>NC_086324.1:131287756-131603525 GCF_036172605.1 Pelobates fuscus | reverse complement strand
CTCCAAGGCTGGCGTTTAGAACAGAATCTCCAAGGACGGCATACCACTCCCGCCGTCCTGAAGGGGTTAAACAACCAGAGCTATAGCAGAGTTAGAGAATTTTCCAGACCAGCTAGCTTTGACATTCAGATTCAGTTTTCTACAATTTAAAGTTCTAATGCAGTGGTTCCCAAACTTTTTAGGTTCAAGGCTCCCTTAATATTTCAGTATTTTTCCAAGGCACCCCAAGTCAACATTTTTAGGTTGTATATCTGTCCAGCGCCGTGGCATTTACTGGCGTTATGGTGTAATGTACAATGTTGGTGTTTGAAGGGGTGCTTGTATACCATTTATTGTGTTTTAATACAGTGGTGTTTTTGTATGTTTGCCTCTGATTGCAGGGGTGTGTCTGAATGTAATGTTATATATTCATGCACATTAACACACAGATGCATATAAATACACAGACACATACACACAAATTCATATAGACACCGACACATACACACGTATAGATACACACCGACACATACACACACCAACACATACACACACATGCACCCTGACACACACAAACATTGATACATGCCCACACCATGACACAGATACACACTGACATAAAAACACACACCCTAACACACAGATGCACATACACAGATGTGTGCGAGCATACAGACACAGAAGCACACTGTCATATATATACACACACAGATGCACACCCTGACACGCACACTCAAACACATACACAAACTCGCACTCATACTCACACTCATACACATACATACACACACACACACTCCCTCATACACACACACACACACACACACTCAAACTCATACAAACACCCATACACACACTCACACACATACTTATACTCACACACATACAAACACTCATACACATACACTTACACTCATACACACACACTCATACTCCTACACTCTTCTCATACACAAACACTCATACACATACACACACTCATACACATACACACACTCACACACAAACACACTCACACAAACACACACACACATACACACACTCACACACAAGTGATTTTCTTTATATCTCCAGCCACCCTCCGGTTAGCTTACCTTATGTGCCAGGAGGGTGGCTTGGAGTCTTGCTGCTGTGTGAGTGAAGAGTCTGGAGCTCTTCATGCTCCTCTCCCCTCATACTGCGGCTGCCTCCTCTCCCTCCTGCGCTATCTCCCTGCAGGATGCTGGGAGGAAGTGACAGGCTCTTACTTCCTCCCAGCTGGCGGACATTACAGGAACCCGGTCGCGGTCTTAAAGGACCGTGGCACTCGACCGGGTCCCTGTTGAGCAATAATGTTTCCCCGGTGCTATAATCATAACACCATGGAAATATCCCGCAGCACCCCTGTGTGCATGGGGCGCCGTGGTACACAGTTTGGGAACCGATGACCTAATGAATAAACCCCTAAAGTGTGAATTTTAAGCCAGAATGGCCAAATAGGAAATATTTTCACCAGGAGAAGATCGTTTGGCTATTTTGAATTTTAAATTCACTTTGAATTTTCCACAATGCACACAGTAATGAATAATCGTGATATTGATAAGGTAAAGGTGTAATAGGGGACGTTAAACTAAAACCATAGAAATAGATCTTGTAGACTTTTTGGTGATCCTTCTCATTTCTACTGCTCTCTACTTCTACTCAAATGTTTTTTTATTGAAGGTTTTACTAATTTAACAAACATGAAATAGGAAATGGCATTACAAAAATGTAAAGAAAAAAAGAGGATTAACCCCTTAGGACCGGACTGTTTTGGCCATGTTGTACGTTAAGGACCAGGGCTGTTTTAACATTTTTGTGGTGTTTGTGTTTATCTGTAAATTTCCTCTCTCTCAGTTACTGTTCCCATACAAGTTATATATTGGGTTTTTTTCGGGACAAAAATGGCTTTCTTTACATACCATTATTTGTATCATGTCATATAATTTACTTTAAAAAAAAAATGGTGAAAAATTTAATTAAAAACATGTTTTTTTAACTTTTGCTTGAAAAATCTTTTACTTACCTACGAAAGCTAATGCAAAAACGGGCTAAATAGATTAAAAATGTTGTCCAAAATTTTGTCCTGAGATTAAAAACACCCAGTGTTTATGTGCTTTTTTTTTTTGCAAGTTATAGGGCTATAAGTACAAGTAGGAAATTGCTGTTTCAAAATATATATATTTTTTCAAATGTATCAATAGTGACATTGTAACACTGTTATCTGTCATAAATCTCTGAATCACACCTCACATGTACATATTTGTTTTAAAGTAGACAACCCAAGATATTCAAAATGGGGTATGTACAGTCTTTTTTAGTGGCCACTTAGTCACAAACACTGGCCAAAGTTAGCATTTATATTTGTTTGTGTGTTAAAAATGCAAAAATAAATGATGAACTCTAACTTTGGCCAGTGTTTGTGACTAAGTGGCTACTAAAAAGACTGAACATACCCCATTTGCAATAACTTGGGTTGTCTTCTTTTGCAAATGGTATGCCATCATGGGGGTAATTCTCATTCCTAGGCTACCATACCCACTCAAAGGCAACTTAACCAACCTGGCAATGTAAAAATATTTGACCCTGTAACGTTCAAAAACACTATAAAACCTGTACATTGGGGGGAGGGGGGGATCTGTTATACTCGGGAGACTTCGCTGAACATAAATATTAGTGTTTCAAAACAGTAAAACGTATCACAACAATTATATTATCAGTGAAAGTGCTGTGTGTGTGTAAAAAATGCAAAAAACGTCACTTTCACTGACAATATCATCGCTGTGATATGTTTTACTATTTTGAAACACTAATATTTGTGTTCAGTGAAGTCTCCAGAATAAAACAGTACCCCCCATGTACAGGTTTTAGCGTGTCATAGAAAGTTACAGGGTTAAATACAGTGCTAGCAAATAAAAAAATTAAATTCTCTGGACTTTCGGCCTGGGTTGTCAGGCAGGTCCCTCAAATTGCAATCAATAAAATTACTTGATTATGTAAAAATATTACATAAATACGCATGTAGAATTTAAATATATACGCATTTTTATATATTTAAGTCTACGTGTATATTTATGAAATTATTTATGTAATTTTGTATATGGATATATATATATATTTTGTATTATTTTGATTTATTTATATATACATAAATGTATATATAATTGCATTCTAATTGTATTTTGATATAAATATATATATATTAATATCAAAATACAGTTAGAATAAAATTAAATTTATATATATATATATATATATATACATTTATATAATTTTTTTTAATTTTGAAAAAAATATTTTTAAGTTTTTTTTAATTTAATTAAATGTACTTATTATTTGTATTTGATAATAATATATATATACCATATATATAGTTATATACTTGTGTAATTTAATTATAAGTGTATTTTTATATTAATATATGTAAATATTAATATAAAAATACACTAAGTATGATATTATATATACATACCATATATAGACATATATTATATACATATAATATATGTCTATATATCTTATATATATATATATATATATATATATATATATATAAAATTATATTTTTATTAACATTAACATTTTTGTTTTTTTATTTTACACATGCAGGGAGACTGCCTGTCAGCACAGGCAGTCCCCCTGCAGGCAGATACATGGACAGCTATTGTGGCCATGTGACCACTTTGTTGAGTGATCACGTGGCTGCAGTGTCCTAATTTGCCACGGGGAGACTGCCTGGGCTGTTAGGCAGTCTCCCCACACCGGGAGCAACGCCGATCGCTGCCGGGGGAATGATGGCGATTGGGTAAGTACATAACACCATTATGACGGTTCAGGACTGTCACCGGTCCTCAAGGTGATTTTTCTGATGACGGTCCTGAACAGTCCACGGTCGTGAAGGGGTTAAAAGGGCTAACATTCCTATCCAACTGTTTATAAACAAACAATAAAATTCTTATTAATAACAAACAATCGCACCAATATACCAGTATTTCACTGATAATAAATTAATATTAATAAATAAATGAAGGTGTTCATAATATAAGTGATAAAATATTCACAGAATTAAATGGTAATAGTAATTATTATAACTTTCTTTATAACTGTTATACAGGTCTTTTTCTAAATCTACATCATCACGTTCCTCTAATACAAACTCCTTTACCTTTTATTAGTAACATTCCCATTGCCCTCTCTACGTCTGAAAATTGTCTTACTTTGTGCTGCACAGATCCAGCCTGCCGTTCCTTCTCAGATAGGCATCCAGGTCCCCTCCGCTGAGATACTCCATCGTGAAGAATAGATGGTCCTGATAGAAAACATTGAGAAGAGTAAAGGTCACAATATCTGTTACTGTGAGACGTGTAATTATGTTTCCACACAACATGCAGTAGCTAGAGCCCTCTCTAAAGCAAAACAAGTCCTTTATGTGTATCGGATCTGTTACGTTTGTGATAGTTTATAAAAGTGCTGCTTTCAATCAGATCAAATTTAAGGTAAAAATAGTAAAATTGGTAACATTATATATATCAACTACGCTTTCAGTTCAGTTATTCTGGCCTTAAGTGTCGAATTTACTCAGCATTTTCACTTTAGTAAATCATGTGTGTGTTTCAGTTATTTTCTCACAGCAGATATGTGCGACTTATTTTTATCTGAATCAAATTTCGGCTGAATTTGGCCATTTTCCTAATATAGGCACCCAGACCACTTAATTTTATTGACTATTGAACAGGAGGAAAGGGAGTGCTACAAAACTACAGTAGGGACACAATATTGTTAGCAAGACAGGGTACTGGTACCTTAAAAAAAATAATGGACGTTCAAATTTGGGAAATTAACAAAATTACTGCATGAATTTATTAGCACTATAACCACTACAGTGTGCTGGTTATAATGCCAGTACTGTCCTGGTGCCATCCCACTTTTAAAAGTTCTTTCCACTTTAGACATATTAGTTTTGATCCTTAGTGGATGGAAGTTTTGGCTTAGAGTGTCAGGTAAGGCCAATGACGGCCAGAATTGGTATCACTAAAAATGCAAGTAGATACATAGAGGACAGAGTGTGGGCAACCAGGAACATAGGTAAATGTCAAACCATTTGAAAACATTTTGTTTTGAAAATATATGTTTATTGAAGTGTTTTATTCCCAATAATGAACAGAAAGGGAACAAAAATACAAGCTGAAACTCACAGGACCCAAACACTTAAGAGTAAGAATAACGAGACACGCAAGTCTCAAGTAAAGAGGGGAAGAGAGGGGGGAAAAAGCAAATGAAAATGCGATAACTGAAACAAAAGTGCATTAATGACCCTAGACCCAATGTGTGGGTATACAATAACATTAGACAAGAATAACAACAGATTAACAAAGAAAACTGTGGCTAAAGTACACCAATGACCGTACGTGTTATGGTTTTCACCTAAGCTAGCGTATGCGCTCCAGACAATTGCTCAGTGGTTCCAAGTACTCCATAACTGGCCATAAAAACTCCCCAAACCTTTGTGTATTATCCCATCTTCATTTCTACCTTTCTTCTTGCCCTCCACCACTCCCTCTGTCCAACAATCTATGTTTTATTAGAAGATGTTCTACAAAAAGAAATAAAGAATGCCCAGACGCCATACATAAAAAAAGTCACAACCAAAACATAGGTAAAAAATATTCAGTAATAAAACAATGTTCGCTAGTTTGGGTGATACCCTTTCAGTGTTTTAAGCACACTCATAACTTTAGCGTATGTGAATATATGTCGCAGCACCCCAAAAGCTGCGGATCAATATTGCATACTTGTCAAGCGCTTATGCAAGAGTCAATGCCTCAGGTATAGTTGGTTTACTTCTAATTTTTTGTTTTATCGCTCAATCTCTGTCTCATCAAGAGTGTTTGTTTTTACATTCCAGCCAGATCCCAGTTAGAATCCTGGTATGAATAATCTCAGACAGTATCCTGTATGGATAAATTTTATAGAACCTGATGTGTTTTTGTTTGTGTGTGTTTTTGTTTTTTTATTAATTTATCCAAATGTGATATGTTGAGAATTTTCCTAATTCCAGTTAGCATAGACATTTCAAATGACATCTTTAAAATGAATTGTTGTTTTAGTGAGAAAGGTAGTATACAGCTAATGACTAAGGGGGTTCATTCAATAGCCATTGATTAGGGAATGAACCTTATATAGCAACCTTAGTTGAAACCCAAATACCTAAACTTACTTAAAGAGGATTTGTCACTGTTTTAGGAGGAGAGTTCTCTATGGGATGGGGTGGGGGGAGACCACTAAAGGAGAGGGGTGGAGGAGAAACCACTAGGGGTGGGGGGGGTGAGGAGAGACCACTAAGGGAGGGGGGGGGGTTGAGGAGAGACCACTAAGGGTGGGGGTGGGGAGAGACCACTACAGGAGAGGGGTGGAGGAGAGACCACTAGGGGTAGGGGGGTGAGGAGAGACCACTAAGGGAGGGAGAGGGGGGTGAAGGAGAGACCACTAAGGTAGGGGAGGGTGAGAAGAGACCACTAAAGGTGGAGGGTGAGGAGTGACCACTAAGGGTGGGGGGTGAGGAGAGACCACTAAGGGAGGGAGGGGGTGGAGGAGAGATCACTAGGGGAGGAGGAGAGACCACTAGGGTGGGGGAGGGGGGTGAGGAGAGACAACTAAGGGAGGGGGGTGAGGAGATAGGGCTGAGGAGAGACCACTGAGGGAGGGTGTGGAGGAGAGACCACTATGGGTGGGGGGTGAGGAGAGACCACTAAGGGAGGGAGAGGGGGGTGGATGAGAGACCACTAGGGGAGGGGGGTAAGAAGAGACCACTAAGGGTGAGGGGAGAGGAGAGACCACTAAGGGTGGGGGGGAAGAGAGACCACCAGAGGGGCAGGGGCAAAGGAGAGCAGAGACCACTAATGGGGAGGGAGAGAGGAGAGATCACTAATGGAAAGGGGGAGGAAGATGAGAGTACACTAAGGGAGGTGAGGATGAGAGTAGGGACCACTGGGGGGGGGAGGAGGGAGAGGAGAGACCACTAAGGGGCAGGAGAGAGCTTTATGGGACGCAAGGGAGAGCTCTAAAGGACAGGTGGCAGGGTAGAGGGTAGGAGAGAGCACTAGGGGATGGGGGGAGCACCAAGGGACAGGGGAGGGGGGTAGGAAAGAGCACTAGGAGACAGGAGGGGAGAGCACTACTGGAAAGGGGTCGGGAAGATCACTAAGGGACAGTGGGGCAGGGGAGAGCACTAAGGGACAGGAGGGGAGAGCAGTAAGAGACAAGGAGAGAGAGGCTGAGGAAGGGGGGAAAGAGAAGCACAAACGGGCTGGTAGGACTCAGCTCCTATCCTCCCCCACAAACTCCCTTTCACACTACACACACAATGCTTCCCTATGCATACACAGAAACACACCATGCTTCCCGTACACACAGAGAAACATACAATGCAACCCTTACACACACACAGACAATGCCTCCCTTGCACAAATACACATAAACAAAATGCATCCCTTACACAAATAAACACACAATGCATCTCTTACACACACACACACACACGCTGCTTCTCTTACACACACACAAAGAAACACAATGCATCTCTTACACACACACTCAATGTACCCCTTACAGACACACACTGCCACTGCCTTAATCCAAGATGCACCTGGCACCCAGACCACTTCATTAAGCTGAAGTGGTCTGGGTGCCTATAGTGGTCCTTTAAACACAACCAGAAACACACAATACATCCCTTACACACAAACACACACTGCTTTCTATCCTTTACATAAAAACTCATTGCATCCACTACACACACACACACACACACACTGCATCACCTACACAAACTGATATCCCTATACACTACATTCCATAAGCACACAATTAAGATCCTCTACACTAATACGTAACACATCCCCTACACACTTCACTCCCTGTGAGCGAACTCATGGGTGGGCCTTTTGTGGCGGAACCAACCTCGCCACTGAGAACTGGAGAAGCCTGGTTGCTAGCCTCCTGCCCAGTGATTATGGTCCCTGGGAGATATTGCCCTTTAAGGGACTGAATTGGGGCTTATGGACTGCTACCATAATGTACTGACCCTTTAAGAACTACTTTTGGGCATGTGGATTGTATAATACTGTCCCTAGCCCTTTAAATACTTTGGGGACAGATTGGTACTTTTGTATATGGCACTTCGGACACAGTCGAAGCTGTCGAAGCTGTCGAAGCTACCGAAGTTACCGAAGTTGTCGAAGTCGTCGAAGTGGCCGGTATCGGACAAAGGACCACGTGGCGGCGGCCATTTTAACTTCGAACACCGCCGACCCTTAACATCAACTCCACTTCGACACTTCGACTAAAGTCGAAGTACAGGCACACTTCGAATGGGACCGTTTTTATGCCAGGAATTGACCGACCGCACAGCCCAAATCTATGGAACTGTTTTGGGCAAGAAAATGTGCTTGCGGTCGGTCATAAAAGGACTTCCGTGTAACTTTTGATCCACTGGAGGGATTTGCCTGAATTTTGGAAGTGTTTATGTTTAAAGTATGCTGAGTCTGAATGTGTGATTTGTATGTGAATGTGATGTATGGTTTTGAAGTTACAGATATTGTGTAAAAGTTATGTTTTAAACTGTATAATAAGTGGATTATCTCTCAGGCTAAGGGGAGGGGATGTGTGGGTTGTACCATATCTCGGATTGGTTATTTTATGCCTCCCCCTGGGTGTGGCCTGTATGTGTGAGATGGAAATAAAAGCCAGGCTGGATGAGCCAGTCCAGAGTTCCTGTTTTACCCTCAAAGTGAAGTGTCGTCTCATTATTGGGGGAAGGATTTATTGCATGCTGTTCCAGTTGACTGCTAGGAGTGTAAGCCTATTCGTATGGTTCCTATTCAACGGTCTACAGCATTCCTATGCTTGAGAAGGTTCATATGCTGCATCGGTTCGGTGATTGTGGTGTCTGCCAGAGTGCTTGGAGTCCTCAGGAAGCGCTAGGAGCATCCTTTAACGGAGGTACCCAGTCGGGGTGCCAGGCGATCCGTTACACCTTATGTGCATACTCACTGTCAGGCCCTGGGGGCCCAGACCTTGAACTGTGCAAGGGGCCCAAAAAAATGGAGCGGCTTTACGTTCCCCCAGAACATTTACTTTTGAGAGCCTGTTGTACACCAGACCAGTGGAGCCAGACTGCAGCCAGAGCCCATCATCACCATCATCATCCTCATCTGGTTGTAAGTAGGCAATCTAGTATTTTATTCGTGGCACTAATCTCTAATTTACCTCACATTAAAGGGACACTATACTCCCCAGAACCACTTCAGCTTAATGTAGTGGTTCTGGTGTCTATAGCCTGTCTCTGCAAGCTTTCTAATGTAAACACACACTGTGTGCAGCACTGGGGTTAGTTCATATGGCAGCTCATATGGGTGGGGCATTGTGAAGTCACATGGGTGGGGGGAGGGGATGGAAAATGTTTCTCTTGCCTAGGGCGGCAAAAATCCTTGTACCGGCCATGGTTGGATGCACTTGAACCTGTCCTTTGTGGTGTTGCCATGCTCTTCCTGACGGCTCTCTTCACCTGCTGGTGCTTTCTCTGCCGGCAATCCATGTCAATGATGGTGCATGTGTGATAGTACAATACAGAGGTGTTTGGACGATTCCTGGAGTCTTTCCCCTCAGCTGTCACTACTCAAGCTTGTGAGGCGTAGGAAAAATACTAACACAAAACATTCCTACTTTGTCTTAGTGTATCTTTTGACAAAGATATGCCCTCTGGGGTGAATGACAATGCGTCCCAGTCCAAGGCTCTCACGTCTGATATCCTCTTGCAGGACAGTAAGCACAAAAGTGTAATTAGTTTCCAAGACAGGTATTTAAGGGATAGTTCTTCATTTGGTGTCCATTCCTCCAAGAAATGTAGGATCACGTTGACATCCCAGAACGACGAATATCGTGTTTGTGGAGGTTTCTCAAAGCGTATCGCTTTCATTAATCTACAAATGAAGGGATGTTGTCCAATCGGAGAGCCCTCTAGATTCTGGTGTCCTGCCGAGATCGCCGACCTAAACACATTAATGGTACGGTACGCTTTTCCTTCTTCGAAAAGAGACATCAAAAACTGCAGGACCTCCTTCAGAGATGCAGAAACTGGATTCAATGACCGTTCCATGCACCAGCTAGTCCACACGCGCCATGCGGATCCGTAGGCCGCTCTAGTCCCTGGTGCCCAGGAGTTGTCCATGAGCCTTGTAACCGTTTGTGGAATGTCTGTGCGTGTCCAGGGGCCCCGGAAACCAACCATACTGTGAGTTGGAGCAGGCCTTGGTCGATTAGATTGTGTGTGTTCCCCTCCGGGTCTAAGAGTAAGTCCGGTCTTGATGGTATCATTCGTGGAAAATCGATTGCCATTTCCAGCAGTCGAGGGAACCAAGGTTGAGCGTTCCATAATGGGACCACTATCACTAGTGAATAGTTCTGTTTGCATAGGTATGATAGTGTCCTGGATATGAGGTTGAGTGGGGGGAATGCGTAGTGTCGAGACTTCGGCCACCTCTGTAGAAATGCATCTGTCCCTAAGGCTGTAACTTGGATTCCTCCATGGACCATCTGCCACCGGTGGATATGTCGCCACAACGTGCACCCCAACCATGTAAGCTGGCATCCGATTCTATAATCAGGTCCGGACTGGTTCCGAATATCGCTTGTCCGTTCCACGCCTCCATGTGGTCTAGCCACCACACTAGCTCTTCCCGTGATTCCATATCCAGGTCTAGTGTGGATTCGTATGAATGGCCGGATCTGAGGTGAGAGCCTTTTAGACGTTGTAGTGCACGGTAATGCAGGGGCCCTGGGAAGATAGCTTGTATTGAGGAAGCTAGTAGTCCTATTACCCGGGCTAGTTGTCGAATGGAAAGGGACGGAGCTCGTAATGTGCGCCTGATCTCTTTTTTGATGGCCTTCAATTTTGTTTCTGGGAGGAACAGGAATTGTGAAATGGCGTCGATCTGGAATCCCAGGAACTCTATCCGTTGTACCGGATTGGTTATGGATTTCTCCCAATTTATCATAAAGCCCAGGGCCTCGAGTAACTGTATGGTCCTTTGTAGGTGGCTTAGTACTTGGTCTGGTGAGGATGCCATGATCAGAATATCGTCTAGATATATGATCATACGAACGCCTCGCGCTCTGAGAAAAGCTACCACTGGCTTCATGAGTTTTGTGAAGCACCATGGTGCCGAGGATAAGCCGAAGGGTAGACATGTAAACCTCCAGCGATGCCCTTGCCATGTGAAATGCAAGAGGTCCCAGTGTTCCTCCGCCATCGGGACGGTGAGATACGCGTCTTTGAGGTCTAACTTGACCATCCAATCCCCTTGTCGTAATAAGTCTCTGAGGCAATGAATGCACTTTGAAGTGCTGATAAGTGAGAAACGCGTTGAGTTCCTTTAAGTTTATAACTGGTCGCATACCCCCGCCTTTTTTGGCTATCAAAAATAGGTTGCTGGTAAAACCTGGGGTATCGTATGGTATCTCTTGGATCGCTTGTTTCGTGCGGAGTTCTGTAATCTCCGTGGCTATGAGCTCGGCTTGGTCTGGGGTTAACGTCAGTTCTCGTGGTGTATGTGTTCGGAATGGGGTAGATATTAGGTCGAGGTGAAAACCCCTGACTGTGCTCAAAACCCATGCATCTTTGGTGATTTTGTCCCATGTGTGTGTAAATCTTGCTAGTCTGCCCCCTATATGTAACTGTGAAGGAGGGTGAGATATTGTACTTACCGTAGGGGCTGTAGGTTACTGTAGGTTGATTGCCTACGGCTTCCCCGAGTTGTCCATGGACGTCCCCTGGACGGGAAGAAGGGTGTCGGTCGGACTTCCTGATAGGTGCGGGGTGCACCCAAAGAGCCTCTATGGATCCTGGGTGGATCCCTGTAGCCTCGGCCGGGTGGACGGCTCCTAGATCTCCCGGCCCCGTGTAAAACCTTGGGGCTGAATACCCGTTTTAGGTTGGCCTGCGCCTTATCTAAAGTTGTGAAGGTTTTTACAAACGCTCCAATGTCCGTGACAAAGGAGTCCCCAAAAACCATCCCTTTTGCTGTGGGCCCGGGTTCTCTACTTGCCAAATTAATCAGCTTTGGCTCAATCTTTAGTAGAATAGATTTGCGGCGTTCCACCAAAATGGCCTTGTTGGCATTACCCAACATGCAGATAATTCGCTGGACCCAGCCAATGGCTTCATCGAAATCCATGGCGGTCTCTCACGCTTTAGCGGATTCCAGTAATTCATATAGTTTTGTGGTTGGCCCCAGGGTGTCTAATATTTTGTCCTGGCAGCTGTGGAGCGAGAACTCCAGTCCCCTCTTGGGCTTCCAGCCCGATTTCGACAGGAATTGGGCAATATGGGGATCCACCATAGAGGTCTTGCATGCCAGGTCTGGCACTGACGGTCAGGGACACTCCGCTCGGAGTTTGTTCCTACTCTCGTTAGAGAGAGGAGTACGCATGCGTAGCGCCAAGTACTGCGCGATATGCGTCGGTGGATCCCATTCCGCCGATCGAGGGTGGCGGAGGTCGTCCGGGTCGGACAGGGGATATCCCTGTGGGTCCCGAATACCATCCTCCATCCCAGTCGGCTCCTCCTGAGGGCTAGACTCCTTTTCCGAGTCGGAACCCATCTCCTGATAAATATAATCTGGGTCATCCGACACCAACTCCTCACTCTGGTCAGAATCTGACCCTTCGTATTGGGCCCACGCCCCGTTTCCAATTTCTGGCCACTTGTGCCCGGCCAGTGGCTCTTGTGCGTGGCAACACGCCATCTGGGACCGCCATAGGCGGGTCAGTCAGGGCAGGTAGTACCTGCATCAGTGGGAGTGGAGAGGTATGTTTGGTCTTTGTTTTTGCCTTGCGGGCCGCAGGGACTGATGTATCAGTTTTGGCCGGTAGAGGTGGCTGTAATTCTGGGGGTTGTGCCAAGGACTGTGAAATCGAGGAGGACATTGTCCCCGTGGCCGATGCCAGGGCTCGCTGGACCGAGCCGGCCATAGTAGACTCCAGGAGAGCCTGGAATTCCTGAGAGGGCAGTATACCCAGGTCTAGGCCAGGGGAAGTCAAAATAGCCTCGGTGTCAGGGCAACCAGGGCCCTCAGTTCTCTCCCCGTGATTCTGCATCCTATAGGATACGTACCGCAGAATTCAGATATCTGGGTACTTTCACCAGTGTATGCAGACACTGGTCAGGTGAGTTCTCACTTATGATAATGGCTTTAATCCTTATTTGGTGAGGTGTCTTTAATTAGCACCTACCTAAGTTCTACCACATAGTTCTGTTTTGTACTGTGGTGGTTTGGAGTGACAGGAGAAAAAGGGGGGGGGGGGAAACCCTCAACTGAATCAACCCTAGTAGAAAAAAGAGAGAGAGAGACCCAGGGGTTGAGTAACCCCAACCTAAATAACAATAGTACTATTACCACACTAGTTGCAACTTGCGTTATGGAGACAGCAGGATTCGAGCTAGGAGCCGTTCAGCCTTCCCGCGCTTCAGAAGGAAGAAGCGCGCCGAAGGTGAGTAGCTCCGCCCCCTCTGCAATGACCGCGAGTGTATGGAAGAGTACTCGCGGTTTCAGACCGCCGGGCAGGGTAAACCCGGGGAGAGGACAGTGTGGCTCGGCACCCGCGGAGTGTCTAGGCGGGTGCCGGCATGTTACAGTGGGGGAAAAACTAGTGAGACCGACCGGGCGCACGGCCGGTGCGGTCTCACAGTCTGTCAGTCCCCTCTCAGCTCTGTGCGGACGGAGAGCACAGGGAGAGAGGGAAGAAAGTGTCTGACGCCAATGTAGCAGTGTGGGAGCCACTGCTTCATGGTGGTCCCGTAAAAGGGGTACAAAACATTAATCAGAAAACCATTTACAGTGGAAAACAATCAATCATACATAACCAAAGACATTAATAAAATCTGTGAAGCACAATAAAGTCTACTTAGCTGATCTGAGGAGCAGCAAAGAAAGAGGAAATTAGAGGATTGGTCAAGACACTTAATGAATATAAACGTATATGATTGGCTGCCCTGTTGTTAGGCAGATTACTTATGTTATTTCATATATTCTCTTTCAAGTTTAAAACATTATTTGCTGCTGAGGAGAATAATAAAGAAAGAGAAAGCATAATAGGAGCCTCCGTGTCATTAATAAAATCCAAATTGTCTATCCTTCTCCTCCATTCAGTCTGTTTTTTCTGTTTCTTCTGTCTCTTTATTATTTGCTTTTTCCAGTCTCTCATGCTTCTTTTTCCAGTCTTGTCTTTTTAGTATCTCTTCACTCTATCTTGCCTCTCTGTCCATTCCTAAACAGTTTTTCTTTCTTGAACATCTGTTGTTTCTCAGTAATTTTCCATCTCTCAGTCATTCTCCCACTATTTTATACTACCTAACTACCAAAATATGGCTATTGTGACTGTTGGGCAGACTTTCAAGGTGTCGTAGGTATAACAAGTATCTACATAGAAAGATACAAAGAAGGTGTGGCTATAAGGCGCTTAACGCTTATTTGGTGCAAACTTATTTAGTATAGCTGCTATATGCACTTGTAGTGGATACTCCAAAACCACTATAATATTGAAACCAAAAAAACAGAATACCAAGCAGTGAGTTTAGAGTGTGAGAAACATTAAACCAACACTTGATATAGGTGCAGCGCTTAAAAAGTATAATATAAATAATCCTTATGCACTTACCCCTTACAATAGGCACGGGGTGTACATGAAAAATAAACAGAGGAAATATATAGGGTAGTACTGTCAGATAACTTGATATTAGAGTAAAAAATACAAAAGGGGGAACTCACATTGTAAAGAGCCTTTTATGAGGGTATAGGCTCTAAACACATCAACCAGTGTGCCTTTCAAGGTAGGCAGCAACACCTAGGAATAGAAGATGCTCCTTTCTTCCTTCTGTCTGTGGATTATATCTCCAAAACAAAGCACAAAAGAAGACTCCTAGTGCAGATTTATCTTCAATTAAGTAGTGTAGAACACAAATATAAATTTGGTGCTCACCTTTTATAGAGCCTTTTGGGGACTGGCTCTAAGTGCTGTAGGCATCAGTGTCAATTTAGAGGTGACACTTCCCTCAGGTGGATACCAGATATATGGAGGAGATGGAGTAAGGGTATTTAAAAATTTACATTTATTGAGTATCACAAAAAAATATAAAATGCATACGAAGTAGCATGTATAAGTATATTACTACTAAAATGTCCAATCTCCTCTTCTCCCAGAAACGTGTTTCGCCGTCCTTATCGGCTTCCTCAGTCTGTGCTTGTGAGTCTGCTGGTATCCAGTTTATAAATCCTCCACTCGCGCCCTTTTCCTCGCCGTCCTGCAGCTGAATTTCATTTCCTGGTTAGATGCCGTCGCGTCACTTCCGGTTCGGCTTGTATTGCCGATACATCATTTCCGGGCTCCAGTTGTTCCTACAACTCCCGGCATGCTTCAGTTTGTACCTCCGATTTTTTAGAACCTGTATGTAGGGAATGAGCTGTGCAAGAAAAAGGGTCCTCTACCATTGCTCAAGGGATGATATATAATTAGTGTATTGCATAAATCTCTCTTCAGGACAATACATTTAGTAATAGCCATATATCAAATATCTAGATGTATTATAGCATACATACTTTTTCATATTTAAACAGGGATAGCAAATAATTTTCAGTGTGAGGTAGACAGAAATATACGAATGTTAATTAATTTTTAAAAACATACAATGGTCATTATTTGTTAAAATTCCCATAAAAGTTACGTTTGCATAAAAAATAAGTAATAAATAGACAATAAATATTATAAAAAATATATATGGTCAAAAAATATACTATAAAAAATGACATAACTCAAAATCAACGTTAAGACCAAAAGGGACAAGGGTATTAAGGTTAAAAATCCATTTCATTTTTATTTGGCCAAGTTTTTTGATTACATCTTCCCCTCTCCAATTTGTCTCCACCTTCTCAATAGCAAAAATTTTTAAAAGACTCGGGTCACTATTGTGTAATGTTTTAAAATGAAGGGGTACATTATGTTTTTCATAACCTTTTTTGATATTTCTTACATGTTCACTGATACGTATATGTAGGGGGCGTTTTGTTCTCCCCACATAATACAGATCACATGGGCACTGCAGGATATAGATAACCTTTTTAGAGAAACATGTAGTCATAGTTCTCAATCTGTATTCCTTTTTGTTATGGGGGTCTTCAAAAGATGTAAGGTGTCTCTTGCTACTGCTAGTGCCCCTGCAGGCCAGACACTGTCCACACCCAAAGAAACCTAACTTATGAAAAAAAGGAGTCGACTTTTTTTCTTTGATGTGGTTTTTAGTTAGAAAACATTTTAGATTGGGAGCACCTCTGTATACAATTTTCGGCTGGTCTGGTAGTATACTATACAGCATAGGGTCATTTCTTAATAAGGGCCAGTATTTTTTCATAGTTTTCCTGATTTGATTGCTGTTCTGGTTAAAACCACAAATAAACGAGATCTCCTTATATTTTTCCTCTTTCTTAGGCTTGTATTCTAAGAGGGATTTACGATCTATATTTTCTATTTCCCTCTCAGTGGTTTGTAGTGCCTGATTTTCGTAACCTTTCTCCAGAAATTGTTCTCTAACTCTATGGACTTGATTTTTAAAGGTGTCTATATCCGAGCAATTCCTCCGAACTCTTAAAAATTGTGACCTTGGAATATTTTTTAGCCACGGGGAAAAATGACAGCTTTTAAGACTGATGTAATTGTTGACATCAACTTTTTTAAAATGAGTTTTAGTTTTTAATATGTTGTTTTCCACATAAATGGTTAAGTCTAAAAAATTAACCTTTTCTTTGCTAAATTCCATGGTCAGCACTATTCCCCACTGGTTATTGTTCAAGAAACATAGAAAGTTTTGTAACTCCTCTACTGTTCCTCTCCAAACGAAAAAAATATCATCAATGTAGCGCTTATAGGTGACAAGGTTCGCGCTCCAGCCTGCATCTTCCAAAATGTAGCTGTGTTCCCAAAAAGCCATGAATAAATTTGCATAGCTGGGCGCGAACCTTGTCCCCATAGCATTGCCACATTTTTGTAAGAAAAAATCGTTTTGAAACCAAAAATAATTGTTCTCCAGGATGAGTTTAATCCCCTGGAGAATGAATTGGATCTGTTCTTCTGGGTAGGTCTGTGCTTGTTTTAGAAAGAATTCCGTCGCTTCTAACCCTTTTTGATGGGATATGATAGTGTATAAAGACCCTACATCTGCGGTAACTAGAATAAAATGAGGTTCCCATTCTATATTGTTTAAAACCTGAATTACATTAAGTGTATCTTTCAGATAACTGGGTGTATTCTTTACCACCAATTGTAGACATCGATCTAAATATTCTGAAAGTCTACTTGAGACTGAATCAATCCCCGAGACTATCGGTCTCCCTGGTGGGTTTAGCAAATCTTTGTGTATTTTGGGGAGATGGTATAGCACTGGGATTTTGGGTTTGTTGTTGTTTAAATACTTAAATTCATTTTCATTTATTATTTCCATTTCCCTGCCTTTTAGAAAAAGTTCCTCAAATTTTTTACTTATATCTTTGGTTGGGTCTCCAGGTAATCTACAGTATGTATTGGGGTCCTCCACTAGTCTTAGGCCCTCCTGAATATATCTTTTAGTATCCATGACTACTAACCCCCCCCCCCCCCCTTATCAGCTGGTTTTATAACCCTGCTATTGTCTTTTTGTAGTTTTTTAAGAGTCAGCCACTCTTGCTTAGTAAGGTTCATGGACTTTTTGTTATTCCCTTTAATTTTATTAATATCATGCATGACAGATTTTTCGAAAGAAACCATTTCATCCGAAATAAAATTATCTGGGAAGAAAGTGGATCTTTCTCTTAAATCTGTATGTATGAAGTTGGATTGGGGAGTTGGCATGAGATGTCGGTCTGTTCTCATAAAACACTTTTTCAAACATAATTGACGTTTAAACCTATTAAGGTCTACAAAAAATTCAAATTTATCCAAGGGTTTAGTAGGGGCGAACTTGAGGCCTTTGTCTAGTACTCTCTCTTCTATCTTACTTAAAGGAATAGTAGTTAAGTTAAAGATGGCTGATCTTTCTCTTTTTTTAGGTATGTTTTTTCTCTCTCTTATTTTCTTGCCTCCTCTCTTTCCTCTAATTCCATATCTCTCCGTCTTTTGGATAATGACCTTTGATAGGTCGTTCTGTGTAGGGACTCTTGATTGGTTTTGAACTTTCCCTTTTGTCTCCCTTCCTGAAAAAAATCCTCTGTGTGTGAGTTTGATAGAGTTTCAAATCTATTGTGTAACTGTAGTGGTCTCTCATAGGTTTCTTTCCTCTTATTTCTTGTTAAAATTGGGGATCTATTTCTCTCCCTTGCCTGTCTTTGTTCTTTAGGTTGATTTTTCTCTGGTGAAGAAGTTCTACCTGTTGGAAAATTTCTGTATGGTATGTTACTGTCCTGTTTTTTATATTTCGATGGGGATGATTTATCTCTGTAGGAATTATTCCTTCCCCTTGAGGGTATTCTTTTATTTGCTCCATTAGTGTATGTATTTATATGGTGCGATTCAGTCTCAAGTAGACTTTCAGAATATTTAGATCGATGTCTACAATTGGTGGTAAAGAATACACCCAGTTATCTGAAAGATACACTTAATGTAATTCAGGTTTTAAACAATATAGAATGGGAACCTCATTTTATTCTAGTTACCGCAGATGTAGGGTCTTTATACACTATCATATCCCATCAAAAAGGGTTAGAAGCGACGGAATTCTTTCTAAAACAAGCACAGACCTACCCAGAAGAACAGATCCAATTCATTCTCCAGGGGATTAAACTCATCCTGGAGAACAATTATTTTTGGTTTCAAAACGATTTTTTCTTACAAAAATGTGGCAATGCTATGGGGACAAGGTTCGCGCCCAGCTATGCAAATTTATTCATGGCTTTTTGGGAACACAGCTACATTTTGGAAGATGCAGGCTGGAGCGCGAACCTTGTCACCTATAAGCGCTACATTGATGATATTTTTTTCGTTTGGAGAGGAACAGTAGAGGAGTTACAAAACTTTCTATGTTTCTTGAACAATAACCAGTGGGGAATAGTGCTGACCATGGAATTTAGCAAAGAAAAGGTTAATTTTTTAGACTTAACCATTTATGTGGAAAACAACATATTAAAAACTAAAACTCATTTTAAAAAAGTTGATGTCAACAATTACATCAGTCTTAAAAGCTGTCATTTTTCCCCGTGGCTAAAAAATATTCCAAGGTCACAATTTTTAAGAGTTCGGAGGAATTGCTCGGATATAGACACCTTTAAAAATCAAGTCCATAGAGTTAGAGAACAATTTCTGGAGAAAGGTTACGAAAATCAGGCACTACAAACCACTGAGAGAGAAATAGAAAATATAGATCGTAAATCCCTCTTAGAATACAAGCTTAAGAAAGAGGAAAAATATAAGGAGATCTCGTTTATTTGTGGTTTTAACCAGAACAGCAATCAAATCAGGAAAACTATGAAAAAATACTGGCCCTTATTAAGAAATGACCCTATGCTGTATAGTATACTACCAGAGCAGCCGAAAATTGTATACAGAGGTGCTCCCAATCTAAAATGTTTTCTAACTAAAAACCACATCAAAGAAAAAAAGTCGACTCCTTTTTTTCATAAGTTAGGTTTCTTTGGGTGTGGACAGTGTCTGACCTGCAGGGGCACTAGCAGTAGCAAGAGACACCTTACATCTTTTGAAGACCCCCATAACAAAAAGGAATACAGATTGAGAACTATGACTACATGTTTCTCTAAAAAGGTTATCTATATCCTGCAGTGCCCATGTGATCTGTATTATGTGGGGAGAACAAAACGCCCCCTACATATACGTATCAGTGAACATGTAAGAAATATCAAAAAAGGTTATGAAAAACATAATGTATCCCTTCATTTTAAAACATTACACAATAGTGACCCGAGTCTTTTAAAATTTTTTGCTATTGAGAAGGTGGAGACAAATTGGAGAGGGGAAGATGTAATCAAAAAACTTGGCCAAATAGAAATGAAATGGATTTTTAACCTTAATACCCTTGTCCCTTTTGGTCTTAACGTTGATTTTGAGTTATGTCATTTTTTATAGTATATTTTTTGACCATATATATTTTTTATAATATTTATTGTCTATTTATTACTTATTTTTTATGCAAACGTAACTTTTATGGGAATTTTAACAAATAATGACCATTGTATGTTTTTAAAAATTAATTAACATTCGTATATTTCTGTCTACCTCACACTGAAAATTATTTGCTATCCCTGTTTAAATATGAAAAAGTATGCATGCTATAATACATCTAGATATTTGATATATGGCTATTACTAAATGTATTGTCCTGAAGAGAGATTTATGCAATACACTAATTATATATCATCCCTTGAGCAATGGTAGAGGACCCTTTTTCTTGCACAGCTCATTCCCTACATACAGGTTCTAAAAAATCGGAGGTACAAACTGAAGCATGCCGGGAGTTGTAGGAACAACTGGAGCCCGGAAATGATGTATCGGCAATACAAGCCGAACCGGAAGTGACGCGACGGCATCTAACCAGGAAATGAAATTCAGCTGCAGGACGGCGAGGAAAAGGGCGCGAGTGGAGGATTTATAAACTGGATACCAGCAGACTCACAAGCACAGACTGAGGAAGCCGATAAGGACGGTGAAACGCGTTTCTGGGAGAAGAGGAGATTGGACATTTTAGTAGTAATATACTTATACATGCTACTTCGTATGCATTTTATATTTTTTTGTGATACTTAATAAATGTAAATTTTTAAATACCCTTACTCCATCTCCTCCATATATCTGGTATCCACCTGAGGGAAGTGTCACCTCTAAATTGACACTGATGCCTACAGCACTTAGAGCCAGTCCCCAAAAGGCTCTATAAAAGGTGAGCACCAAATTTATATTT
Organism: Pelobates fuscus; assembly: GCF_036172605.1. Taxonomy (NCBI): domain Eukaryota; kingdom Metazoa; phylum Chordata; class Amphibia; order Anura; family Pelobatidae; genus Pelobates; species Pelobates fuscus. The sequence goes on along the minus strand of NC_086324.1, from coordinate 131,582,539 downwards.
GTGTTCTACACTACTTAATTGAAGATAAATCTGCACTAGGAGTCTTCTTTTGTGCTTTGTTTTGGAGATATAATCCACAGACAGAAGGAAGAAAGGAGCATCTTCTATTCCTAGGTGTTGCTGCCTACCTTGAAAGGCACACTGGTTGATGTGTTTAGAGTCTATACCCTCATAAAAGGCTCTTTACAATGTGAGTTCCCCCTTTTGTATTTTTTACTCTAATATCAAGTTATCTGACAGTACTACCCTATATATTTCCTCTGTTTATTTTTCATGTACACCCCGTGCCTATTGTAAGGGGTAAGTGCATAAGGATTATTTATATTATACTTTTTAAGCGCTGCACCTATATCAAGTGTTGGTTTAATGTTTCTCACACTCTAAACTCACTGCTTGGTATTCTGTTTTTTAAGTATCTACATAGTTGACTCTAAAGTCAACTATGTAGAGAAGACCATACAGAGATCGCTGCTGTAGCATTCTCTACAGGGTCCTAGTGCCCACCACACATCTCAAGCGGATTTAATGTCCCCAGATGTGGGACACCAATTAACAAAATCGAGATGTTGAGACAGGACCCTAAAACAGGGCCTGTCCAGCCAAAAGTGGAACAAGTGGAATGGCTGATATTTTGTGCCAGTCTCTTCTCCCTTTACATTAGCCTTTTTTAACCTAACTTTCTCTACAAAAAATTTGATTCCCCATGCCCCCAGCATTTTCTGCTGTCTTTCTCTACTGTTATTCTCTATTATCTACCTCTGTTGTCTGTGATGGGATTTTAACTTCCTCATTATCTGTCCAAATTTGTAAGAAAGTGATAGGATGAAATTGTTTGGCTAAGTTGCTATCAACATTGAGTTCCATATTTGTATGGATTGGTACAGATATTGCAAAAGTAAAACTTCTGCTTTACCACATTAGCATGAGAGTGGCTAGACTTTTGGTGCTGAGGGAGCATCGGTTTCATCACATTGCTTAAATGGTTGTAGTGATAAGAGTGTTCCTTTAAAAATTGTGGTAAAATACACCCTGTGTAATCCACTTAAAGGGAGTCTCTTCCCTCAAAACAACTTTATCCTACCACGCTGTCATCCCGTTTGTTACGAACTTTTTTCTATGTATTTTTAGTTATGCACCACCTTGATAGGCACGATGGCAATATTAGAATAGCATGTCCAACATTTAATATACTCTTAAGATGCACAGGCATAGTGCTTTCCTCTGTCAGTAACTCCTGCAACTCGCCTGTTATTGCCACTTAGTATATCTAGCCTGTTGGGCAGCATCCCATACATATAATCAGTATGGCAGTTCTGCTAGGTCAGCATAGCCTGTAAATGTATGTCTGTTTATTTACTATAAAAATGAGGCAATGCTATATGCTGTGGAATCCCAACATTATATATGCTCATCCTCGCAACCTTACAGTCACACTTACCTAAGGTTACGCCGTGCACTTAATCCTGTACCTCAGCTTGTTAATGTTTGAATGTATTCATCTCCTAATGCTTTGATGCATGAACCTAGCTAGAGGTTTATAACAAACTTCTCTTGTCTGACATACTCTACCAATAGAAAAGCTTTACTTTTGATCACATAGTCAGATAAGCATACCTAGCCGGTCTCTGATACATTCTGTTTACTAACCTTGTTTTATAAAAAAAAATGTGCAAAGTTCTTGATGCCACACTAATGTACTCATATGTTTAACACTGTTTGCACCAGCTATTGTGGCGGTGCAAAACTGCCTGTGTACCTTATGCACAAATAAAATAAAGAATTACAAAAAAAAAAACACAACTTTATCTCAATGGTTTCCAGTATTTTTGAATGATTCCCTTCTCTGCTCTGTATTCTGTCTGAGCCAAAAAAGGACATGAGAGTGTGGATGTGCTCCTGGAGAACATCTTAGTTGTTAAATCATTCAAAAATTGTTAAACAGCTTAAGGTAAGAAAGTGCCCATGGAATCCAGTCCTCAAAACAAATTCAACAAAACAAGTCATTTTAATGAAATAGTTGATGAAGATTATTTTGGTACCTTGGTCTGAAAGGTGGCAAAAGCTTGAGTGAGGAAGTTACTTCCGGCAGCTGCTTCAAGCACACGTCGTTCTACCAGGGTGCTGTCAGGGTCATCTTCCAGAAGGACTCTCTTCTTGATGATTTTCACAGCAAGCCACTTCTTGTTGATCTTGTCCGACGCCAACATGACCTGGAAGAGATAAAAGATGAAAAGTGCATTTAGATGGTTAGGCTGGTTGTTTTGTATAAACAACAACACATAAAATTATATAAAATATATAGAATATATAGAATATAAAGAGCCCTGTATCCCTCCCCCCCCCCCCTTTGGACCGGTGGGGATTATTCCAATCCCCACCACTATGGCTCCGGGGTACCTACCACAATGTCTGGGCAGTTTTGCAGCTTGAGGCACAGTCTCCTTGCACTCTTGACGACTCCTGGGAAAGTGGCTACCTCGTGGTCCTCATAAAATGGCGGATGGTGGCAGAGCACTGAAGCAGGGCACGGACATCAGCCAGAATAGGGGAAGCATTCAAAGCCATCTGCTGGCAGTTCTGGAAGAGCTTTCAACCCAGAGAGAGCAATCAACAAAGCCTGCTCCAGGGGGCACAGCTTAAAGGCAAAGCTGTGAACTCTGCTTGGACGCTTGATGCCTGATCTGAGTTGGCTACACTATCAGGCTATCTGCTGTTTGGCTATCTATTGTCATTCATAGGCTCTCCTCTCCTATGCTCTTTCGGCTAACACATCTGCCAGGACAGGCTGTTTGTGCCCAGGTGCTGAGCATCTTGGTGGTTCTATTTTTCATATGTTGCACATGTCCAGTCAGTAAGAGAACTCTATGAATCTCATGAATCGTCTTTTACTGACCGGACTCACATTAATTTCACCTTTCCTATTAATATAAAATGTTCAGTAGTACATGACATTTTATGCTACCATTGTAACCTTTCTTGTTGTACATGCCTGTGGCAAAAAAAAAAGTCTATCCAAGCTTTGTATGTAAACCCCATCACAACTAAAATACGATATAATCCTGTTTATTTCCCTATATTAAAAAAAGCGTGCAATGTCTTTAATGCCATGTGAATGCTAATCTGTTTGTGCCAGCTGTTGTGGCAGTGCACTTTACATGTTCAATCTCTGCACAAACAAAAAAAATAATTAAAAAAAATAATTGTAAATGCATTTATACTAAACAAGGTGCAAGACAATATTTAAACATTATTTAAAACATTGTAAACATTTAACAAAAAAACGTTAAAAAAACGTAAATACAGTAACTATTATCTAGAGCAAACTATAAATTCACTCAAAAAGTGACATATATATGTAGTGTTATAATTTGATAATAACAGGCATCAAAACAAGTAAGTGTAGCTCCTTAAAGCGACAATGCTCCCATAAAACACAGATACTATTTACATACTGAAACACATTTGGATTTCAAGTATTGCACTTCACAAGATTAAAAACAATAGTTCATCAAGCTAAAACAATACTACACAAAGTTCAGATGCATACAAATAGAAGAAACCTAAATTATCCAGCAACAATTTAAACATTTTATATTCATATATATTCAGATTCATACATTTTCATATAAAATTATACAAGTCAAACTCAATGTTTAGGCCACGAGGTGCATTTCTACCGATCCCATAATCCTCAAATTATCCTGATCTTTCCAATGTTTAGCTCATTTTAGAATCTCCAAATTACCCACAGCTTATTTATTATTATTTTAGTTTACATTTTAGGACGCATTTGGGAACTCACTGCAACATTACATACCTTTCCGTAGCTGCCTTGTCCAAGCACTTTGTGGAATGTCAGTCTCTCCAACGAAATACAGGCCTCTGATGACGGTCTGGGATCCTCTTGATGGACGCTGGTTCCTCCTGCTGGAGTAAAAATAGATCATGTATGTAAAACATTATATAAAGTGGGTTGTTGACTATTTTGTTTTTCATGTTAAATATTCTGTGAAAATATCTGAATTGTCTCTATTAGTGACGCGTGTCACAAGGCAGTGGTAGGCTGAGAACGCCATGGGCAGGTTGGTTTAAACCCTCTCAGGTCAGATTAGACTGTCCAGATTAGACTGAATTGATATTAATAGTGCGGAATAGTGATTCCACAGTATCAATGCAGCTGAGGAGGGGGTAAGCTTTGAGTGTTGTGAAGAGACCCAGTTTTTACCCTGAATTATATGACATACATGGCACAGCACCCATAGACACTTTGCACCATAACCACTACACTCTTCTCTAGTTGTTATGATATACAGAGTGCTCTCCTGAGTCTTGTATCAACATAAAAGTTTATCAAAGCTGAAATATCATTTACATTTTCTCACTATTAATTTACTATATTTTTACCAATATTTTTTGACATCATGAAAACATAGTTTGCAATATCTTGGGCCGTGCAGGAGATTTGCTAGTTTCTAAAACCTGATTTCTTCCCCAGATAACTGGCCCTTGTTGACATCCCTGAATTCATCCCTTAAGGTATATTTGAAGCATCACACGTACTATAGATCTGTAGTGGTGATGGTGCCAGTAGACTCCTCACATGTTCAAACAATTAGCTGTTAGCCGTTTACAAATAGTTTGATGGTTACCTGGCTGTTCGGGTTCCTGTGCTGCTTTGGTATCATCTTATATGCTGAAGTAGAAGGCCATACTTCCACACTATGATAACAGTTTGGACATTATTCATTGGCCCAGAGACGTAACTTTTCAGATGAGAGCCCTTTATTATGAATTTTTGTCTTAGCAAATTAGCTCAGACCAGAGACAACGTTAGCACCCAGGTAACTGGCAAAACATCTGTAAACAGTTTAACTGTTTACCATCAAATGCACATAATGGAGACACATGGACCCAGAGGATTTTGCCCACGTATAAACCAATAGTTAGAGGGCCCTTTGTGGAGTAAAGGCCCCCCTTTCATAAGCTTCTCATCAGTATAGAAAATCCATATACAAGGCAAGCAAGTTAAATCAGGAGTGATAATTGTAGGTGTACAGTGTTACCCCTGTGAGTGGAACTAAATACTATCGAAGTGTAACTAAAACATAACTTTTAATAAGACATACAATAAAAGGTCTTGTAAATAGTAGTGCCACCGCCCTTAAAACAATGTCATTGCTGTATGCTTGAAGCAAACAACAAGCACTTAAATGGGTATAAACATCCTGTGTATAAGGAGTAGAATACTCAACAGTGTCCTATATAGTATGGGAGGCACTGGTTAATAGTCTTCAAAGCGGGGACAAATTGTGCCCTCTAGTGGTCAGGTTCATGTAGATATGCTACATACAAAGAAAATAAATAAAAAATAATAAATAAATCACTGTGTAAGCAGAAACAAAAGTAAGGTAGCCACTTTAACTCTGACACTGATTCAATGCCAGAGATGGATTTGTCCAAGGTAGACTGGCCTACTGCTAGTTATATACATTCTAATAGTGCACATATACTTGATTTAGCTTGCTTGTCTTGTGTATTAAATATATTAAAGGTAACCCCAACCCCCCTCCCCCCCCCACCCCCACCCCTCCATTCAGGAGTCATATATTGACCTTACAGTTTTAGAAAATTAATGTTTCAAGGCAAAAATGATGTATCTTCCAACCCTAACTGTAACTCAGCCTCACACACAGATACTTGTACTACACACATTCATATTCACGTACGTGTTACATTAATATAGAAACTGCAGTTAAGTAGATGCTTCCATAATATATAAAGTGCAAAAATATGCAGCAATTGTACCACGTGCAGTGCCCATTAAAAAGAAAATGCAAAGCTGCTGAAACTTTAACTCACCATCACCACAATTGCAATTTCAACAAAACTATTTTAAATATGCAATATCCCATAGAAAGATACTGTTTCAAAAATCTTTGAATGCACAAGTAAAGAATAAAATAAGGACTCTTACAAAGTAAAATGGTGAGCACTTATCTTTCACTATAATTGTACAAACTGACCACGAAATTAAACAATTAAAGGGACACTATAGTCACCCAGACCACTTCAGCGCAATGAAGATGTCTGGGTGCAATGTCCCTCAGGTTTTAACAATTCAGAGGTAAACATAGCAGTTTCAGAGAAAGTGCTATGTTTACATTTGGGTTTAATCCAGCCTCTAATGGCTGTCTTCTGGACAGCCACTAGAGGCGCATCTGCGACGCTAGAGGCGAATTTCGCCTCCATCGCGCAGAGCATCCATAGGAAGACATGCGCATTCGGCTCCAGTGACATCGGGGAGGAGAGGTCAGCAGCGCCGATGGAGCCCGGCACTGGAATAAGGTAAGTGGCTGAAGGGGTTTTAACCCCTTCAGCGCCACAGGAGGGGGACCCTGAGGGTGGGGGCACCCTCAGGGCACTATAGCGTCAGGAAAACCGCATTGTTTTCCTGACACTATAGTGATCCTTTAATGTGTATTTCAGGTACAAACTTAATTTAGAGTGGAGTACAATAGAAAGTGAAACTGAAGACCTAATACATTTATTATATTGCCGAAAATAAGTTTTATATTCAAAATTGATGGCGAGGGTGCAAAAAGAAAACCACATGAAAACCCCCCAACAGATTTACTAGATTTGCCAAAAACGATGGCCCGAACCTTTCCCCAGCACTTTATTAAATCTCATTTACTACTTCTGTTTCTTCTTTTTGCTCTTTATACTCGTAATACTGACTGACAGTTACAAAAGGCACAGCTTGTGGCTTAACATTGACAGGTCATTTACTAAAGTAAAAATTCAAAGTGAATTCACAGTGAATTTAAAATTTAAGGTCAAAATAGCAGTACTTGAAAAATTATGGAAGTCAGCTTTGCTACTCTGGCCTTAAATTTGAAATTCAATTTGGACTCTCACTTTCATAATAACCGTTTACTTTAATTTTCAGACCTCACAAACATATATGTGTTAAGTATGGGGGATAAGTAAACATAATATTACAAACACTGGGACGTGTCAGTTTCCCTTTAAATGTCAGCTAAAAATATCACAAAGACTTTTTTTAGAAATAAGCTTTAATATTAATTAATATTAATAATAATATTGAATGTAAAGTCAAATTTATTTTTACCATTAGAATGAAATGTAGACCCACCCATGTATCCATTGCAGTGTTTCTTACCTCTGTGTCTCTTCTTCATTAGACCTTCCTTGCTCGTCTTCTTGTCTTCTCTCTTCCTCGTCTTCTTGTCTTCTCTCTTCCTCGTCTTCTTGTCTTCTCTCTTCCTCTTCTTGCCGCAGTTGGTCTCGTCACTTAAAGTTTTAGTGATCTTAAATCCGAAAGATCGGTCACTGGTGACTGTCACACCATTGTTTAAATCGCCAATGGGTAGTTTTAGGCGCTGGATGTTCACTCTGAGGGTCAATCTCTTTCCAGTGATCTTATATCCTAAAGATTGGTCCCTTTTGATGGTAACACCATTGATTAAATAACCAATGGGTAGGTTTAGGCGCTGGAGAGCCACCCTGAGGGTCAATCTCTTTACAGCGATCTTATATGGTGAAGATTGGTCCCTTTTGATGGTAACACCATTGATTAAATATTCAATGGGTAGATTTAGATGCTGAAGAGCCACCCTGAGGGACAATCTCTTTCCAGGGGGCAGATCTTTCTTCTTCAACTCCAGAAGGTCTTTAATGGAGCTAGGTTGGTCCTTGTCTGCTGTCCATTGCTGCTCCTCTTCTCGCTGTTGTCTTCTTTCACTGTCTTCTTTCTTGATAGAAGTCTTCTTCTTCTTCTTCCCGCCTCTCATATTGGGTTTTTTGATCACACAAAAACCACCACGAACAGAATAATCGCTGTGAACTCTCAGTCACAAAGAAAGCCTCTTTACCGCTCAAAAGCTCAAAAGAGAAATGGCAGTTGGCCTGGCCGTGTGCAAGCATTCCGTGTTGCCATGACAACCAGAGGGCCTCCATAGCATTGATCTATATACTATACTATGGATATTGGGATATTCTTTTTTTTAAAACCATGATTGATACATTATAACTCTTATTATTTATTATTTGTTTCATGGCTGGCTTCTGTATTAGCAGATTAAGCAAACTTGGACACTCACTTGTTGATCTATCATATATAAACTAAAACTGTCAAAACGTGGTTTCTATTAAAAATTGTGTTCTTGTTTCTTTGTTTGTGCTTCTTTTTCTCTTTTAAGTTTATACTTATATATTACGTATATTACTATGTATATACAATATTACACTTAATATGAATTTATAAAAACTCTGTTATTAAGTGAGTAAGGTTTTAAATGAAAGGTGTGTAAATAAATCATTCTTTACAAAAAAAGAAAATAATAGGTAGAACCTATTAAAGGAGCACTCCAGCAACGTAAACCACTACAGCCCGCTGTAGTGGTTATGGTACCTGGTGTGACATGTTGTTCTCCCAGTGTAATTTGTCAAACAGCTGTAGAATGGTTGACAACTTACTTGGGTCTTGTGGGAAAATTAGCCCCTGTCACGATTCTGGGAACCAAACACGCTAACACACACACAGAACAGGTGCAGTACCGGACCTTAGAGTGGCCGGGCTAAGCACACAAAGAATAGTCAGGAGACAACCCGAGTAAGGGGAACCAGAAGACAGAATAACAAGAAACAAGCCGAGGTCAAAGGGTAGGAGAAAGTCACAAAGTCAGATAAGCAAGCCAGAGAGTACGTAACCAGAAACACAAGTTCAGTAGCAATACTAGCAAACAAAGACCACAACAGGGCAGAGAGGAACAGGAAAGGTAAGTATTTAAATCATTAGGTTAATTCTGATTGGATAATTTCCAATCAGAATTAACAATCACACGTGGGAGATATCTAGACCTCCCACTGTGATTGAGGCACTGTGCCTTTAATGCCGGGTCAGGTGGCTGACCCCGGCGTTTATTAAAATGGGCGGTCTCCCAGCGTGCAGCGTCATGCATGCTGCCGCTGGGGGATGCAGAGGAAGACGCGGGCGGCATCCGTGGCTGTGAGGATGCCGCCCGCCGAACGCACGCCAGGAAGGGGACCGTGGACGACTGGAGGGTGAGTGCCGCGAGCGGACTGCAGCCTCCCCTCGCAGCCGCCCGCGGGATCCTGACAGCCCCGTCCAGTCTTCACTTGTAACAGAAACCAGGTGTCTCTCTGCAGCTAAGCAGAGCCGATCCAGAACTGTGCTCATTGGGTAAAGGATTCAGCTGACGCTCTCAGGCAGTGTGTGTGGCCCTGCTTAGCTTTTGTATTTCAGCTAGTATTTCAGTTGCAATTTTAGAGGAAGGCATGAGGTAGTGATGAGGTAGTTTTACTGAGGATTAGTTTAAATGTTGGTGACGAAGTCAGATTTTTTTTTGGCTTGTGCAACTTCTATTGTGAAAGTATTGTGAGGATTAAAGTGGGGAAATATATACAAAACAACATATAGTAGGATGTGGCGTATGCTGGCAGTGACATTTATACTAGCTGTTTACAGATTGTCCTTAACCGACTCCTGTAGTAACTTTGATGGACCTGCTGGGAAAGACACACCTCAAGATTTTCCAGTCTCTCCCCAGCTCATGTCTTTGGATTTCAGCCATGTAAGATGGATTCTACAACAGAGATGTGTATAATGTGTATATCAGCAGATGGACTGAACATGCCTAATATGTGAGTTGTGAACTATAAACCCTTGCTGATTTATAGACTGTATTATGTTGTAACCCTGCTATAATCAAACATAACAGTATGGGGCTCTCCAACAGCAGGCAAATGGTGAGCCAAACTAGGGTGATCCACTATGGATGTCTGGTAACTAAAGGATGTATATCCCTCAAGACAGGGTTTGCAGAGAAAAATATAAGAAGAAAACAAATAAAATAAGGTATTTACTGCTCCATGGTGTCTGGAATTATGAATAGGGAAATGTGGCTTCACATAGGAATTCCCTTTTGTAATGTAACAAGGCAGGGGTGTCCTTTATATCTCTGTTTTTTTTTTGCTCTTGCTACAGCCTTTTTACGTAATATCAGGCTGAACACATGGATTGAAGGATTCCCTATCAGAATTGAGCATAAATACTACCAGCCTATGTGGACAATATATTGACTCCGTGACAAGCACATTGTCTTCTCTCTTGCAGCTATATACTTGCAATATTGCAGCTATATGAGCTCCATGCAATCTTTGAAGTCTTACCTAGCTATAAAATCTAGTTGGGTAACTCTAGTGCTGTGCCTTTCCACATGTTGGATGCACATATGGTACTCCCTTCCTTGGGATACTTGGGAGTTCAGTTAACTGCCAATCCTACTAAACTGTTCTCTGCCAATTTTCCTCCTTTATTTAGTAACCTCAGGAGAGATGAAGAGCACTGTCAGTCTAAGTCCATGTGTTGGTACAGTGATTTTTCCTAGGTGATTCTACTTTTCCAGGCCCTCCGGGTCCCTGTATCCAAACAAGGCTGATACGGCCTGCTATTAATTATAATATCTATACCGGCTAAGGTGGTCTATTGTACTATTATGCTCCCCAATTAGCATAATTAATCACGTGGCATTCTCCCTCTGGATTATAGGTGAAGGGTGGACCTAGAGTGTAGCCTTTTGGACTCTGACCTACCCAAATTCTATTTTTGGTTAGAACTGCTTTAGGTTCCATGCAATTTATAGACATGTTCTACCTATGACCTTTACCTCTGATAAAGTACTGTACTTAGTATTTACAAAATAAAATAAAAAAATGCATAGTACTTAACAAAACAATGCAGAAAATGAAAGAATGGAAAAAATCCCAAATCTTCGTTGTGTGGTGGAATTTCGGTGAATGTAAATTCCATGTGGCATATGTGTATGTTGTGTCAGTTAGTTAGCTACACGTAGCTAGGATACTGTCATCAATGTACTGAGCATGTGCAGGAATGCAGGAACTGAAATTGCACTTATTTCCTTTGTCTTGGATGAGCCATGTGGTTTGACCAGATGTACAAGTCTATATTCTGCTCATTGATTGGTTAAAGGTATATGTGGGTGTAGCTATTAATGGGAGGAGTTTATGTGCTATATAAGGAATGTACACCATGTGTTGGTCTCTCAGATATTTTTGGAACAGGAGTTCATCTGAGGCCCGATCGGTATGTTAATAAAGACTTCTTACTTCCTGAAGACCTGCATCCATCTCTCTGTGTTTGGCTTCTGCTAGTTTACTCGGTAACATAATTGGTGCATTGAGCCGGGAACTTCTCATCGCACGGAAGCTGGCGCAGAGATTTGAGACGGTAAAGCTTTTTATCAACGTTCTCCACGGCAGCACCCCTGGACCTCTGCGTGGTCATCCCTTCATCTCGGCGCCACTGGGCTGCTTCGCTCAGGAGATCATCGGCCTTTACGTAGTGAGTACCGGGGTGCCCCGTCGATTTAATGTGAACCCAGGGCCAGGAACTAACAGGTAAGACTGATACCGTTAGAGCGGTAGACCCACAAGGGGTTTTATATTTGGAACCGGTTATTGGAATCTGCCCTGTCCTTCGGGATGGAAGAAGCGAAGGCGTACTGCTTATCTGGACATTAGACGCTCTGTAGTCAGCCCGTCTAATATAGGTGGTATAGTCAGACTGAGTTCTGGTGTAAATAGCTCAGGTCAGACACCGATGTCCTGCCTTGACTAGCATGCTAGGTGTAAATTTTGGTTGCTAGGTCGGGGAGATTGGCGAAACTAAGCAGACTCGGTTGTATATTATAGTTTGCTAGATTTCACCCTATCTTAACTAAGTGTGCTCTGTTGTATATCCAGCCACTAGATTATTGATAGCGTATATAGACTAAAAGGGTATTGGTGTAAATTCTGCCCTCTAGTTCGCTATATGTGGTGTCTGGGCAGCGAAGACTTATCGAATCTCTGGTGTACAAATAGATCGAAAGCTCTTGAGGTGCTGGCCAGTTAGAATAGTTGGGATTATTGTAAATGTTGTTAAATATATTGTAGTTGGTGAATTGGTTAACTTGTATGTCCTACTAGAAAGTTAGAGCTCTGCCGTCTAGTGGGAGTGTAAATTGTGTGTATAATTGTAAAATAGCGCACGGTACCATAACTACTGACATGTACCATAACCACTGACATTGTGTAAAAATTACTAACAATTGCTGTTTTATGTTATATGTATAATACCATAACTGTTACTAACTGATCTGTGACTTTAAAACTGTATTATAACCACTTACTAACTGTACCATAACCACTGACTGTAAAGATGAGATTACTAGAATGTGATATAGTTGGTTGGTTAAAAGTCGATTTATAGTACAGATAATTGTAGAGACGATTTATAGTTATAGAGGTAAGTAGCTAGTGTTTGGTAGATCTTTGTGAGTGGGACGCTGTGATATCACTGTATGAACGAGAATTCTCTGCGTGTTATCGTGTGTGTATGTTTGGCTTAGCAACCGTGCCACATGGTACTGTTGCCAGGGAAACAAGTGTGATTGTTGGAAGTGTTTGAAGTATTGTGTATCTTTGTAAAAGACGTTCCATTGCCAGTATGGGTGCGTCTGATTCAAAGATCGTTGATCCCTTGTCGTGTATGTTGAAGAACTTTAAAAAGGGATATAAAGCTAGTGATTTTGGGGTAAAATTGTCCCCAAAACGTTTGACTACCTTATGTAGTAGAGAATGGCCTATCCTGGTGACCGCATGGCCACCACGTGGTAGCCTTGAGCTACGTGTGCACGCGGCTGTATCTAGTAGGCCTGAATTTTATGATCAGTTTCCGTATATTGATTGTTGGAAACAGATTGTAGAAGAATTGCCTAAATGGGTTAAGGTATGCCACGAGGAGCAATGTCGCCTCATGGTGGCCAGGACTCGCCTCTCCATCAGGGCCGCAACTCCGCCCATTTTAGATTCCCCCTCTGAAACTGACCTTCCCTCCCCACCCCCTTACGCTTCCTCTAAGGTTAGAGGTGGTGCTACTGGTGTTGCTACTCCCCCTTTCCCATTGTCCCTGCCCACTCATGCATCTAGTTCAGAGCCCAGACCACTAGCTCTGAAACCTCCCCTTCCGGTACTGGCCCCCACTAGTTCCATATATCCGGAACTGACGTCACTTCTGGTTCCTGGTCAGGCTTCTCCCAGCCCGGCCCGTAATATCCTGTTGACCGAACTTCCGCCCAGTAAAATTAATCCGCCTCACTCCCCTTGCCTTACTACCCCTAGACCGGAACTCATTATGAAATCATCGTATCGTAGTCCCATATTAACCCAACAGATGACTGGTGCCCTCCAACCCTGACATTACCAAATGCGCCTCCGACTTACACCAGGCCCAACACACGTGGATGAGAATGGCCAAATACAAGATCCAGTGTTTGTATATGTCCCCTTCACTACGACTGATTTATTTAACTGGAAGACTCATAACTCTTCATATACTGACAAACCTCAAGTTATGACAGATTTGGTTACTTCTATTATCCAAACACATAATCCCACCTGGGCCGATTGCCAGCAATTATTATTAACTTTATTTAATTGTGAGGAAAAGGCCCGAAATAATCAAGCGGCTATTAAAGCGCTTGAGGAAACGGCCCATACTCAAAATCAGGCCAATCCAGTTGCGTGGGCTGCAGCCCATTATCCAAATGTCGATCCAAATTGGAACGTGAATGGTGCTGACATGCCCCAACTAAGGGCTTATCGGGAAGCCATAATTGTTGGCATGAAGGCAGGAGGGAAGAAGGCAATTAATATGTCAAAGACGGCTGAGGTGTTGCAAAAGGTTGATGAGTCACCTAGTACCTTTTATGAGAGATTATTGGAGTCATATAGGTTGTATACGCCTTTTAATCCAGAGGCTCCTGAGAATTCTAGGATGATTAATTCAGCATTTGTCAGCCAGGCCCAAGGTGATCTTAAAAGGAAATTACAGAAATTAGAGGGATTTGTAGGGATGTCCATATCACAGCTAATGAAGATTGCAAATAAAGTATATATGAATAGGGAGACTGAGGTAAAGCGGGAGGAAGAACGTAAAATGAGGAAAAAGGCAGATATGCTAGCGGTAGCTATCTCAAGTGTAGAAAGACAGGGAAGGGAAGTGAATAGAGGAGACGAGAATAGGCTGAGCAAGGGACCTTTAAGTAGGAATCAATGTGCGTATTGTAGAAAGGAGGGACATTGGAAGAGTGAGTGTCCACAGAGAGAGCAGTATGAAGGTGATAGACAAGGAGAGAGAAGGGTACGAGGAGGTTATAGTGGTAGTTATAGAGGAAGAGGAAGTTTTAGAGGGAATGGTGGGAATAGTAGAGGAAGTGTTCAAGGAGACAGATACTATCCACCCACGCAGAGACCCAGAGAAAGAGAGGATAGAGATTTTGTGGGTCTGGCTGACACTATCATGGAAGACTATTGATACCGACCGGGCTCCATCCCCCTTGGTCAAGCGGAGCCTATGGTCGATGTAGCAATAGGGGGAAAGAGAAGTTCTTTCATGATCGACACAGGTGCTGAACATTCCGTGGTGACTAAGATGGTGGCTCCGCCTTCGGGGAAGACTATAACTGTGATAGGAGCTACTGGGAGAAGCGCAGCTAGACCGGTTCTTAAGAGTCGCACTTGTATTCTGGGAGGCCATGTGGTGAAGCATCAGTTCCTATATATGCCAGAGTGTCCGATTCAACTTCTAGGACTAGATCTATTATCAAAGCTTCAAGCCCAGATAACCTTTTTAACTAATGGATCAACATCTCTGAAGTTTAAGGGATCACCAGGCACAATGGCGATATCGGTGCCAAGGGAAGAAGAATGGCGCTTCTATTCCATAGTGACAAGTGTTAACCCTAAGAGTGATGAATCCTTATTTGACATTCCAGGAGCATGGGCAGAGAATAATCCACCAGGACTTGCTCGTAATATCCCACCCATACGTATTGAACTAAAGCTTGGGGCCTATCCTGTGAGCCTACGTCAATATCACATACCCCAAAAGGCTATGGAAAACATACAAACCTACTTGGATAAGTTCGGAAGGTATGGCATCCTAAAATTCTGTACTTCCTCCTGGAACACTCCATTATTACCTGTTCAAAAACCAGAATCGGACGAATATCGTCCTGTACAGGATTTGAGAGCAGTTAATGATGCAGTAGTTAATATACACCCAGTTGTACCCAATCCTTACAATCTGCTTGCCTTGATACCAGGTGGGGCAACCTACTTCACAGTGCTAGATCTTAAGGATGCTTTCTTTTGTCTTCGAATTGCTGCTGAGAGTCAACATATCTTTGCTTTCCAATGGGAAGATGCTGTTACAGGTTCAAAGCGTCAGATGACCTGGACCAGACTACCTCAAGGGTTCAAGAATTCACCTACCCTATTTGGATCTGCATTAAGCCAGGATTTGCAAGATTTCAAGTCCATCCCAGGAGAATGTGTGCTAATTCAAAATGTGGATGATCTATTGATAGCGGCTGTTACTAAAGAGATATGCCAACAAGCCACTTATGATTTGCTTCATATTTTATGGAGAGCAGGATACAAGATATCAAGGAAGAAAGCACAATTGTGCCAGCCAAGTGTTAAATATTTAGGATTCCATATATCCGAAGGTCAAAGAATGATGGGACCTGAAAGAAAAGAAGCAATGTGTCGGATATCTATACCTAAGAGTAGAAGACAAGTGCGAGAATTCTTTGGAGCGGCAGGATTCTGCAGGATATGGATTCCTAATAATGCAATATTGGCGAAACCTCTATACGAAGCTGTGAAAGGAACAGAACATGACCACATTTTGTGGACCTCTGAACAACAGAAGGCATTCGAAGATGTTAAGAAAGCACTAATGAGTGCACCAGCCCTAGGTCTACCAGATCATACACATCCTTTCTATCTGTACGTACATGAGCAAAGAAGAATGGCTGTGGGAGTATTAACTCAATACTTGGGATCATGGCAAAGACCTGTAGCTTACATGTCCAAACAGTTGGATGCAGTGGCCAATGGTCTTCCACCTTGTCTGCAAGCAGTGGCTGCTGCTGCCTTACTGGTAGCAGATTCTGACAAGCTCACCTTGGGTCAGGAACTCTATGTGAGAGTACCTCATGCAGTACAGACCCTCTTGGATTATAAGGGAAATCATTGGTTTAGCAACAGTCGAATTACCAAATATCAGGCTATGTTGTGTGAAAATCCAAGAGTACACCTCGAAACCATCAACAATTTGAATCCAGCTACCCTTTTGCCTCAGACTACTGAAAGTCAACATGATTGTTTGGAGATAATGGATGAAGTGTTTTCAAGCAGGCCTGATCTTCATGATTTTACCATCCAGAATCCAGACATACAGTAATATACTGATGGTAGTAGTTATGTGAAGGAAGGTGTACGTTATGCAGGATTTGCGGTAACGACTATAGATAAGGTGATAGAAGCACGGCCACTGTCAAAAGGGACATCAGCACAGAAGGCGGAGCTGATTGCATTAACCAGGGCTTTGCAATTAGCTGAAGGGCTGAGAGTGAATATCTACACTGATTCGAAGTATGCTTTTCTAACCACCCATGCACATGGAGCATTGTATAAAGAAAGGGGATTGTTGAATTCAGAAGGAAAAGAGATCAAGTATGCGGCTGAGATACTCCAACTGCTAGAGGCGGTATGGGAACCGAAGGAGGTCGGTATTATACACTGTAGGGCACATCTGAGAGGTGATAGTGTTGTCATCAAAGGAAATCGCATGGCCAACAACGCAGCAAAACATGTCGCTGAATCTGGGCAAGAGGAATACGTGGGATATATTGCAGCCCTTGTACTGGCACCTCTGTCTCAATGGACTCCAATATATACAACCCAAGAGATGGAGTGGTTGAAGACTGAAGCTGGGAAATATCTGGAGAATAACTGGTATCAGTTAGAAGATGGAAGAATAGTTATTCCGACATCTCTGGCTATAGAGATTGTTCAAAATTTCCATAATGGTACACATACTGGAAGAGAGTATGGAAGAATCTCTTAGGAAACATTTCTACATACCAAGGTTATCTAATCTTACTCAAGCCATTGTTCGGAGATGTGTTTTGTGTGCCCAAAATAATGCAAGACAAGGTCCTGTCAAACCCCCTGGAGTTCAATATATGGGAGGACTCCCAATGTCAGATCTGCAAATAGATTACACTGTAATGCCTAAATATGGGGGATACCGTTATTTGTTGGTAGCTGTGTGTACCTACTCAGGCTGGGTAGAAGCTTGTCCAACACGTACAGAAAAGGCAGGAGAAGTTGTACGTTTTCTGTTGCGAGAAGTTGTACCCAGATATGGACTTCCGTGTTCTATCGGATCAGACAATGGTCCAGCCTTTATCCATCAGTGTTTGCAACAATTAACTCATGTGCTTGGTATCAAGTGGAAACTTCATACAGCCTATAGACCTCAGAGTTCTGGAAAGGTGGAAAGGATGAACAGAACAATAAAAACCCAGTTGGCTAAAATGTGTCAGGAGACTCAGCTCAAGTGGAATGTCCTTTTGCCAATAGCTCTGTTGCGGATACGTAGTATGCCTACCAGAAGAATGGGTCTGTCTCCCTTTGAAATTATGTTTGGGCGTCCACCTCCCATACTTAGTAATCTAAGGGGGGACTTAAATCAGTTGGGTGAAGGAATTACTCGACAGCAGGTTGTAGAGTTGGGTAAAACTATGGAGGAAGTGCAGAAATGGGTGCAAGATAGGTTACCGGTGAACATGTATCTGATGTAGAATTATAAGGCCCCTTTAAATCTATGCCCTTATATTTCTTTCTCATGCTCTCATAGTCTTATACGAATGCTTTGTTCATAGAAAATGTGTGTCAGCAGGAAATGTTAGGTTCCTGCTGAATGAAACATTGTAGCAGCTAGTCTTAATAAAATGTAAAGTTACTAAAAGCCTTGAGAACTAACCTTGAGAGACTAACGTGCCAAGTACTCAAAATGGCTGGCTGCCATAGCCCCCCTCCCATCGAGCGAGCCTCGTGCTAAACAAGAATGGCGCTTGTATCTTATGTCCACTCCCGTGTCAAAGATGACGACATCCCATGATGGGAGGATGCCCAACTAACCACTTAACACCTAAACCAATTAATAATATTGATGGGAGGGCACTGACATAACCACTTAACACCTAAACCAATTAATAATGTTTACTTGTTGATATCTTGATTTTCTTCAATGATGTAATAATGCCTTTATAAGGGTCTGCGCACCCACTTTTTAACAGATGCCATTAAATTTCCTGAAGTTCTTTCATCTAACCTGAACCTTGTGTCAGTGTGAATTTACTTCTGCGTGCACGCAATTTTATTATTTATAAATTTGGACAGGAACAGATAGTCATTCAAACTTATTGGTTTGCTGAAAAGAAATCTATATCAGTTGGCGCATCAACGTGAGGCTCTGGGTTATGCCCTGCTAGGGCAGCCGTCCAAGAAGACGCGGGGTGGATGAATCCTGGCGGAAGGAAGGAGATTGATCACCTCTGAATACACGGTAGAGTTTGCTGCAGCACCTGGCCGGTATGTTCCAGTCCCTGTGATTGACCTGCCCCAGCGTCTGAGATTGGCTGCCGAGAGGACATTAAAGTCAGGTAATATCTTGCCCAGAGACCCTATACCTTACTAGTTAATACTTACTTTACCTGCATGTTGACTATCTGTTGCCTGGGTGTGCTAGAATTGGTTTGTCCTTAGCTTAGTGCCCGGGTAGAGTGTTTGCCTGTTTACCCCTTTTAGGAGCCACGTGGCTGTGGCTGTAAGGAAAGAGGGGGGTGGACCTGTGGAGGTTTTTCCTGGGGGTCCTCTATTGCCTGTTTACCTCTTTTAGGTGCCGAGTAGCTACGGCAGTAAGGAAAAAGGGGGGGGGGGAGAATCTGTGGAGGGGTGTAGACTCACTGCTTCCTGGGGGTTCCCCATAGTGTCGCTCTGACAGCTTAGCTAGCCTCATTGGACACTTGATTTCTCTGACTGGATTGCAGAGAGGTGATGCGTTCCAGCCTCGAGCGCTAGGGCTGGTAACATTTGTTTTTAAGGTGGGATTGGATTCGGGCAGGCATTGCTGTCTCCATCACCGCGTGGTAGTGTGACTTGCGGGTGGTCCCGCAACAAGGACACTACGGGAGTGAGGGAAGAGGTGGTTACGGGTTCGAACCACTGTAACGAGGGAGGTGGACGGCACTCGGGCCGGTGTTTGCTGTGTTCCGTCGCCGTCAGGTAGTGCGACTAATCTGCAGTCATTCCCCGAGCGGGGACACTACGAGGTTGGGGGAGGTGGCTTCGGCCACACGAGTAAAGGAAAGGGATTACTGTTGAACTTATTTGAACTGTGATGCATGCACTGTATTTACACTGAAATGTTGTCCTAATTGTCTGTCACACAGATTCCTGTGTTTACTTTTATCTTACTCTCTGTACTATTTGCACTTTCCCCTCCTATTTCTCTTTTTGTGTTGAGAGAAGTGATTGGTCACACACTTCTTGCCACGCTCCAATCCGCGACTACCTTGGGTAGGCGGAATTAGTGACTTGTCTACGTTTTGGGAAGACGTACGTAGGAACCTGTTCTTACGTAGCAGTCGAGCACTGTAGACATTCTGTTCCTCTCTCTCTATATATATCTGGGACGCCTTGTATAGGGAAGATGGGACAGAAGCTAGATAAACCCAATAAGGGTTGGTTAGCATGTGATTTAGTAGAAGATAGAGAAGGGGAAGAGATGGTTAAGAAAGTTGATAAAATTGCCAAAGTGTGTGGAATTGCCGTACCTCCGTGCGGTAGATTGCAGCCAGAGAGCTGGCGTAAGTTACTGACAGAAAAGAAGGGGAAGCTGTTGGACCATGATTTAGTCCGAACAGCGGAAGCCTGGTACCGAGTAGCGAAGGCTATCCAGCAAGAGGGATGGATTGAGGAAGAGGTTGATCATAAAGGTTTAAGATTGTTTGTGTATTATAAAAACTTTGTTGCTGGGCAACTCTCCCAGCCGGCGCCCAGTTATGGCGCACATGAGGCGGCCACTCCTAGCATCACGTCAGCAATGACTGAAATGCAACTGACCATGGCTCCCACCCTTGGTCCCTTCCCTGTCACTGCCCCCGTTTTCCCAGTTCTGAATGCTGATGGGTCCATATTCTCCCCCCCATCAGTTCCCCAGCTCCCATCACCCTCATCCCATCCTTTACCCTGCCCATCTCCCTCCAGCCCATTTCACCCCTCCAATATGCTTTCTCATCGCCTATCCTCCTCTGCTGCATCACCTGCCTGCCCACTTGCTTGCCCATCCTCCTCTTCCTCTCCCATTGACCCATCCCCTCCATCCGTCTCCCCTCCCACTGCTCCCTCACTTTCCCCTCCTACGTCTCCAACTCCTCCTACTCCACCCTCTCCTCCACCTACTCCGCCAATCCCTCCTACTCCACCCTCGACTCCTCCTACTCCATCCTCAACTCCTCCTGCTCCACTCTCGACTCCTCCTGCTCCACCCTCATCCCATCCTTCCCCTTCCCCGTCGTCATATCCGCACCCTCTATATCCCTCCGCCTATCCTCATCCCTACCCATCGCCACCGCCCTACACCTACTCCGCTCCAATGCCTTGGCCTCTCACCTATCCATACCCTGCACTCCCGCCCTATTCAACCGTCTCCCCTGTACCTCCTGTAGTCACACAGCCGACCCCGATCACACCTACCCACACCGTGCCCACATCCAACATGGCCGCCACTTCCTCACTTGACCCGAACGCCACTTCCTTCCACGCCTCCAATATGGCGTCCCCCAGTAGTACGGCACCTATCATGCCAGTCCTTCCGAATGATCTGCTACCTGCAACTCAGAATTCACCAGCAGCCCCGGCTGGTGGAGTGCCTCTCCTACCTCCGCCCCTGACACCACAAGTAGTACACCCTCCGGGAGTCCGGGTAACCCGTGCAGACGAGTCTGACACGGTTAGTTCTCATGGTTACCAGATCCCACCAGAATCCAGGGAGGTATCGCCCCAACCACCCCGTCGATCATTGAGTGACCCTTTTGGTCGCAAGTATCCGGGTGAAAAGGCCCCTATAATGTATATCACTTTTAACCCAACACAGGCCAGTTCCCTGATGAAATCACTTCCTGACCCTGAAAAACAGTCCATGCCCTTTTATAGGGCAGTTGTTCAGATCCAACAAACCTATTCCGCCGCTTGGCGAGATCTATTAAGTCTCTGTGCCATTAAGGCTGGGGATGCCTATTGGCCTAATATTGCCCGCCACCTATGCACCAACTGGCTGGTTAGTGATACTGATTATATGTCCGGAGTTGAATTCTGTGATCAGCTGAGAGCCTGGGCTAAGGATAAGCTTGCGGATCTAGCAGCAGGCCTTAATGACATTACCCAAGAAAAAGGCGAATCAGTAGAGAGGTTCCATGCTAGACTTTTCCAGTTGTTCACAGACTTAGGATTTGAACTCAGTAACAAGATACACGCTCAAATGTTGTCTGGTGCCTTTGTCCAGGGCATCAAGGACTCTATACACAAGGGAATTATTGCTGCGCGCCCTGAGTATAGAGTTGTTCCCCTTGATAAGCTGCTTCTGGTAGCTAGAGGACTAGAGGCAGCCCAGGTCCCTAGACGACCTAACCCTACCCCTCTTATGGTGTCACGACCACCGGCCCCACCGGCCCCTAGAGGTAACAAAGCTGAAGACGTAATCTGCTTTAACTGTGGAGAAAAGGGCCATTATAGGAGTGATTGCCCTGCCCCCCTTAGATATCAAAGACCATATGCTGGCAGGCAAGTGTCCCGACTTGCAATCACAACTGTTACTACAAAGACCCAAAACCATCCTCCACCTGATTCAGTCCAAGAAGAATAGGACATCGGCAAGCCTGTGTCATTAACCCCTGTTATGGCAGTGTCTTCAGGGGAACAAGGGGGGCCTCTAGCTACAGTAACTTTACCCATCGAAGGCCACCCCACTACTTTTCTTGTTGACACAGGTGCAGCCCGTAGTGTTCTGAGAGAACAAGACCTGCCTGACACCTCCTTCCTTTCCAATATTGATGTTTCCTGTGTAGGAGTAGATGGCCTTCCAAGGCAGAGTCCCCTGTCTACTCCTCTTCGGGTTGGCAGCTGTCCAAGTCTGCTGGCTCATTTTGTGGTGTCATCCACCTGTCCCATAAATTTGTTAGGTGCTGATTGTGGCGAAACCGACCTCACCACGTGTCCTTGGAGGGGGCTGCTTGCCCACCTCTTGCCTTTGGACTATGGACCAGACTTTATGTGAATGTGTTAACCCAGATAGCTATGCCATGGAGCCCATTCGTGTAGTTAAAGACTTCGGCTCCATGGCAAGTGAACTGTGTGAGTAGGATCTGCGCGCTATTCGGTAGTTTTGTGCGCGCAGATCCCAGCTATCTGGGGATAGGTGAAATGTCTGTGTGTTATGTGTAAAAGGTGAATTTATGTATTTTAAAGTGTTTTACTGTCTTTGTGTCCCCATGTGCTCAATGGAGTCTGTCTCTGTGCTGGGAGGTAATTGGATTACTTCTCCAATTATCTCCAGGGCAGAAGGGAGGAAGCCAGGGTGCATTGTGGGGATGTTTTTACTTTTACTGTTTGCTGTTTTACTGTTTGATTAAAATACTGCCAGCCAGGGGGAACAAAAGATACTTTACTAACTTTTGAACCCCTGGTCTGATCCATGCCATTTTTTAATATGTTGTTCCCCTGAATGGATTGATTGTGGACATGTAATTTTGTGTGAATGTGATGTATGGTTTGGAAGTTATAAATATGGTGTAAAAAGTATATTTTAAACTGTATGAATAATGGGATTATGTGTCACACTAAGGGGAGGGGATGTGTGGGAGGTAACATCTATGTCATTGGTTATTTTATGCCTCCCCCTGGGTGTGGCCTGTAAGTGTACAATTGTAATAAAAGCCAGGCTGGATGTGCCAGTCCTCAGTTCCTGCTTAACCCTCAAAGCGATGTGTCGTCTCGTTCTTTGGGGGAATTGGATTGTATGCTGACTGCCAGGAGTGTAAGCGGATTGTATGCTTTTCCTGTTCAGCTATTCCCGGGTTCGTGTGTTTCCAGTTCGGGAGTTGGAAGATTTGTACAGTTTGCAGTCCGGGAGATTGGTGCTTGCAGCAGCTGCTGGTCTAGGAAAAAGGGGATTATCGCCTAAACTGAGTTTATCCCCTTTTGAGCAAAACGGTCCGTTACAATTGGTGGCAGCGGTGGGATCGTTCCTACAACCAGAGGGACAGCTACAGACAACACCATTCCTGGATTACAAATTGAGGGCAACGCTAGTACCCGTACAGCGACCCTATCTACAAAGGAACTCAGAAAATGGAGGAGAAGTTTCAAGATAGATTGTACAGTTACGTATCCCTGTGGTCTGGAGCAGTCTCAGAGGAGGACATGTTGAGGTACAGAGAGATGGCCAGAGCCAGATTGTGGGACGAAGCCCTAGAAGAAGTACAGTATTCGCGAGGGGATCGGCGCCGCAGCAGAAGGCAGCGAATCCTGGCTCGAATGGCAGAACGGATGCCCCTCCTGAGAAAACAGACCGAAGAAGCGTGGGTGACTAGACTCGAGATTCTAGTATATGCAGAACTGGCGCTAGACGACGCATACCAGGCGATACAATGGTACGCAGCTCAGTGTGTTCCCGAGATGGCAGAGTATGAGTTCCCAGAAAGCGGAGATTACACTGACCTTGGCCGATTTTGGGATAATATTGACGATGAGGACTTTGGGAAAGTGACCGACTCTCGTTTTTGGACCCTGTGTTACGACCGAGAGGACATGCTGGGTCTCCCTAGCGCTATTGACCTTGAGGCAGACCTACAGTATTTGGTCGCCAAGGAATGGAACCTGGAGGGGGATTACCTGCGACTCATCAATGAGGCCCGGGAAGAGACAACCGGTCCTCCTTCCCAACAGCAACCAGCGGTACCCGAGGTAGCAGATCTCCTAGACTGGTCCTGTGAGGACCCCCAGCAGCAAAGTGATATGCCAGGAAGGCAGTGTGAAGTGCAGGGAGAGGAGAGCAGAGTCCTCCCTCCCCAGCGGCAGGCTGAGTTACAGGGGGCAGAGGTAGTTGTTCCTGCCCCCCAGCAGCAGAGTGATATGCCAGGAAGGCAGTGGGAAGTCCAGGGAGAGGAGAGCAGTGTCCTTCCTCCCCAGCGGCAGTGTGTACCCCAGGGAGCTGATGGTGTCGTCCGTCCTCCCCAGCGGCAGTGTGTGTCCCAGGGAGCAGAAGGTATCGTCCTTCCTCCCCAGCGGCAGTTTGTACCCCAGGGAGCAGAAGGTGCTGCTCTTCCTCCCCAGCGGCAGTGTGTGTCCCAGGGAGCAGAAGGTATCGTCCTTCCTCCCAGCGGCAGTGTGTATCCCAGGGAGCAGAAGGTGTCGTCCTTCCTCCCCAGCGGCAGTGTGTAACCCAGGGAGCAGAAGGTGCCGTCCTTCCTCCCCAGCGGCAGTGTGTACCCCAGGGAGCAGAAGGTGCCGTCCTTCCTCCCCTGCGGCAGTGTGTGTCCCAGGGAGCTGAAGGCAGGGCCGGACTGGGGATACAAAGCAGCCCTGGAAAAAAAATCTATGCCAGCCCCATAAGTCATTGTGCCATATATTGCCGTATGTAATATGTAAGGCAATGTCTTGCCACCCCAGATGGCTGAGTAATATATATATATATATATATATATATATATATATATATATATATATTGCTTTTTCTAATATATGATATTGGTCCTTTTAGAGTAAAACGTTTAATTATACATTAAGCATAAATAAAAGGGGACATTTTAACCCCTTAAGGACCAAACTTCTGGAATAAAAGGGAATCATGACATGTCACACATGTCATGTGTCCTTAATGGGTTAAGGAGGACCAACCCCATTAGATACCTGTAAATGTGTCTCCCTTAGAACACCAATCTGAATCCCACACAGCAGTACAGTGCTTACACTGAACCTGACCCAGTTAGTCCTGCTCATGCAGGCTGTTTACTGGGTCCTTCAAATTAACTAGGTTGCAGCAAACAACTAGACATTTAGAAGATGGATTAGAAAACCCATACATTGATGGTTTTCACACCTATCTTAATGATTAAGGGGTTACCCACTTCTATTACAATAGGCATATTGATTAAAAAAATTAACCACTGGTGATCCTAAAGGAACCTTTCTAGATCAGCCATGGCCAACCATTGCCCTACATATGACTATAAATGGCATTGTGGCAAACACAAGTTAACATAGAAGGATAAAATGCACACCATAAGTGTCCTTAGATCACTTATGTTGTATGACCCAGTGCAGGCTTGTGGAATCATTCTCATAATCTAGTCCACTATATATACTCATAATATATGGCGAAGAAAGGAGGGATGCACAGTAGAACTGGAGAACCTGCGAGGAGGAAACAGAACTATAAGCATTGCGAGAAGAAAGAGGTGGTTGCATATTCTAGAAGCAGTTTGAAAGATGAAAGGGTGGCTGACACTGCAAGTATAACGTGTAGGATTAAGGGATGTAGACCAGATTAAAAGATTAGTGGACTATGTAAAATTTATATAAGGTTGAGAACACTTTTGGAATATATTCTGAAAAAGAAGATAAAGAAGGAGTAGGAATGAGAATCTTGAAACTATATATAGATATTTTTAATTGAGTATTTGGCACAAGTATTTGAATTTGTGGATAGTAAAATCATGGTGCAAATAAAGAAAGGAGAATTGGGAGTTTATGGAAGGTATGATTGGGACACTGGTGGTGTGGAAACTGACAGTCTGGAGGAAGATAACTGTAGGGAAAAATGCTTATTACAGAACGATTGAATAGGAACCTTGCCTATTGAATATTACCCAAGCTATGATCAGAGGCATATATTTAATGCTGGTAAAAGACCATTTCCTAGATAACCAAAAGTACCAGGGAGCGAAAGGAAGATACAAGCATGGTCACTGTGATCTTAAAATATATCAAGGAGTCAACGAACCTTTTTGGGGTCTGCTGCCTGCTGGCGGCCGCTGGGGGAGGTCTGCTGGCGGCCGCAGGGAGAGCTCTTTTGGCGGCCGCAGGGGGAGCTGGCTGTTCTTTCTCTGCTCCCCCGCCCTCGCGCGTTAGAAAGAGACCGGGGCCGGAATATGACGTCATATTCCGGCCCCGGTCTCCTTAAGCTGCATGTGAGGGCGGGGGAGCAGAGACAGAACAGCCAGCTCCCCCTGCGGCCGCCAAAAGAGCTCCCCCTGCGGCCGCCAGCAGACCCAGGTGTCTGCCCGGCCCAGGTGCGGACGGCCCACCGGGAAATTTCCCGGTATCCCGGTGGGCCAGTCCGGCCCTGGCTGAAGGTGTCGTCCTTCCTCCCCAGCGGCAGTGTGTAACCCAGGGAGCAGAAGGTGCCGTCCTTCCTCCCCAGCGGCAGTGTGAGTCCCAGGGAGCTGAAGGTGCCGTCCTTCCTTCCCAGCGACTCAGTGTCCCGCACCCCAGCAGCAGGACAAGGGAATGAAAGGGGAGACAGCTGGTCCCCCTTTCCACCAGCAGAGAGAGTGGCAGGGAGAGGAGCCTGATAACCCCTCTCCCCAGCGGCAGTTTACCGTCCAGAGAGAGGAGCTTGTTACACCCTCTCTCCAGTGGGAGCCTAACCCACCAAGGGGAGATGTTAAGCCCCACAACTGTGCAGATGGGACCGTAGTCTCTGCACTTACAGCACAAGGGGTAGGGACGGTCGGTCCTGTCCCCCAGCCACAGAGCTGTGTACCCAGAGGGGAGACGGTCGGTCTCCCCCTCCCACAACCAGGCTCCAATCAGGCTACTTCAGTGGTAGCACTGGCACCAGGGCAGAGTATCGCTGGTCTCTGCCCACTCAGCAACCCACCAAGGCAGTCTACCAGCTCCCCGCACAGCCGTGGTGAGGAACCTGGACCTGGACAAGCTGCTACTTTATCCAGGTGGAGTAAACATTTATTGTGGGTGGGAGGTACTGCTGTTTGTGCTTCGTGGGTGGGTTGCTGGACTAACCAGGGCACTGACCGGCAGGAGGTCAGATACCCTGTTAGTCTGGGGGGTAAAGGGGAGAAGTGTGGCGAAACCGACCTTGCCACGTGTCCTTGGAGGGGGCTGCTTGCCCACCTCTTGCCTTTGGACTATGGACCAGACTTTATGTGAATGTGTTAACCCAGATAGCTATGCCATGAAGCCCATTCGTGTAGTTAAAGACTTCGGCTCCATGGCAAGTGAACTGTGTGAGTAGGATCTGCGCGCTATTCGGTAGTTTTGTGCGTGCAGATCCCAGCTATCTGGGGATAGGTGAAATGTCTGTGTGTTATGTGTAAAAGGTGAATTTATGTATTTTAAAGTGTTTTACTGTCTTTGTGTCCCCATGTGCTCAATGGAGTCTGTCTCTGTGCTGGGAGGTAATTTGATTACTTCTCCAATTATCTCCAGGGCAGAAGGGAGGAAGCCAGGGTGCATTGTGGGGATGTTTTTACTTTTACTGTTTGCTGTTTTACTGTTTGATTAAAATACTGCCAGCCAGGGGGAACAAAAGATACTTTATTAACTTTTGAACCCCTGGTCTGATCCATGCCATTTTTTTTTTTAATTCTTTATTTTTTCTGTGCATAGCATAACAATACGCTTGTGAAAGCCACGACAGCTGTGACAAGCCAGACAGTAAACAGTATTAACATCATTGTGGCATAGAATTGACTGCACAATTTTATAATAAAATGATAATAAAATAATAGTAACATGTTTCGACATTTTGGGAAGAGAAGCTAGCTAGCATGTGACATGAAATGCATCTCCCTGTTGCTCATTACCATTAGTGTAGCAATCGATGCTTCAAAGGTCATGTGTGTACAAAAAGGCTAGGCTAAACATGTCTACAACAGCAGAAATAATGTTTAAAGTTATGGTTGTCAAGCAGTGTTTTTCAAAAGATTAAACATACATACATCTTTAGTCTGGTTAGCCTTGCATTATATAAATGTACTACGTTTGCTTAGCAGTGTGGTTGCACATTTTTTTTTAAAAGAAAATGATTTTAAAGCGGTTTGTACAGACGCTTCTTTTCGCCGCCCTCAGTAGTGGGCGCTTAATTAGCTTAAACTCAATGCCTATTTTAAGATATAGTAACTATTGGCATAGCTAGATTATTGGGTTTGAGTCGTGTCGTTTTAGAGAGGGAAGTATGATTGGGACAAATAGCAAAGCTGTCACCCTGGTGCGCCTGGGTTCTTTGTGCTTCCTCCTTGGGAGTGGGTCGGCAGTCCAGTGGGCCAAGGCCTAATCATATGGGGACAGTCCCGATTTTATCCGATACCTGCTCTGTTGTGTCTGTGTGGTAGGGTGCAAGCGTCCTCTAGAGCAGGTATGAGGGCTTGTTTAGTCCTTGTTTTGTTCTGCCTTGTTCCTCTGTGTTGCTGGCTTGGTGTGTTAGGCTGAATGTCTTCGGTCTTCCGCGGGTGTGTGTCCTCATTGTTTAGGAGCCGGGCATTATTCCTGGAGATCCACTGCTTTCCGCGCTGGTTTGTTGCAGGCTGAGTGTTAGGCGAGCACAGGGTCAGTCCGTTAGTGGGTTTGTCACGCTCGGCGGTTGGTGCGGTCCCCTCGGGCGGGAACGGGCGCTGCGCCGCGTTCTGTCCCCTCGGTGCTGCCGCTGACATTTGCCTTCTCACGCTGCTTTTTCTCGTGCTGGTGGCTGGAGCAGTTGGGAGGGTTGGCCCGGTGTGTTCCCGCTTCCCTATTTGGTAAGTTCGGGTGTCAGGGGCTTGTAGATCAGCGGTGGGCGCCAGGAGGGAGGGAGCCTTCCCCTTGCTGGTCGCGCACGTGGTGCCCGCCATTTTGGATGTAGCGGTCAGGCTCCCCTTCTCCGATCGTGGAGCCACCCTCATGGCCACCGGGTGTGGACCGGGATCACCCCCCCGGTCCGTTGGGGGGGGGGACGGAGCCGGATCCGCATCAGTCTGCACCTTTGGCCGGGTACTGTGGTGCAGGATAGTGTGGCAGCGGCCGTCTGCCCCACTCACCGCAGAAGAAGGCCCGAGTTGAGTCGTCAGGATTTTCTCCCCCGGGGGACTGAAGCTCAGCGAGCCAGCCTCTCCCCGGGTCCAGCAGGCCCCTGGCACTGGGCATCTGTGTTGTCGGCTCGGTTGTAGCTGGCAATGCATGGTTTTAGGGGATTTTCTGTAGCGTTTTGCAGGAGCCGCTTTGACTTGCGACTTTCCAGCTTGGCGGTCCGGCCCCGCCCCCGCCATTTTTTAATATGTTGTTCCCCTGAATGGATTGTATGTGATGTATGGTTTTGAAGTTATAAATATGGTGTAAAAAGTATATTTTAAACTGTATGAATAATGGGATTATGTGTCACACTAAGGGGAGGGGATGTATGGGAGGTAACATCTATGTCATTGGTTATTTTATGCCTCCCCCTGGGTGTGGCCTGTAAGTGTACAATTGTAATAAAAGCCAGGCTGGATGTGCCAGTCCTCAGTTCCTGCTTAACCCTCAAAGCGATGTGTCGTCTCGTTCTTTGGGGGAATTGGATTGTATGCTGACTGCCAGGAGTGTAAGCGGATTGTATGCTTTTCCTGTTCAGCTATTCCAGGGTTCGTGTGTTTCCAGTTCGGGAGTTGGAAGATTTGTACAGTTTGCAGTCCGGGAGATTGGTGCTTGCAGCAGCTGCTGGTCTAGGGAAAAGGGGATTATCGCCTAAACGGAGTTTATCCCCTTTTGAGCAAAACGGTCTGTTACACTGATGTTCTCTCTCATCTGCAAGCATCTATCACCTTCACTCCAGACGGCCAAGTGGAATTATCCTCTGCCCTGTCTGACTCAGACACCTCAGCACTGTGTTCCCTACCTTTAATGCTCCATCTAGAAAAACCCAGTGAGAACACAAAAGCCCTGAGGGACAATTTCCCAGAATCTCTGATGAACAGCGTCCCCAAGACACTATGGTCTTCAGGCCCAGAGGACATAGGCCATCTTAAAGTCCCACCTGTGGTAATCAAGCTCCTTCCAGGAGCCAAACTACCGAGAAAGTCTCAATATCCATTGAAGCCTGCACAAGCTGCAGCTATCACTAAACAAGTCCAGGCCCTACTAGAGAAAGGTGTTCTTGTCAAGTGTGAATCACCGTGCAACACTCCACTATTTCCTGTTAAGAAGAAAACGCCAAAGGGTGAACCAGAGATATATCGAATGGTTCAGGATCTCAGAGCAGTAAATGAGGCCACAGTTCTGGATACCCCAATTGTACCAAATCCGCACACACTCCTCTCTGACGTTCCACCATCTGCTAGATATTTCACGGTGATTGACCTGGCCAATGCATTCTTCAGTGTTCCCCTGGATCCAGTCTGTCAGTATCTGTTTGCCTTCACACATGAGAAACAACAATATACATGGACTGTCATGCCCCAGGGGGCACAAAATTCTCCAAGCCAGTTCGCAAAAGCGATGTGTTCCATCCTTGACCCTTGGCAATCCGACCATCCTGAGATTGTCCTACTCCAATACGTGGATGACCTACTCCTTTGTGGAGATGACGTCCCCACAACAGAAAAATGTTCTTTGGACCTCCTTTGTTATCTTGCTGACCAAGGATGTAAGGCGTCTCTAGTCAAACTTCAATTCTGCCAGCCTACTGTAATCTTCGTAGGCCACTGCCTGTCCCATGGAACCAGACATCTTACCCGTGATCGGGTCAGAGCAGTGTTGGCCATCCCACCTCCGAAGACTACAAAATCCCTTCATGCCTTCCTAGGCCTCATCTCCTATTGCAGAGCCTGGATCCCTGAGGCCTCTCTGCTCATGCAACCCTTGTATGATGCTCTCAAATCAGATCCATTCTGTCTGTCATCAGAAGCATATGACAACTTCCATATTCTCCAACGTGCTATTGCCTCTACCCCTGCTCTTGGCCTACCAAACTGCGACAAACCTTTCAAATTATTCGTGTCTGAAAGACAAGGCCATGCTACAGGTGTCCTCACACAATCACATGGTCCTGGCGGACGCCAGAGGCCTATTGGTTTCTTCTCCTGCCAACTAGACATCGTGGCTAGAGGAACTCCCTCTTGCCTTCGCGCTGTCTTTGCTGCTCCAGAACTTATTGAATGTACTGGTGACCTGGTTCTTGGCCACTCTCTCACTGTATTGGCCCCCCATGATATCTCGGCCATCATTAACCAGGTCCAAATCAAACACGTCACAGCTGCTAGACATCTTTGCCTCCAATGTCGTCTCCTGTTACCTGACAATGTCACCCTCCAGCGATGTCAGGTTTTAAATCCGTCCACCCTTCTGCCACTACCTGAGGGGGGTAGCTATTATGGATTCATCATGGACGAAGGATATGTCCTACTCCTTGCACACACCATTGACAAAATGCACTCCAAATTGCCCCCCTGTGACGGGGCAGAATATGCCTTCTGCACAATGTGGTACAAACCAACCATCAACCCAGAACCTCGTTACGAAGATGAACTTTATCAGTTGGTTGAGGTAATGCTCATCTTACAAGATTTCTATTGTGATACTGAAGGCAACAGTATGGCTTTAGTCCAATTGCCACATGAACTTGACCATCTGTATCATCATTGGGACACATCCATTCCACATGTCCCCGTAACCAAGTCATGGGGTGATCTTGGGCCTATGGCGAAACTATGGGCCACCATGAACGATTCATAGCTCCAGGAAATAGGCGAAATAGGCGGAAATAGTCAAATATCCATCAACTGAACCTGAACATGTGAAGACATGGCCGCGCTACTTTTTGGAGGAAGAATTTGAAAATCTGGTCATAAAGCACGACTATGATCCAGAGACACCCCATGACTGCTTTGAACAGATGAAAATGGAAACAACACATCTACCAACCGTGCATGAGGATCCGCTAATAGATCCCGACATCACCCTGTTTGTGGACGGCTCAAGGTATGCTGATGAAGAAGGAAGATACCATACAGGCTATGCCGTCACCACAACAGATGAAATTATTGAATCATCATCATTACCATCAACAAAGTCTGCGCAAGAAGCTGAATTACAAGCCCTAACCTCAGCATGCAAGATCTCTGAAGGAAAACGTGCCAATATCTACACAGATTCAAGATATGCACTAGGCGTGGCTCATGACTTCGGACTAATTTGGAAAACAAGAGGATTTCTTACCACTGCCGGCACGCCTATCAAGCACAGTTCTGCAATCAAAGAGCTGATGGATGCCCTCCTACTTCCAGAAGAAGTGGCTGTCTTGAAGATAAAAGCACATGGGAAGTTGGACTCGGATGAAGCAAAGGGCAACCATCTGGCGGATCTGGCTGCAAAACAAGCTGCAAGAGAACCACAGGAAGTGGAAAGAAGAGTGTCCGGAAATGAAGAAACTCCCATATTTACTCTACAGACTCTTCCAACTGATCTGAAAATCCTACGGGAACAGCAGGCTACAGTTGCCCCTGAGGAAATACAAAAATGGAAACAGAAAGGGGCAGTTCTAAAGGATGGAGTGTATTACAACAACCTCAGGTTCTGCCTCCCTAAGAATTTGTACCCAACAGTTGTCCAATGGGCACATGGTCCTGCACACTTATCAAAAGAAATGATGAATGCTCTTATACAAAAGTACTATGAAGCTCCTGGGATTACTACACTAACCAACAACTATTGCAATGCTTGTGTCATCTGTGCAAAATGTAATCCTGGAAAAACAGCCAAGGTCCCTTCGAAGCACTTGGCTAAACCCATGTATCCATTCCAAAGAATTCAGATAGACCACATCCAGATGCCAAAGAGTGGCATCTATGAGTATGCGCTAGTAATAGTGGACATGTTTTCAGGCTGGCCAGAAGCCTACCCAGTGGTTAACATTACCGCTAAAACAACAGCACGGCGTCTGCTCACAGAAATTGTATGCAGATTCGGATTGCCGGAAGTCATTGAAAGTGACCAAGGTCCGGCCTTCACAGCATCAGTAACCAAAGAGATTTGGGCTGCTCTAGGAGTGACCCTTGCTTTCCATACACCTTATCACCCACAAAGTAGTGGTAAGGTGGAGCGTATGAATGGTACCCTGAAAACCAGAATGCTAAAAATGTCACAGGAAACAAAAATGCCCTGGCCAGAAAGCTTGTCAATAGCCCTGTTCAGTGTCAGACATACACCCAGAGGAAAGCCCTCATTATCCCCTTACGAAATTATGTTTGGAACTGCACCCAGGCTAGGTTGCTATTTTCCCCAACAACTACAACTGCAAACTGATGTTTTGGTAGATTATGTAACTGAACTTGCAAATGCCTTAAACAAAATCCAAGCCCAAGTTTTCTCTTCAATTCCAGATCCTGATACGGAT
The DNA here is from genome assembly GCF_036172605.1 of Pelobates fuscus. Lineage (NCBI taxonomy): Eukaryota > Metazoa > Chordata > Amphibia > Anura > Pelobatidae > Pelobates > Pelobates fuscus. Next base: position 131,549,151 of record NC_086324.1, on the reverse strand, counting down.
ACAGGCAACCACAGTTTGCTCCCTGGTGATTGGGTCCTAGTCAAGAAATTTGTGCGGAAAAACACACTGGAACCCAGATTTGACGGACCATTCCAAGTTCTGCTGATCACTTCCACTTCCGTCAAGTTGGCCGGGAAAGGCAACTGGATCCACGCCTCCCACTGCAAGAAGACACCTGCCCCAGAGGAAACCGACTCTGTACAGCCATGTACTTCTGGTACATTATCCCCTTAATTGGCCTCCTTAAAGCCCAGCAAGTGGCCATTACTAAAGATGCTAATGGGTATACCTTCTGGTATAATTCATCATGTACCTGTGTAGCCACATTTACTTTTGATTACTGTGACATTGTAAATTGTCCGTTTCCCAGGTCACTAGGGGATATTTACTGGTTATGTGGGGACTTACTGATAAGGTCCAAGCTAGAGATTGAATGGTGGGGAGAATGTGCCCTAGCGAAAGTCATCATGCCCATTCACATTATTTCTGATAACCATTCTGACATACTCGGTCCTCCACATATACCAGCCAGAGTCAAACGTGAAACCCCAGTAAAGGGCAGTTTTGACCCACACATTTACATAGATGCCATTGGGGTGCCTAGGGGGGTACCTAACGAATTTAAAGCTAGAGATGAAGTTGTGGTGGGATTTGAATCATTGTTTACTATAGTCACTGCCAACAAAAACCTTAATTGGATTAATTACATCTATTACAACCAGCAGCGCTTTGTTAACTACACCAGGGATGCCCTCCAGGGCTTGGCCGAACAATTACAGGCCACATCCCAAATGACCTTCCAGAACAGACTGGCCTTAGATATGATTCTAGCTGAAAAGGGGGGTGTATGTAAAATACTACCCGACACCATGACTTGTTGCACCTACATTCCAGAAAACACAGGTCCTAACGGTAAAGTCACCTTGGCCATAGAAAAATTGAATAAACTCTCAGAAGAGTTGAAAAGGAATTCTGGGGTAACTGATCCCTGGGAAAGATGGTTTGGTTGGATGACTGGTTGGCAGAAAGCTTTAGTCCATATTGGTATGGCTCTACTAATTTTTCTTTTTGTTCTCGCTCTTCTCGTTTGTTGTCCTCCCATGCCTCAGAAAACTCCTACAGAAGACTGTAGACCAAACGACACCAACCTTTACTCATCTGGAAATTGGTGATCAAGATCTCACATCGCCCTGTATTCCGCTACAAACTCTCCCTTATGCCGATGAAGTGCAGAAATTCTAGGAAGGGACAGCTTCCGTCTGTATGGGTCAGTCTACCGTGTGGAGAAGTGGTGGACAAGCCACCGCGGGATACCCATGGAGTGAAGTGTTCGAGAGCCGTACTGACGGATGAGCTGCAGCCTGTTAGGGTCAGACAAGGGATAGACTTGCACTTTGCATTAACACCAAGCTAGCGGTCATGTGGCTTCTGTGTCTTTGGGCTAACAAGTCTTCTGATATTAACAAATAAAGTTTTATCTTTTAGTAATTAACATTTTAAGGGGGGACTGTTGTAGAATTATTAGGCCCCTTTAAATCTATACCCTTATATTTCTTTCTCATGCTCTCATAGTCTTATAAGAATGCTTTGTTCATAGAAAATGTGTGTCAGCAGGAAATGTTAGGTTCCTGCTGAATGAAACATTGTAGCAGCTAGTCTTAATAAAATGTAAAGTTACTAAAAGCCTTGAGAACTAACCTTGAGAGACTAACGTGCCAAGTACTCAAAATGGCTGGCTGCCATAGCCCCCCTCCCATCGAGCGAGCCTCGTGCTAAACAAGAATGGCGCTTGTATCTTATGTCCACTCCCGTGTCATGATGGGAGGATGCCTAACTAACCACTTAACACCTAAACCAATTAATAATATTGATGGGAGGGCACTGACATAACCACTTAACACCTAAACCAATTAATAATGTTTACTTGTTGATATCTTGATTTTCTTCAATGATGTAATAATGCCTTTATAAGGGTCTGCGCACCCACTTTTTAACAGATGCCATTAAATTTCCTGAAGTTCTTTCATCTAACCTGAACCTTGTGTCAGTGTGAATTTACTTCTGCGTGCACGCAAGTTTATTATTTCTAAATTTGGACAGGAACAGATAGTCATTCAAACTTATTGGTTTGCTGAAAAGAAATCTATATCATATCCACCTGTTCATTCCTATCAACCAGGAGATCAAGTGTGGATAAAAGAATGGAATATTGTTCCATTAGGTCCAAAGTGGAGGGGTCCTTTTGTTGTTCTTTTATCTACTCCAACAGCTGTAAAGGTGGCAGAAGTGACGTGGATTCATCATTCTAGGGTTAAACCAGCATCAGACTCTTGGCAAGCTATCCCAGATCCTGAGAATCCTTGCAAGATCCGGTTGAAGCGTGCAACTCAGTCGGAGTGACGAGGAGATATTGGGACATTTAGAGTAACAACAGATATCAACAAGTAGGTGTTGACCACCTGCCTACGTGTCATAGCCAGAGCGTCTCGAAGGGATCTCTGTGAAGGAAAGTGAGGATCAGAAGAACAACATCCTTGCAGCCCTCACAAACGGGAAGCTGAGGTGCCGTTCGACGGTCGATGAAAAATGAGGAATTATGAAATGATCTGTTATATTGTGTGTTTAAGTATTTGTGTGATTTTTCAGGAGGGTAAGAGTACAGACATACCGAATTGTGATATTTGCATTAAGACTACTAAAACAGGTAACCAAATATCCCAAACTCTTATTTGGCACTCACAGTATGAATGTAAGGGATCTGTATCTAAATGTAGATATTTGGATATTGATTACAGTGTGTATCAGGAGAGTCTAAATGTTTCGATTCCCAATTCCAACCCCGTACAATTTGGTTGGTAATTAGGAATAGTAATTCCCAGGGAACTCTAATAAATAGGACTGTGATAAATACCATACATTCTACGAGTGTTCTGCTATTTGATGCATGTAAGGCGATTTCTGGTAGTAGAAAACCTTGGAATGTATGTGGTAATCTTAAATGGGAACAGACTTATGGGTTTAATGATAAATACTTATGTCCCAGTAAAAGATCTACTGATCCTGATTGCCCAAATAGAGATTATAAATTGTGTCCATATTGGTCTTGTGTAGGGTGGGCAACCTGGGGAAAAACAGTGGATCAAGATATGATTATCCAAAGGTTGCCTACCACACCATATTGTAAATCTATGGAATGTAATCCGGTCCATATGACCATCTCTAATCCCCAGCATTTTATTGACAAATTTGGAAATCTTTTTGGGTTCCAAATACATGGTACAGGAGTAGATCAATACTATATGTAGGTCTTGAAACTGAGACAGTAGCAACTCAAACTCATCAGGTTTTCCATTCCTTTTATGAGGAGATGAGTGTTGATTATAAAATTCCCCATAATGTTAAGAACCTATTTATTGATTTGGCTGAGAGTATTGCGGGTAGTCTTAATGTAACTAATTGCTTTGTATGTGGAGGTACTAACATGGGAGACCAGTGGCCATGGGAGGCAAGGGAAATATGGTACCCTGGTACCCTGGCTCTGAGACATATGAACAACGGATACCTTTTCAGTCTGATCATCAAGTAAGTACTAGAAGTAAATCGGAATGGCAGTTAAAAACCTCCATTATAGGTCATGTTTGTGTAGCCAGGAAAGGGACAATGTATAACACGTCTGTAGGTGAGCTAACTTGTTTGGGACTAAAAGCCTTTAATGATAATACTAAAGATACTACTTGGTGGTCAGCTTCAAATGTCTCGGAGCCTACTAATCCGTTTGCCAATTACACTCATTTAACCCCTTAAGGACCAAACTTCTGGAATAAAAGGGAATCATGACATGTCACACATGTCATGTGTCTTTAAGGGGTTAAAGGAGGTATGGTTTGACTTATCTGCTGCATCTAGTTGGAAAGCCCCAGCAAATCTATATTGGATCTGTGGTAAGAAAGCATATTCGGAGTTACCACAAGATTGGGAAGGGGCATGTGTATTAGGTATGCTCAAACCATCCTTCTTCTAGTTGCCAATTGAGACAGGAGAAACCTTGGGAGTTAAGGTTTACGATGTAAATCATAAAAAGAAGAGAGCATCCTTGAATATAGGTAGTTGGGAAGATGATGAGTGGCCCCCTCAACGCATAATTCATTATTATGGACCTGCTACTTGGGCAGAAGATGCAGGGCCGCCATCAGGGCATGACAACCATAACAGTTGTCATGGGCCCGGCGGTCCTGGGGGGCCCCGAGCCCCACATACTGCTGCAGTAAGTAATGGCTGAGCTAGGGAGTTAAACAATCTCCCCAGCCAGCCTGCACTCAGCAAGGGGCCCGCGGGCCCCCGCTGCTACTAATCATCTCCTCCGTGCAGGGCACACTGAGGGACAGCTATAGGGCCCTCCCAAAGACCCCACTAGGCTGCCCCTCAGTGTGCCTGTCTCAGAACACAGCCTCACTGAGCTGCCTGTAACACTGCTCAGGGCAGCTCCGTGTGGCTTGTTTTGCAGGAAGTGACATCACCAGTCACAGTGAGCTATGCGGAGCTGCCCTGAGCAGACTTACAGGCAGCATGTCAGAAGAGGACCACCAGAGAGGTAAGGTTTGGGAGGGTTTTGGGAGCCCCTACCCCCCTTGCTCCCACTGCATCCCCTACCCCCCCTGCTCCCACTGCATCCCCTACCCCCCCTTGCTCCCACTGCATCCCCTACCCCCACCCTGCTCCCACTGCATCCCCTACCCCCACCCTGCTCCCACTGCATCCCCTACCCCCCCCTGCTCCCACTGCAGCCCCTACCCCCTGCTCCCACTGCATCCCCTACCCCCCTGCTCCCACTGCATCTCCTACCCCCCCTGGCTCCCACTGCATCTCCTACCCCCCTGGCTCCCACTGCATCCCCTACCCCCACCCTGCTCCCACTGAATCCCCTACCCCCCCCCTGCATCCCCTACCCCCCTGCTCCCATTGCATCTCCTACCCCCCTTGCCTCCACTGCATCCCCTCCCCCCCTCCCACTGCACCCCCTTCCCCCACTGCACCCCCTGCTCTCTCTGCAGCCCCTACCCCCTGCTCCCTCTGCATCCCCTACCCCCCCTGCTCCCACTGCATCCCCTGCTCTCTCTGCAGCCCCTACCCCCTTGCTCCCTCTGCATCCCCTACCCCCCGCTCCCACTGCATCCCCTCTGCATCCCCTACCCCCACTGCATCCCCTGCTCTCTCTGCAGCCCCTACCCCCTGCTCCCTCTGCATCCCCTACCCCCCTGCTCCCACTGCATCCCCTGCTCTCTCTGCAGCCCCTACCCCCCTGCTCCCTCTGCAGCCCCTACCCCCTGCTCCCACTGCATCTCCTACCCCCCTTGCTCCCACTGCATCCCCTACCCCCCGCTCCAACTGCATCCCCTGCTCCCTCTGCAGCCCCTACCCCCCTGCTCCCTCTGCAGCCCCTACCCCCCCTGCTCCCTCTGCAGCCCCTACCCCCCCTGCTCCCTCTGCAGCCCCTACCCCCCTGCTCCCACTGCATCTCCTACCCCCCTTGCTCCCACTGCATCCCCTACCCCCCGCTCCAACTGCATCCCCTGCTCCCTCTGCAGCCCCTACCCCCCTGCTCCCTCTGCAGCCCCTACCCCCTGCTCCCTCTGCAGCCCCTACCCCCCCTGCTCCCTCTGCAGCCCCTACCCCCCCTGCTCCCTCTGCAGCCCCTACCCCCTGCTCCCACTGCAGCCCCTACCCCCCTGCTCCCTCTGCAGCCCCTACCCCCCTGCTCCCACTGCATCCCCTACCCCCCTGCTCCCTCTGCAGCCCCTGCTCCCTCTGCAGCCCCCACCCCCCTGCTCCCACTGCAGCCCCCACCCCCCTGCTCCCACTGCAGCCCCCACCCCCCCTGCTCCCACTGCAGCCCCCACCCCCCCTGCTCCCACTGCATCCCCCACCCCCCCTGCTCCCACCGCATCCCCTACGCCCCTGATCCCACTGCAGCCCATACCCCCTACAGCCCCTACCTCCCACCTCCCTCTGCAGCTCCTAACCCCTGCGACCACTGCAGCCCATACACCCTACAGCCCCTACCTCCCTGCTCCCTCTGCAGCCCCTACCTCCCTGCTCCCTCTGCAGCCCCTACCTCCCTGCTCCCTCTGCAGCCCCTACCTCCCTGCTCCCTCTGCAGCCCCTACCTCCCTGCTCCCTCTGCAGCCCCAACCTCCCTGCTCCCTCTGCAGCCCCAACCTCCCTGCTCCCTCTGCAGCCCCTACCTCCCTGCTCCCTCTGCAGCCCCAACCTCCCTGCTCCCTCTGCAGCCCCAACCTCCCTGCTCCCTCTGCAGCCCAACCTCCCTGCTCCCTCTGCAGCCCCAACCTCCCTGCTCCCTCTGCAGCCCCAACCTCCCTGCTCCCTCTGCAGCCCCAACCTCCCTGCTCCCTCTGCAGCCCCTACTCCCTGCTCCCTCTGCAGCCCCAACCTCCCTGCTCCCTCTGCAGCCCCAACCTCCCTGCTCCCTCTGCAGCCCCAACCTCCCTGCTCCCTCTGCAGCCCCTACCACCTGCTCCCTCTGCAGCCCCTAGCCCATATCCCCTACAGCTCCTACCTCCCTGCTCCCTCTGCAACCCCTACCTCATTCAGCCCCTACCTCCCTGCTCCATCTGCAGCACCTACCCTTGCTCCCACTGCAGCCCCAACCTCCCTGCTCCCTCTGCAGCCCCTACCACCTGCTCCCTCTGCAGCCCCTAGCCCATATCCCCTACAGCTCCTACCTCCCTGCTCCCTCTGCAACCCCTACCTCATTTAGCCCCTACCTCCCTGCTCCATTTGCAGCACCTACCCTTGCTCCCACTGCAGCCCCTACCTCCCTGCTCCCTCTGCAGCCCCTACCTCCCTGCTCCCACTGAATTCCCTACCCCTCTGCTCCCACTGCAGCCCTTACCTGCTGCTCCCACTGCAGCTCCTGCCCCCTGCACTGTGCGCAATGGTAGGGTTTCGCTTTTGGTAGTGGCTAGTGGGCTACCCAACTGCTCCCACTGCAGCTCCTATTACCCTTTGCACCCACTACATCCTGTCCCTCCCTTGCACCCACTACAGCCTCTATTCCCCCTGTACCCTCTGCAGCCCCTTCCACTCACACCCTTTACAGCCCCTTCCTTTCAGCACCCTCTGCAGTCCCTACCCCTTTGCACGCACAAACATAAAGGGACACTATAGTTACCAGAACAACTACAGCTTAATTTATATTATACAGCTTAATGTAGTTGTTCTGGTGAGTATAGTCTACCACTGCAGGGTTTTTGCTGCAAAGACTGCCTTTTCAGAGAAAATGCAATGTTTACATTGCTGCCTAGGAACACCTAGGCGCTTCCTGTGTCAGTGTTGCAAAATGTGCAGCACTGACATTCAACATCTCCATGAACGCTTGTCACAGAGAAGTGTGTGTGTGTGTATGTAAATATGTGTATATATATAGTTTTTCGCTATATATATATATATGTGCACAGAGGGCCCCCTGCTACCTGTACGATGAAGAGGGGGCCCAGCAGCACACTCTGTCCTCCTTTCCAGCTGCTCTCTGTCTAACTTTCCTGCACCCTGCAGCCGCCAGAGCGTTGCCATGGGTTACTATGAGATGAGATTTAGTCAGAGAGGAGCTGGAAAGGAAGACAATGTGTGCTGCTGGGCCCCCTCTTCAATGTACCGCGGCTGGCTCCCTCCACCATGCCACTGGATCAACAGGAAATGCGATCTCCCCCCTCCCTGGCACGGTAAGAACCAGGGAGGGGGGAATAAAATTTAAATATACACAAATAAATAAAAAAAAATAATACTCCCCTTCCCCCCTATTTTACACACACACTGAATCCTTACAAGCACACTCTGCACTACACACACACTACATTCACTCAACACACTCTGCACTACACTACACACACACACTACATTCACTAACACACTCTGCACTACATTCACTAAACACACTCTGCACTACACATACACTACATTAACTAAACACACTCTGCACTACACACACACACACACACACACTACATTCACTATACACATTTTGCACTACACACACACTACATTCACTAAACACACTCTGCACTACATTCACTATACACTCTCTGCACTCACTACAAACACTACATTCACTAAACACACTCTGCACTACACATGCACTACATTCACTAAACACCCTTTGTACTACACACACACTACATTCACTAAACACACTTTGCACTACACACACACACTACATTCACTATACACACGTTTCACTCACTACAAGCACACTACATTCACTACAAACATACTACATTCACTATACACACTAGGTCCACTACAAAAACACACACTCTGCATTCACTATACACACACCTACATTCACTACACATACACTCTGCATCTAATGCATGCATACAAACATTACATGCATTACACAAAACGTACAATCTGCATCCACTATACACACTGCATCCATGACACACATACTGCATCCACTATACACACTGTATCCATGACACACATACCGCATCCACTATACACATTCTACATCCACTATACACACTGCATCCATGACACACATACCGCATCCACTATACACACACACACACTTCATCCTTGTGGGCGGACTCGGGGCTAGCCCCGGGGGCCCAGATCTTGAGCTGTGTCAGGGGCCCTAAACTTTCTGATGGCAGCCCTGAGAAGATGGCACTTATGGATATAGAACTCCGATATATATGCTCAACCGCATTATTAGACTACAGGCGGTGGTTGAGATTATTATTAATGAGACAGCTCAAGCGCTTAATCTTCTAGCTAAGCAAAATACCAGGATGAGATCAGCCATCTATCAAAATAGATTAGCTTTAGATTATCTATTAGCAGTGGAAGGAGGTGTATGTGGAAAGTTTAATTTTAGCAACTGTTGTTTGCATATAGATGATGAAGGTCAGGCAGTGGCTGAACTTACTAGTCACATGGTTAAACTTGCGCATGTACCGACTCAGGTCTGGAATGGGTATAATCCTAATAGTTGGTTTGGAAGTTGGTATGAGCAGCTTGGAGGAGTTAAGGCGTTAGTAGGAGGAGTAGTGTTTAGCATATTCTTATGTCTTTTTCTGCCCTGTCTAATTCCATTAGTGGTGAGATCCTTACGTAGTATTATAGAGAGTACTATAGCAAGAAAGACAGCGGCTCATGTAATGGCTGTCTATAGATATGATCCCCTAGCTCAAAGAGAACATATTCAGGATGAGGAATGTTGAAGGAGTTTTTGCCAAGATGCTTACAAGGTCTACTCTGGTTCAATGGCTACTTGAGAGGTATTGGTAACCTGTGATTGGTGATACATCTGGAATAATTTGTATCAGAGGCATCAAAGGGGGGAATGTGGTGGAATTTCAGTGAATGTAAATTTAGTCCACGTGGCATATGTGTGTCACGTCTAAACATTTGTTATGAAGGAACACAACTGCAGATTTCTTATAGTTTGAACATTTATTATAAAAAGTAAAAGGTATTGACTTTAAGTCCAATTACAGGTACTGTAGCTTTAATTAGTAAACGATAACTGAAGTCCACAATTACAGGCACTGTAGCTTTAAGTAGTAAACGATAACTGAAGTCCACAATTATAGGCACTGTAGCTTTAAGTAGTAAACGATAACTGAAGTCCACAATTACAGGCACTGTAGCTTTAAGTAGTAAAAGATAACTGAAGTCCACAATTACAGGCACTGTAGCTTTAAGTAGCAAACGATAACTGAAGTCCACAATTATAGGCACTGTAGCTTTAAGTAGTAAACGATAACTGAAGTCCACAATTACAGGCACTGTAGCTTTAAGTAGTAAACGGTAGTAATTAGCAGACACTGAATCAGAAAGAGTCTCTTAGTAGTATTAATGAATTAGGTGATAAGAAGTTACAATAGCTGTTCCATAGACTTTAACTGAAGCAAGACAGATGCAGCTAACTGAGATAAAGTATGAGTTGAAGTTAGCTGTAACGGGTTTGTTTTATCGAAGGACTTTGGAGACAGGAAATAACAGCTTTGAGATGCAACGCTTATCACAGAGGTTTTACTTAGCTTCCGGCACATAGAACACTGGTTCCCGAGATCTCCTCAGAGGCGGTTATCCTGGATGGAGAGAGTTCAGCTTTAGTCGTGGATGAGGAGAGGTGAAGGGAACTTGAAGTCTTCCAGTCCGGTCCGGTAACAGAGGGCTTTCACAACGATGTTGTAGCCGGTTCGTGAGTACGGAACGTAGTTCAATAATCCAGCGTCGATCAGCTGGTGCGGTCGGATTAAATAGGGAGACCGTGTCATAAAGGGGTGTGGCTAAGCTCAGTGGAACCAGGAAGTAAGAGGATACCATAGTTAAGGCATGACAGTACCCCCTCCTTAATGAGCAACCTCTGGGTGCTATTGACTTGGTTTAGAAGGGTAACGCTTGTGAAATTTGGAAATCAATTTGTCAGCATGAACGACAGAGGAGTTTTCCCATGTATTTTCATCAATTCCATATCCTTTCCATCTGATGAGGTATTGTAAAGAGCCACGATGGATCCTTGAATCCAGTATACTTTGAATTTCGTATTCTTCTTCACCCTGGACCAATATGGGATCAGGAGAAGTAGTGACATTTCTTTGGAAAGGGTCAGGATGATGAGACTTCAGCAAGGACACATGAAAAACAGGATGTAGCTTCAAAGTAGGTGGAAGTTTCAATTTAACAACATTACGGTTGATAACCGATATTATTGGAAAAGGACCAAGAAAAAGGGAACTTAACTTCTTTGATGGACGGTTTGTAGAGATGTTCTTTGAGGAAAGCCAGACAAGATCACCGATTTTATAAGAGGGTGAAGGTTGTCTTTTTGTATCAAAAAACTTCTTTTGATTGGAGGAGGCCAATTCTAGATTTTCATGCAATTTCTTGAATAAAGAGGACATATGAGAGATTTGATTCGAATCGGAGAGATTAGATGAAGAAACTGTCTGAGCAGGAAATGAGGAAGGATGAAATCCATAAGTGGATAGAAATGGAGTCATTTTGCTGCTGGTATGAAAAGAGTTATTGTATGCGAATTCTGCCATGGGTAACCATGTTATCCAATCGTCTTGTAAGTGAGAGCAATAACATCGTAGATATTGCTCTAAGCATTGGTTGACTCTTTCAGTTTGTCCATCTGTTTGAGGATGATATGCAGATGATAGTTTACGTTGGATATGAAGAGTAGCACATAATGCATTCCAGAATTTGGAGGTAAATTGAGTTCCTCGGTCTGAAATGATTTCGTCTGGCAGTCCATGAAGTTTAACTATGTTGTCAAGAAATATTTTCGAAAGTTCAGAGGATGAGGGTAACTTCTTTAAAGGAATAAAATGAGACATTTTCGTGAAGCGGTCTACTACCACTAAAATGGTGGTATGATGATGAGAAGGAGGTAATTCCACCAAGAAGTCCATAGAAATGGATTGCCAAGGTCGTTCAGGAATCGGTAAATTCAATAATTGACCGAATGGTTGATGATGGACATGTTTGGATCTTTGGCATACAGAACAAGATTTGACATAAGATTCAATAGTTTGGTCTTGACGAGGCCACCAATAGTATCTTTTAGACAATTCAAGGGTCTTTTTTATACCTGGATGACCTGCCAGAGGAGAATCATGAATAAATTCGAGTACTTTAATTCTGAAAGAGGGAGGTACGTAAATACGGTCTTTGAAATAGTAGAGACCGTTTTTCTTGGATAATTTAATTGATTTAGGAAGTTCAAGAGCATCTTCACTGAGATCTTTAATGTCGTCAATAAGAGAAGATAAAATTCCAATGACTGTAGGTGAAGGAGGTTCAATTTTAGTGTCTTTATGGATCCTGGAAAGGGCATCAGCCTTTTTGTTTCTAGACCCAGGTCTAAAGACGATTTGGAAGTTGAACCGGGAAAAAAAGAGATTCCATCTTACTTGTCGAGCAGACAGTGTTTTATTGGAGTGAAGATATTCGCGATTTTTATGGTCAGTATATATGATTAAAGAGTTCTGAGCACCTTCAAGAAGGTGTCTCCAGGTTTCTAAAGCCACTTTGATACTTAATAATTCTTTTTCCCCTGTAGGATAATTCTTTTCGGCAGGAGATAATGATCGTGAGAAGAAGGCGACAGGATGAAGAGGTTCGTGAGGAGTTTTGTGTTGAGAAAGGACAGCTCCAATTGCAATTTCCGAAGCATCCGTTTCAAGGACATAAAGATATGAAGGATTTGGAAGTTGAAGAACAGGAGCTGTTGTAAACTTTCTCTTTAATTCATTGAAGGCAGTTTGAGCCTTCTCGTTCCAATTGAAGGGATGTTTTTTACTGATAAGTTGATTGAGTGGGTGAGCTATCTCAGAGTAGTTTTTAATAAATTTTCTGTAGAAGTTGGCGAACCCTAGAAATCGCTGTAATTCTTTTACTGTAGAGGGAACAGGCCAGTTGATGATACAATCGACTTTTGAATTATCCATACTTATTGAATGAGGGGAAATAACATAACCTAAAAAGGTTATTTCTTTGACGTGAAAAATACATTTTTCGGGTTTAGCGAATAGTTTGTGAGTTCTGAGTCTGGATAACACCCATCTGACATGTTTTCTATGTTCATCAGGAGTGTTGGAGTATATGAGAATATCATCTAAATAAATGATGACACAGACGTCCAATAGGTCTCTAAAGATATCATTTATGAAATGTTGAAAAGTTGCAGGGGCGTTGCAGAGGCCAAAAGGCATCACCAGATATTCAAAGAGGCCATATCTTGTTCGGAAAGCAGTTTTCCATTCATCATTAGCCTTTATCCTGATGAGATTATATGCCCCGCGAAGGTCAAGCTTAGTGTAGATGGTAGCAGTTTTCAATCGTTCAACCAGTTCATTGATGAGGGGAAGAGGATAACGATTTTTAACTGTTATTTTGTTTAAGGCTCTGTAATCAATGATAGGACGTATAGTCTGGTCTTTGTTTCTCACAAAAAACATACTTGAGGCAGCAGGTGAACTAGAGGGTCTAATGAACCCTTTCCGTAGGTTTTCATCTAGATATTCTTTGAGAATTTGCAATTCAGCCTCAGAGAGAGGGTAGATGTGCCCAAAAGGTACTGGGGCACCAGGTATGAGGTCTATAGGACAATCGTAGGAACGATGAGGTGGGAGCGTTTCAGCTTCTTTTTTACTGAATACGTCTGAAAAGTCTGAATAACAAGAAGGTATAGTTGGTTCTTTGGAGATCTGAAGAATAGGAATTTGCTGTAAACATGTTTCTTTACAATAATTATTATTATTATTATTATTGCCATTTATATAGCGCCAACAGATTCCGTAGCGCTTTACAATATTTTGAGAGGGGGGGGATGTAACAATAAATAAGACAATTACAAGAAAACTTACAGGAATGATAGGTTGAAGAGGACCCTGCTCAAATGAGCTTACAGTCTATAGGAGGTGGGGAGTTAAAGGTGAGAGAGAAAGGAGACCAAGAGATTTGAGGGTTGTGGTTCCTTAACCAGTTGATCCCTATTATAACGGAATAGAGAGGTGATGGAATAACATCAAATACTAGAAATTCAGTATGAATATGATTGGTGGTTACCTTTAGAGGGATAGTTTCATGAAGAATCGGTCCCGAGGAGATAAAGGAGCCGTCAATCACTTTAATAGGAACAGAAATGTTTTTTCGAACACAAGGAATTTTATTCTTTGTTACAAAGGTTGAATCGATGAATACTCCATTTGCACCAGAATCGATGATAGCTTCAGTCATAATTCTCACGTTATCCCACTGTAGTATGAGAGATATAGGAGTGAACTGAGTGGTTGGTGTAGAAGGGAGTGCACTGAAGATCGCAGAGGTATAGGCTTGCCTACCGGCCTTTGTCCGTTTCAATAAGGGACAATCTGTAACCAAATGATCTTGAGAAGCACAATACATGCAGAGGTTTAAGTGACGTCTTCGGTTCTTCTCTTCAGGAGTGAGAGGACTTCTTATTACCCCTATTTCCATAGGTTCACTTGGTAAGGAAGTCTTTTCAGGAGCTTTTGAGGGAGTGAAAGGTTTGCGGTCTTTAGAATGTAAGAGGGCTTTTTCGGCCTTTCTTTCTCTTAATCTTCTGTCAATGCTGATTGATAAGTGAATTAGAGCGTTCAAAGTAGTAGGGAGTTCTGTTCTAGATAGTTCGTCTTTTACAGCTTCAGATAAACCAATTCGAAATTGGTTGCGCAATGTGATGTCATTCCATTGCGTTTCTACTGCCCATCTTTTAAATTCAGCAATGTAATCTTCAACGGGTCTATGTCTTTGCTGTAGTGTTCTGATTGTTAAATCAGCTGTTGCTTGTTTGTTAGGATCTTCATAGAGAAGAGACATGGCTTCAAAAAATTCATCCAGTGAGTCTAAGATGGGGTCATCGTTTTCCAGAAAGGAATGGGCCCATGACATAGGTTCACCTCTTAGAAAGGAAATAACCGAACAAACTTTAGTTCTTTCTGTAGGATAAGATCTAGGTTTCAAAGCAATTAATAGTTTGCAAGAGTTGAGGAACTCCCTGTATTTAGAACGATCTCCAGAGAACTTTTCAGGGTTACATACAGCAGGATCACTAGCCGAGTGCAGAATAGTATGAGTTTGTAGATCTCTGACATAAGTGAGAATTCTTTCGTTAGTAACTTGCAGGTCTTGCACACCTTGGGCTAGTGTATCAACTCTTTGATTCAGCGTAGTTATCGTAGAATCGAAATCTGCTGGATCCATTACAATGGCTGGATTATTCTGTCACGTCTAAACATTTGTTATGAAGGAACACAGCTGCAGATTTCTTATAGTTTGAATATTTATTATAAAAAGTAAAAGGTATTGACTTTAAGTCCAATTACAGGTACTGTAGCTTTAATTAGTAAACGATAACTGTAGTCCACAATTACAGGCACTGTAGCTTTAAGTAGTAAACGATAACTGAAGTCCACAATTATAGGCACTGTAGCTTTAAGTAGTAAACGATAACTGAAGTCCACAATTACAGGCACTGTAGCTTTAAGTAGTAAAAGATAACTGAAGTCCACAATTACAGGCACTGTAGCTTTAAGTAGTAAACGATAACTGAAGTCCACAATTACAGGCACTGTAGCTTTAAGTAGTAAACGGTAGTAATTAGCAGACACTGAATCAGAAAGAGTCTCTTAGTAGTATTAATGAATTAGGTGATAAGAAGTTACAATAGCTGTTCCATAGACTTTAACTGAAGCAAGACAGATGCAGCTAACTGAGATAAAGTATGAGTTGAAGTTAGCTGTAACGGGTTTGTTTTATCGAAGGACTTTGGAGACAGGAAATAACAGCTTTGAGATGCAACGCTTATCACAGAGGTTTTACTTAGCTTCCGGCACATAGAACACTGGTTCCCGAGATCTCCTCAGAGGCGGTTATCCTGGATGGAGAGAGTTCAGCTTTAGTCGTGGATGAGGAGAGGTGAAGGGAACTTGAAGTCTTCCAGTCCGGTCCGGTAACAGAGGGCTTTCACAACGATGTTGTAGCCGGTTCGTGAGTACGGAACGTAGTTCAATAATCCAGCATCGATCAGCTGGTGCGGTCGGATTAAATAGGGAGACCGTGTCATAAAGGGGTGTGGCTAAGCTCCGTGGAACCAGGAAGTAAGAGGATACCATAGTTAAGGCATGACAATGTGTATGTTGTGTCAGTTAGTTGGCTACACATAGCTAGGATACTGTCATCAATGTACTGAGCATGTGCAGGAATGCAGGAACTGAAATTGCACTTATTTCCTTTGTCTTGGATGAGCCATGTGGTCTGACCAGATGTACAAGTCTATATTCTGCTCATTGATTGGTTAAAGGTATATGTGGGTGTAGCTATTAATGGGAGGAGTTATAGTGCTATATAAGGAATGTACACCATGTGTTGGTCTCTCAGATATTTTTGGAACAGGAGTTCATCTGAGACCCGATCGGTATGTTAATAAAGACTTCTTACTTCCTGAAGACTTGCATCCATTTCTCTGTGTTTGGCTTCTGTTAGTTTACTCGGTAACATTACCAGGTCTGTGTATTTGTAAGGGAATGGACCCTTTTACAAGTGAAAGGGGTTGGCAGCATATTTTCTCAGGGGGGGAGGGGGAGGGCTATTGCTTTGTGGCCCACCCCTGGATCCGCCACTGCCTTGCATGTTATCCTGACATGATAACATCTCCATGCTGGCATGCTACACGTGTTTGAATCCCGCAGGAGATTATATGCTGGGGGTGTCTGTGATAACATGGCCATTAGCTGAGCACTCTGTACAGCATTTACATATAATATTGATACTAATATTTGACTTATTCTAATGTCTTCGCCCACTCTTATTTTATCTTGTTTTTTACTTATGTTTTTTTTTTATTCTTTCTTTTTGATGTGCAAAAGGGGTTACAAACAAGCCTGTAGTGCCATGATAGCAGTAACAGGCACATCAAAGCAAACAGTATCATGACATCGGATTAAACTGCACAATTTTTCATGAGTAAACAGGATGGTGCTATTCATGCCAGAAGATGAGAAAGTATGGTTAGTAATAACAGGTCATGTTAAACTGGCATTTGTGGTAGTCTAACAATACTTATGCTTTATACGCTTGCTTTATAACTAATTTTTCAACAACCATCGACATGCCAGAGCCACTCATGAGATCACAAGCATAGTATTTCCAAATAATCTACACGTTTGCTAGCCTATGTACCTAGCTTGCTTTATCCTGACTTATATTTAAAAGGAAAATAGTGCAGCTTATTTTGACATGTATGTTCCCTTCATATGTATTTTATCATTGTGCATATCTATACCATATGTCGTCCAAACTTGTGTATTTACTACTGCACTAAAAAAATAAAGTATTATAAAATAAAATCTAAAATAATGAACCTTTTCAGAACTAACTTCCTGAGCCAGCTTGATCCCCCAAGTATTCAAATTAAAGGAACACTATAGGGTCAGGAACACTGGAACATGTATTCCTGCCCCCCTTGCATCCCTAAATATAGTAAAAGCTTACCTTTATTCCAGTCTGCTTGTGCTGACTCTGCCCCTGATCTGCCTCCTTGACTGACATCATCAGAAATAATGATCTCAGCAAAGAAGGTGGGCTAGGGGCGGAGCCAAACAATGCCCTGGCCAATCAGCATATTAAATCAATGCATGTCTATGGGGAAAGCATCTCCATGCAGAGTGGACACTGTGCAGCACTGCACCAGGACTTCTGGTGACTATAGTGTCCCTTTAAGTAACCCCAAAAACAAATCTAAAGAACCATGGTCGCCATTCCATGTAAAAAATATATTGTCTATATATCACCTATAGAGGACCGAGTTCATCACTCAGTGATGTGGAGAAAATCTCTTTAACTCTTTCTTACGTACCCTGTGCAGCTCCCTTCTTGTAATATGTAAAAATAGAAGCAGCAGAGAGCAGTGCTCCCCGCCACTTCCTAAGTCCCTCATGTCCTCCCTCACTCTATGGGGGTCGATATGACCCCCAATATAGCATAATGGAGATTCTGACGAATGAATGAATAGACAAAATTCCCGTCCGAATTTCAGACAATAGCGAATGCCCAGTGTTTAACTAGGCATGTGCGGGAATTTTACAGGGCTATCTAGTGTGGGCAGATGACGTGTCCCACAGGGCCTTCATCCTTGAATAAGAATTGTGGGGCCATGAGTAAAAGGTATATACTTTAGTTGTGGGATTTCTTATTCTCCAAATATCATATAAGTTATTTTTTTTAATTATATTGGAAAAGGTTCTAGTGTTCCTTAAGCCTGTTTTATCTATATTTGTATTATTTTTCCTGTGTTTATCCATTGCTATGTCTAAAACACAGTTAAAATCCCCCCCGAATAATATAAAGCCCATGGCAATTTTATCTACTCGTTCTAGTGTAGTAGATTCTTTTCTGCAAACCAATAAGTTTGAATGACTATCTGTTCCTGTCCAAATTAAAAATAATAATGCGTGCACGCAGAAGTAAATTCACACTGAGACACAGGGTTCAGGTTAATGAAAGAACTTCAGGAAATTTAATGGCAAGAGCACAGAAAATGGGTGCGCAGACCCTTATAAAGGCATTATTACATCACTAAAGAATTCAAGATAACATTGATTTATGCATTAATAATTGGTTTAGGTGTTAAGTGGTTAGTTAAATGCCCTCCCATCAAGAGGTGGTGACATCCTTGACACGGGAGTGGACACAAGATGTAGGTGTCATCCTGTTAGCACGAGGTGTCCACTCGATGGGAGGGGGGCTTTGGCAGCAATTTTGAGTAGTTTGGAACTGTTAGTTTCAAGGTTAGTTTTTCAAGGCTTTTAGTAACTTCACATTTTATTAGACCAACATGTAGGCTAGCTGTTACAATGTTTCATTCAACAGGAATCTAAGGTCTTGCTGACGCATACTTTCTTCTAACAAAGCACAAAGCATTCTTTAAGACAATTTCATGAGGCCTAAAGACAATTTTTATATGAGGCCTAATAATTCTACAACACTAGAACATGAGAGAATAATTTCATCGGGTTGATATTGGGCAGATATACGTTTACTAATGTGTAAAGATCACCGTTAATTGTACAAACTAATATTAAAAACCTTCCTTCTATATCGTTATCCTGATGTTGTATTTCTACTTGTATATATTTTGAAAACATAATTGCCACTCGTGCTCTTTTTTCTTCTTTTTTAGAAGCACTAATTATTAATGGAAATTTTTTTTTTTTTACACCAACTGTGTTTTTCTTTAAGGGTCCAATGTGTCTCCTGTATAAGGGCCACTTGTATTTTCTCAGATACTAAATAATCGTTAAATGCCCATTTTTTATGAGAAGTATTTAGACCCTGGATGTTAATTGAAATTAATTTCACCATTCAGTGTCTAATAATCCATCCTCTCATACTTCCTCGTCGGTTATCCTTAACCATAATGACATCCACTACTGTACCTAATTCATTCATACTTCTCATACACTCATCCATTCTACCGTCTTCTACTGAGATCTCTATATTTCAGAGATCTTCACTCACATCAGCTCAAGATGCCTTCTTCTAGGCGATCTCTAAGTCCTATTAAGAACTCATGGGCGGAGTAATTTGAGCTTTGTGGAGGTGGAGATATTTTCTATAAATTTACAACTGTTGTTTACTTTATTTTTCTGATTACTTTTGTGCTTTCATCTATTAATATTGCCCTTCTTGTTTTTTCCCTTTTTTCTCTTTTTTACTAACTTCTCTCTTTAATACTGTGGCAAAAAAAACCAAAAAAAACCAGACACACAATAATATAAAAGTTATATTTCTCATATTATATCCCTGTGAACATCCCCATTCCACTTTTCTTTCTCTTTCGTACTGATGTGGGATTATTTAAAAATCCTTATTGTACTTGTATTCAATTATTGCACTAACTCCATTTTAACCTCATATTGTGAATCCTCCATTTTGTCCTCCTAACCTGACTTCTTCATTCCTCCATTTTGTCCTCATAACCTAACTTGTTCATTTTAAAACTACCTTACTTGACAGAATTTCCCAGCACATCTAATACAATAAGACAAAGACTGTATGTTCTAACAAAGACATGATTAACACAGGAATTGCTGACTTTTCCTTAACTTGCAACATAGTATAATTTGAAGGCCATGAGAACACAGTAGTAATGAAATGTTCTATTCATAAGAGACCTTGCACCTGGCCACGAGGCCTGAGATCACCGACCGTGTAAAATGACGCTCAAGACCCCCTTGTCCCCACCCGTGTCCAGAACAATCCCACCTCTTGGTGGGTGGGCACGGGACTAACCACTTAGTTTTTGAGCCAATTAATAATATTGATAGGGGGACACTAATCCCGACACTTAACAATTAATCCAATTAATGATGTTTATTTGCTGATATTCTAATAATCAATGATGACGTAAAATGCCTCTTAAAAGGGCCTGCGCGCCCGCTTTTTAATCACTTGCCAATAAATTTTCTCGAAGTTATTTTAACCTGAACCTTGTGTGTCAGACTTAATTACTTCAGCGTATATACGCAATTCAATTTTATTAATTTGGACAGGAACAGATAGACATTTAAACATTTTTGGTTTATTGCTAAAAAGTACCATAACAACTTTGGCGCCCAACGTGGGGCATCGGGCTATGTCCGGCCGGTGAGCCGTCCTAAGGAAGACAAGGGTGGACGGAGGAATCCAGGGGGAAGGAAAGGAGATTGATCACCTCCAGGTACTTGGCAGAGACTTCTGCAGAGCCACCGGTAGGTTCCGGCCCCTTTGATTGACCCGTCCACGTGTCTGTGACTGCTTCCCGGGAGGACATCAAAGACAGGTAATATCTTGCCCGGTGTCTCGTTACTCACTTGTTTACCTGCATTTTAGTCTATCTGTTGCCTGGGTGTGTTTGAATTGTTTGCCTGTTTCCCCATTTTGAGATAAAGGGGGGTGGACCTGCAGGGGATTTGCCTGGGGTTCTCTGTTTTGCTTGTTTTCCCCTTTTTGGGATAAAGGGGGGTGGACCTGAGGGGACTTGCCTGGGTCTTCAGTTTGTCTGTCTATCTGTTTGTATTTTACCCCTTTTGGGATAAAGGGGGGTGGACCTGTGGATGCGTTCCTGGGGGTCTTCTGTTGCCTGTTTTACTCCTTTTAGGAACCACGGTGCTGTGGTTGTAGGGAAAAAGGGGGGTTGACCTGTGGATGTCTTCTTTGCCTGTTTACCTCTTTTAGGAGCCTCGTGGCTGTGGCTGTAAGGAAAAAGAGAATTGTTGGAACTGTGGATTTTGTGTAGACTCATAATTTCCTGTGATCCTTCTTGTGTCACTTTGAGAGCCTAGCTAGCTTCTTTGTGCACGTGGTAACCCGCAGCTTCAAGTGTGGAGGCTGAGGGAATTCCAGTTTTCTTTTGGTAACCACAACCCCGAGCGCTGGGGTTGGTGGAATTCCAGTTTTCTGTTTATTTGTGGTAGGGGACTTAGTCTTGTGGCAGGGGACTCTGTTTCCTGGGGGGATTCAAGTAGGCATTGCTTGTTTTCCGCATCACGTGGTAGTGAGACTTATAAGTGGGTTTTATAGGGGCACTACGGGAGTGAGGATAGAGGTGGCCACATTCTTGTGGACTGCTGTGTAGAGGGAGGCTGACGGAATTCGGACCGGTGTCAGTTGTTTTCCATGGCCGCTGGTAGTGAGACTTATGAAAGTCGTTCTCCGAGCGGAGACACTACGGGGTTGAGGGAGGTGACTTTGGAGTAAGCACACGAGTAAAGGAAAGGGATTACTGTTGATTTCATTTGAACTGTGATGCATGCACTGTATTTCAATTGTATTATTGTCTTGTTTGTCTAATTAGGAGTCTCATGAACTCCTGTGTCTGTCTCTAAGGATTTTCCTTGCCTTTCATCTTTTCTACACTTCCTATATTATTATACTATCCACTCCCATTTCTCTTAAAAGAGAAGTGATTGGTCACACACTTCTCACCTCGCTCCAATCCGTGTCTACCACCCCGGGTAGGCGGATTCAGTGACTAGTCTACGTTTTGGGAAGACGCACCTGAGAAAGTCCCACGATTCTCAGGTGGCAGTCGAGCATTGTAGACGTTCCTGTTCAGTTTTCCTTCTCTCTCCCTATATCTAGGACGCTGGTATAGGGGAAAAGGGATTATGGGGCAGGATTTAAGCAAGCCCAGTAAGGGCTGGTTAGCATGTGATTTAGTTGAGGACAGAGAGGGCGAGGAGATGGTTAAAGGTGTTGAAAATATTGCAAAAGTATGTAAGAAAGTTGGCGTAGGTTACTGACAGAAAAGAAAGGCAAGCTTACAGATAATGGTTTATTAAAGACTGCTGAAGCATGGTATAGAGTAGCGAAGGCTATTCAGCTAGAAGGTTGGGTTGAAGAAGAAATAAATCACAAAGGTGTAAAATTGTTTGTGTATCATAATAATTGTGTTGCTGGGGTTTACCCTCAGCCAGCGCCCCAAAATGGCGCCCAGGGAATGTCTATCCCCAAGGTTCAGTCAGCAATAGGTGATAGCCAGCTGACTATGTTCCCCACTCCCAATCCTCCCAACACCCATCCCATCACCTCCCCTGTCTGCCCGGTCCTGAATTCTGATGGATCTTTCTTTTCCCCTTCCCCGTCTCTAACATTCCCATCATCCTCATCCATCCCTACGCTTCCTGCTGTACCTACTCCTAACATTTCATCTGCCATTCCTTCCCTGCATTCTCTCTCCGTTAATGATCCCCTCCCCTCCTCATCCGCCCAGCTAACCACCTCCTCCACCCTTGCCCCGGCTCCTCCTTCTGCACCCACCTCTACTAATCCCTCTCCGTCCCCTCCCGTCTCCACCCCAGTCCAATACCCCACCTCCTTAAATGTAAATACCCACCCTACTCTCCTCCCCTCCCCTGCCTGGCCCTACCCCTTCCCATATCCCATGGCCCTGCCCTATCCCGGCTACCCACAACCCCTTCCCCAAGCCACTCCCCAGGTTCCGGTCATGCCCAGTCCGGCACAGTCTGCCCCGGATGTGCCCACATCCAACATGGCCGCCACTTCTTCCCTTAATCCTAATGCAGTTCCTTTTCCGGCCACCAATGTGGCGGCCCCCAGTACAACCCTGATGCCGGTAATTCCCGGTGATTACCTATCTGGTTATGACCCGCTAACCTCCCCTGCATCTGGGACCCCCTCTCATCCCCCGATCCTGTCACCTCACCCGGGCCCTGCACGCAAGAGAGCCCAGATCATAGAATTTGATGAGGAAGAGGAGGATAGGGTATCCCAGGATTCATTGGAGGCTGCAGGAGCCGCTGCAGGAGCCTCAGCTCATCGTTCTATCGATGATCCCTTTGGACACAAGGGTCGGGGAGAACGGGCCCCTCCTAAGTATGTTACTTTTAACCCCACTCAAGCTAGTGCATTAATGAAATCGCTCCCTGACCCAGAAAAACAGCCTATGCCTTTTTACCGAGGGATAGTTCAAATTCAAAAGACTTATTCCGCCGCATGGCGTGATCTACTGAGCATTTGTGCTATTAAAGCAGGGGATGCATATTGGCCAAGTATGGCCCGTCACCTCAGTACAGATCTGCTTTCCAGTGATGTTGATTACCCCTCCGGGGTAACCTTTTGCAACCAATTAAGAGAATGGGCTAAGGACAAGCTTGCAGATCAGGCTGCTGGCCTTACTGATGTTATTCAAGATAAAGGAGAATCAGTGGAAAGGTTTCATGCAAGACTGTATCAAATGTTTACAGATTTGGGGTTTGATCTTACTGACAAGATTCATTCACAAATGCTGTCAGGTGCGTTTGTCCAAGGTGTTAAAGACTCTATACGCAAGGGAATCATTGCTGCACGCCCTGAATATAAGGTTGTTCCCCTGGATACCCTGCTTTTAGTTGCTAGAGGTTTGGAATCTGCTCAGACCCCAAGAAGACCCACTTCAGCTCCTCTCATGGTATCCCGCTCCACCCCAGTCCCAAGAGGTACCAGACCGGAGGAGGGGGGACATTGCTTTAATTGTGGAGCAAAGGGGCACTTTAGAAGTGACTGTCCAGAACCAAAAAAGGAGCCAAGGGAGCCCAGAAAACCATCCAAGCCTGCCCCGGCTCCCAAAGCCACCAAACAGGTTCCAATAGTTGAGGAACCCGATGAATAGGAAATTGGCAAGCCTGTGTCCGTAACCCCTGTCATGGCAGTGTCTACAGGGGATAAGGGGGGGCCACTTGCCACAGTGACTTTGCCCATTGAAGGCCACCCTACCACATTTCTAGTTGACACAGGTGCAGCCCGTAGTGTTCTGCGAGAACAAGACCTGCCAGACCCATCCTTCCTGTCAAATATTGATGTCTCTTGTGTTGGAGTGGATGGCCAGCCAAGACATAGCCCTTTAACAACTCCACTACGAGTTGGCTCTAGCCTGCTTGCTCGCTTTGTGGTATCCTCCACATGCCCAATTAACCTGTTAGGTGCTGATGTTCTCTCACGCCTGCAAGCATCCATCACCTTCACCCCAGACGGCCAGGTAGAAATGTCTACACCTCTATCTGAATCAGACACCTCAGCCCTGTGCTCCTTGCCTCTGATGCTGCATTTAGAAAAGCCCCGTGAGGAAGCAGCAGAATTAAGGTCCAATTTCCCAGAGGTATTAAAAACACAGGTGCCCGCCAAGTTATGGTCCTCAGGCCCAGAGGACATAGGTCACCTAAATGTTCCCCCTGTGGTGGTAAAGCTTATCCCAGGAGCTAAGTTACCAAGAAAGCCACAATATCCATTAAAACCAGCACAGGCTGCTGCCATTTCTATCCACATCAAGGCACTCTTAGAGAAGGGTGCCCTGGTAAAATGTAAATCTGAATGCAACACCCCACTATTTCCTGTGAAAAAGAAAACTCCAAAAGGTGAGCCAGAGAAATACAGGATGGTCCAGGATCTCCGTGCTGTTAATGAAGCTACCGTCCTGGACACCCCTCTTGTACCAAATCCCCATACTCTGCTCTCTGGAGTCCCACCATCTGCAAAATTTTTCACAGTCATTGACCTGGCCAATGCCTTTTTCAGTGTCCCATTGGACCCATCCTGTCAATACCTGTTTGCTTTCACTCATGAGATGCAACAGTATACCTGGACTGTCATGCCCCAAGGGGCACAAAATTCTCCAAGTCAATTTGCAAAGGCCATGGGTATCATCCTTGACCCATGGCAAGCTGAGCACCCAGAAGTTGTTTTGCTCCAGTATGTGGATGATTTACTGCTCTGTGGAGATGATATACCCACTACTGAAAAGTGTTCAATTAGTCTTCTTTCCTATTTGGCAGAACAAGGATGCAAAGCTTCACTCATCAAGCTGCAATTCTGCCAATCTTCAGTGATTTTCCTTGGACATTGCCTATCCCAAGGCACCAGACATCTTACTCGGGACCGGGTAAGAGCTGTACTGGATATTCCACCTCCAAGGACTTCAAAGTCTCTTCATGCGTTCCTAGGCCTCATTTCCTACTGCAGAGCATGGATCCCAGAAGCCTCTCTGCTTATGCAACCTCTCTATGATGCACTTAAGTCTGACCCATTCTGTCTGACCAATGAAGCTCTGGACAATTTCAATGCTCTCAAACGAGCCATTGCTTCTGCTCCTGCCTTGGGCCTACCTGACTACACCAAACCTTTCAAATTATTTGTCTCTGAAAGACAAGGCCATGCAACAGGAGTTCTCACCCAAACTAATGACTTAAGAGGCCGCCAGAGGCCTATTGGATATTTCTCATGTCAACTGGACATTGTGGCCAGAGGGACCCCTTCCTGTCTCAGGGCCGTTTTTGCTGCAAGAGAGCTCATAGAAAGAACCTCAGACCTGGTCCTTGGCCACCCTCTGGTTGTTTTGGCCCCTCATGACATTTCTGCCATCATCAACCAAGTCCAGCTCAAGCACGTGTCTCCAGCCAGACACCTGCGCCTACAGTGTCATCTTCTTTTGCCTGACAACATTTCCATCCAGAGATGTCAAGTGCTTAATCCATCCACTCTTCTTCCACTCCCTGAGGGGGGTATCTACTATGGATTCATCACGGATGAGACCTACATTTACCTGCTCTGTGGGTGTATCAAGAAGATCATGCACCCACATTTGACATTTCAAGAAAATGAGAATCCTCTCTGTGAAGGCCCAGATTACGCCTTCTGTACCATGTGGTACAAACCAAACATTACTCCCGAACCTTGCTATGAAGATGAGCTTTACCACTGGACTGATGTGAAGCTCACTGCTCAAGATTTCTATTGTGATTCTGAAGGCAATAGCATGGTCTTGGTCCAACTACCTCAACAACTTAACTACCTCTACCGCCATTGGGATACCGCTATCCCACATATTCCTGTTACCAAGTTGAAGACAAGGTCATGGAATGATCTTGGGCCCATGGCAAAGCTATGGGCCACCATGGATGAAGAACAGCTACAGGAAAATGGTATTGCCAAATACCCAACAACTGACCTTCTAGAAGCATGGCCATGCCATTTCCTGGAAAAGGAATTTCAAGATCTGGTCATAAAGAATGATTATGACCCAGAAACACCTCATGACTGTTTCGAACAGATGAAAATGGAAACAGTGCACTTACCAACTGTACATGAGAATCCATTACCAGATCCAGATTTTACCCTGTTTGTGGACGGTTCAAGATATGCTGATGAAGAAGGAAGATACCATACAGGATATGCCGTAACCACAACAGATGAAGTTATCAAATCATCATCTTTACCACCAGCGATGTCTGCGCAAGAAGCTGAATTACAGGCTCTGACTTCAGCATGCAAAATTTCCGAAGGAAAACGTGCCAACATCTATACAGATTCAAGATATGCTCTGGGTGTGGCACATGACTTCGGCCTAATTTGGAAGACAAGAGGATTTCTTACCACCGCCGGTACACCAGTCAAACACAGCACTGCAATCAAGGAGCTAATGGATGCCCTCCTACTCCCTAAAGAAGTGGCCGTTTTGAAAGTCAAGGCCCATGGGAAATTGGATACAGATGAAGCAAAGGGCAACCATTTAGCTGATCAGGCTGCTAAGCTAGCGACCAGGGATCTGCAGGAAGTGGATGAAGAAGTGTCCGGACAAGAAGAAGAAGAAGTTCCTATTTTTGCTCTGCAAACTCTTCCTACTGATTTGCGAATTTTGCGAGAACAGCAAGCTGCAGTCACTCCTGAAGAAATCCAGAAATGGAAAAGGAAAGGAGCTGTCCAAAAGGACGGAGTATATTACAACAACTTCAAATTTTGTCTTCCCAGAAAATTATATCCAGCAGTTGTCCAATGGGCACATGGGCCTGCACACCTGTCAAAAGAATTGATGGCCGCCCTCATACAGAAGTACTATGAAGCACCTGGAATTACAACATTGATCAATAGCTTCTGCAAGGCCTGTGTCATTTGTGCAAAATGCAATCCAGGAAAACCAATCAAGGTGCCTGCAAAACACCTGGCGAAGCCCATGTACCCCTTTCAAAGAATTCAAATTGACCACATCCAAATGCCCAAGAGTGGGCCCCATGAATATGCACTAGTTATAGTGGACATGTTCTCAGGCTGGCCAGAAGCCTACCCAGTGGCCAATATCACTGCAAAAACAACCGCAAAGCGCCTACTTACAGATATTGTATGTAGATTCGGACTCCCAGAAGTCATTGAGAGTGATCAAGGCCCAGCCTTTACAGCAACAGTGACTAAAGAAATTTGGACTGCTCTAGGGGTGACTCTAGCTTTCCACACCCCTTACCACCCACAAAGTAGTGGTAAAGTGGAGCGCATGAATGGCACTTTAAAAACCAGAATGTTAAAAATGTCACAAGAAACAAAGATGCCCTGGCCAGAAAGCCTGCCAATAGCTTTATTTAGTGTTAGGCACACACCTAGAGGGAAGCATTCACTGTCCCCATATGAGATTCTATTTGGGACAGCACCCAGACTAGGTTGTTATTATCCGCAGCAGTTGCAGCTCCAATCAGATGTTTTAGTAGACTATGTAACTGAACTTGCAAGTGCCTTAAACAAAATACATGCCCAAGTTTTCTCTTCAATTCCAGATCCCGATTTGGATACAGGTACCCATAACCTGCTCCCCGGAGATTGGGTTCTGGTCAAGAAGTTTGTACGGAAAAATACCCTGGAACCAAGATTTGACGGTCCATTCCAAGTTCTCCTGATTACCGCAACCTCCGTCAAACTGGCCGGCAGGCCACATTGGATCCACGCTTCCCACTGCAAGAAGTCTCCTGCCCCGGAGGAAGCAAATACCGTACAAACATGTACCTCTGGTACACCTTCTCCCTAATTAGCCTAATAAAGGCCCAGCAAGTAGCCATCACCAAAGATATTAGTGGGTATACCTTCTGGTACAATTCATCATGCACCCATGTGGCTACTTATACCTTTGACTATTGTGATATTGTAGAATGCCCATTTCCCACCTCACAAATCCAGAGTATCTATAGAGATATCCCTCATACAAAAGACCCATATGTTTGTGTAGTTGACAAGCAATGGGGGCACAATTGTGACCATTGGGGGGCGGCGGGATGGAATGCCGGGCCTGCCTGGGGTTACAAACCAAAAAGTGCCTTATCTAAAGTAGATGATCATGGTAGATCCCTTCTCCAGAGAATGACTTTGAGAAAGCCTGGGGGGGGTACACCAATGAAATTAATCCTTAACATTGAGCATCCAAGCCCCACGGATGCAGACCAGTATGTGATGGGAATGTATTGGAAAAAGGGTTCCTACCGTAAATTAGGGCATTTCTACCTCAAAGATATGTGCAACTCTTCTGAGTGGCAGGGGGCCACCCATATGGTCCCTAACCCATTAAAACCTCATATCCAGACCTTTCAAGACATGATTGCCATTGCTAACCCCACCTTTGAAGATACCATGGCCGCTGAAACAGGTTTTAATGATGTTAACCTATGGTTAGAATGGATGAAATACAATGCTAATAAGCATAACAAAACCGCATGCTATGTGTGTGGCGGTGCCCGGCCTCACCTGGGTACTGTGCCTTTAATCCTGCCAGTAGATATAGAAGAATGTGTTTTAAGCCTTTTTGCCTATCACTATGATTTTAACAGGTCCATATGTATAGCATGGACAAAGGAGTATCCTCTCCTAACCAAAGATGTCAAACCCCCAGATGGTATTACCGTGTATAAAGGTAATTACACTTGTTATGCTAATTATGATGGAATTGGTAAATTCTTGGGTAACTTCTCTAAGGGGTATTGTGCTACCTACAGAAATGTCTCTATGAACTTGTTGCAGTTTCACACCAGGTCATTAGGGGATATTTACTGGTTGTGTGGGGATTTACAGCTAAGATCCAGAATGGACAAAGAGTGGTGGGGGGAGTGTACTCTGGCAAAAGCCATTATGCCTATACATATCATCTCTGACACACACCTCGTCACCCATGAGTCCAGGCACACTAAGGTTAAGCGTGACGCCCCAGTGAAAGGAAGTTTTGATCCTCATGTTTATATTGATGCCATTGGAGTGCCTAGGGGGGTGCCCAATGAGTTTAAAGCAAGAGATGAAGTTGCTGCAGGATTTGAATCACTTTTTGCCATAGTTACCACAAACAAGAATTTAAATTGGATAAATTACATTTATTATAATAAACAGCGTTTTGTTAATTACACCAGAGATGCCCTCCAAGGATTGGCCGAACAGTTGCAGGCCACATCCCAAATGGCTTTCCAGAATAGAATGGCCTTAGATATGATCTTAGCCGAAAAAGGAGGGGTTTGTAAAATTTTACCTGACACCATGACATGTTGTACCTATATCCCAGAGAATACTGGCCCTAATGGTAAAGTTACCTTAGCCATAGAAAAATTAAATGACCTGTCTGAAGAGTTAAAAAGGAATTCTGGGATAAAAGATCCCTGGGAAAGATGGTTTGGTTGGATGACAGGATGGCAAAAGGCTTTAATGCATATTGGTATGGCAATACTAATTTTTCTTTTTATCTTTGCTCTTCTCTTTTGTTGTATCCTCCCATGTCTGAGAAAATCCCTCATGAAGACTGTTGACCAAGCGGCACCCACTTTCACTCATCTCGAAGTTGATGACCAAGATTTCCAAGATATCAACTCACCCTGTATACCGCTGCAAACAATCCCTTTTGTTGATAAAGTGCAGGAATTCTAGGAAGGGACCAGCTTAGGGACAGCATCTGTCAGTGAATGGTAAAGGCCCCGTGTGGAGAAGTGGTGGGTTAGCTGCCATGGGACACCCATGGGTGTGAAGTGTTCGAGAGCCATACTGACGGATGAGTTAGCCTATCAGGGTCAGATCTAGGGACAGTCTTGCACTTTGCATTAACACCTAGCTAGCGGCCACGGGGTTTCTGTGCCTTTGGGTTAACACGTCTTCCTGGTACTAACTTAATAAAGTTTTATCTCTTAGAATCTAACATTTCATAGGGGGGACTGATGTGGGATTATTTAAAAATCCTTATTGTACTTGTATTCAATTATTGCACTAACTCCATTTTAACCTCATATTGTGAATCCTCCATTTTGTCCTCCTAACCTGACTTCTTCATTCCTCCATTTTGTCCTCATAACCTAACTTGTTCATTTTAAAACTACCTTACTTGACAGAATTTCCCAGCACATCTAATACAATAAGACAAAGACTGTATGTTCTAACAAAGACATGATTAACACAGGAATTGCTGACTTTTCCTTAACTTGCAACATAGTATAATTTGAAGGCCATGAGAACACAGTAGTAATGAAATGTTCTATTCATAAGAGACCTTGCACCTGGCCACGAGGCCTGAGATCACCGACCGTGTAAAATGACGCTCAAGACCCCCTTGTCCCCACCCGTGTCCAGAACAATCCCATCTCTTGGTGGGTGGGCACGGGACTAACCACTTAGTTTTTGAGCCAATTAATAATATTGATAGGTGGACACTAATCCCGACACTTAACAATTAATCCAATTAATGATGTTTATTTGCTGATATTCTAATAATCAATGATGACGTAAAATGCCTCTTAAAAGGGCCTGCGCGCCCGCTTTTTAATCACTTGCCAATAAATTTTCTCGAAGTTATTTTAACCTGAACCTTGTGTGTCAGACCTAATTACTTCAGCGTATATACGCAATTCAATTTTATTAATTTGGACAGGAACAGATAGACATTTAAACATTTTTGGTTTATTGCTAAAAAGTACCATAACAGTACTCTAATCCAATCTCTTTTATAATTTTGTACAAGTGTTGCCTTTTTGTTTCCTTTAATTATGTATAGTGTCATAGATTGCCTCTTTCTTCCCTTTTCTTTCTTTCACTCCATTTACATTAATTCTATTCTTTATAAGTGTTGTGAAAAAAAATAAATATATATATATATACAAATTACTATTTAGTATTTCTCATACTGTATTCTTGTGTCTATTCCCTTTCGTTTTCTTCTCTATTTCGTGTTTCAATCTAATCTCTATTATAATTTTATACTAGTGCTGCTTATTTTATTTATATATAGTATCATATATTACATTATTATTCAGTGATTCTATTCTTTATGAATATTATAATTAAATCCTTATTTACCACAAAAAAACAAAACAGAACACCCTAGCCATTCTTCTATTCTCGTCATCTTACATCTTTCTTATTAATCTATATTCATGTGCTGATTTACTATGTGATTTACTCTATAATCAATTACTAACTTTTTACAAGTGCTACCTAATTTAACTATAACTTATCTTTAATGGTCTTATTCCTTTTTTCCCCCTTCTTTTTTCTATTTCTGTGCTGTGTCTTGTATTACATCCTATAGACCTTTACACAAAAAAAAAAACCTTTTCATTTCTCTTTTCTTTTTTCTTTTCCTTCGGCCACTTATCCAGATTGTTTTATGTTAACTGTTTCTCTTTTATCCAAGATGTTATTTTATCAACTGAGTCAAAAACCTCTAGGTGATCTTCAGTGAAAACTCTTATAGCTATTGGAAAGCCCCACGTGTATTTTATATTATATTTTCTTAATATAGCTGTTGCTGGGCTATATTTTTTCCTTTGTGATCTAGTAAAAAAAGACAGATCTGGGAAAATTTGTATATTCTTAAATTCTTCTCCTTGTGGCTCTTTTTTTCTGCTTGTTTTCAATATTATTTCTTTAAATTGAAATGATTGAAAGCAGCAAATTATGTCTCTTGCCTTATTGTCTTGTATATTTTTGGGTTTAAACACCCTGTGGTATCTTTCCAAGTTGTGGTTGAATTTATCCAGTTCAATCCCCCAGGCTTTCCAAAGGTTGATAACATAATCTGGAATGCTCTCTTGACTGATCGATTCTGGGACATTTCTTATTATCAGATTATTCCGTCTTGAACGATCTTCCAAATCTCCCAGTTTCGTCTCCAATTCATTGATTTTTTTTTGTCATTTCTTTATTTTGTTCTATTGATAGTTTTTCTTGAAATTTCATAGATATAATATTTTCTTCTGCCATGTTTACTTTTTCTGTCAGATGTCTTATCTGGCCGAGGATCTCTTCCGAATTCTGGTTAATGTGTTTCATTAAAGTTTTTTATTGATATTCTAGGCATCTTTCTAAGAATTCCGCAGTTATCTGCGTACTGGATATACTCCCTTGACTGCTTGGTGATTCTTCAATTCTTGAGGTCAATAAAGATGTATTTTCTGTCTTTTTCTCTTGGGTTGATTAATTGGAAGGTGAAAAAAAGTTTGTAGTTTCTCTTTCTGTTTTGGAGTTTTTCTTCTCCTTTTTTGAAGTAATTTTTTCTTGGGATCTAGATGCCATTTCTCTATCCGTGTGAACTTAAACTTTGTTCAAATTTTTATTATTTTTTCCTTTTTTCTTTTTTATTCTTATTAATCTCTCCTCTTCTTTATTTTATTATTTATTCTTCTCTTTCTTCTTCTCTTCTCCTTTCTCTTTTGTCTATTCCTCCTCTTTTATCTTAATTATCTCCTTTAATTTTTTATTTATTATACCAGTTTATCTGATCCAAAATTTACAGTGGAGGGAGATGAGGGAGGAGGAGAGAGAGGGAAAAAAAAAAGTACTAGCAGCAAACAAGTTTTAACCTCTCCTTTTAGTTGAGAGTTAAAATTTCAATTCCTTCTGCTGCCATAGAATATTTAAATTGTGCATTACACATGAAATTATAATTGTACCTGGTTACCCTACTTAATTACTGTTATTTACAGACCACAGTTGTGTTTTAAATATGCCTCTCTTTTCCACAGCTATATGCTGTGGTGACATAGTTGAGAGTTAGATGTTAATTAATTAATTAGCCACAGCCACGTTCTCCCCCCCCCCAAAAAAAAAAGCCCAGGCTTTCAACCCAGTCAAATAGCTAAACAACAATATTCAGCATGTATAAAGGTAGAAAAACAAAAAAGGGGCTTTTACTGCACTTATCTCCGCGGGTGGGATCTCGTCTTTTACTACCGTTCCTCTCTTCACTTCTTCGGTTTACACCGTCGGTTAGCATCCCGGAACAAACAAACCGGGATCTCTTGTTTCCGACCGCGTCGCACCTTTTCTCGTCCTCCACCCGCCCTCCTTAACTCCGCCGTTCGGTACGTGCGTCCGTACCTACGTCATCCCTTGGTGGTAGTCAATCTGCCTTAACAACACACTGTACCACGAGCAGGTAAAGGCCTTATATAGTGAGTGTGAGAGAGAGAGCAAATAAAGACCTTATATAGTGAGTGTGAGAGAGAGCAGGTAAAGGCCTTATATAGTGAGTGTGAGAGAGAGCAGGTAAAGGCCCTATATAGTGAGTGTGAGAGAGAGAGAGAGAAAGCAGGTACAGGCTTTATATAGTGAGTGTGAGAGAGAGCAGGTAAAGGCCTTATATAGTGAGTGTGAGAGAGAGCAGGTAAAGGCTTTATATAGTGAGTGTGAGCAAGAGAGAGCAGGTAAAGGCCTTATATAGTGAGTGAGAGAGCAGGTAAAGGCCTTATATAGTGAGTGAGAGAGCAGGTAAAGGCCTTATATAGTGAGTGAGAGAGAGAGCAGGTAAAGGCCTTATATAGTGAGTGAGAGAGAGAGCAGGTAAAGGCCTTATATAGTGAGTGAGAGAGAGAGAGCAGGTCAAGGCCTTATATAGTGAGTGTGAGAGAGAGCGAGCAGGTAAAGGCCTTATATAGTGAGTGAGAGAGCAGGTAAAGGCCTTATATAGTGAGTGTGAGAGAGAGAGTAGGTAAAGACCTTATATAGTGAGTGTGAGAGAGAGAGCAGGTAAAGGCCTTATATAGTGAGTGTGAGAGAGAGCAGGTAAATGCCTTATATAGTGAGTGTGAGAGAGAGAGCAGGTAAAGGCCTTATATAGTGAGTGTGAGAGAGAGCAGGTAAAGGCCTTATATAGTGAGTGTGTGAGAGAGAGAGAGAGAGAGAGAGAAAGCAGGTAAAGGCCTTATATAGTGAGTGTGAGAGAGAGCAGGTAAAGGCCTTATATAGTGAGTGTGAGAGAGAGCAGGTAAAGGCTTTATATAGTGAGTGTGAGCAAGAGAGAACAGGTAAAGGCCTTATATAGTGAGTGAGAGAGCAGGTAAAGGCCTTATATAGTGAGTGAGAGAGAGAGCAGGTAAAGGCCTTATATAGTGAGTGTGAGAGAGAGAGAGCAGGTAAAGGCCTTATATAGTGAGTGTGAGAGAGAGAGCAGGTAAAGGCCGTATATAGTGAGTGTGAGAGAGAGCAGGTAAAGGCCTTATATAGTGAGTGTGAGAGAGAGCAGGTAAAGGCCTTATATAGTGAGTGTGAGAGGAAGTTTGAGATAGAGAGAGCAGATGGATGTGATGGAACAGCTCAGGTAAAGGTGTTATATAGTGAATATCTCTGTGTGATTTATTGAGTGGATAGATGGGTGTGTTTTGCTCTGTGACTAAAATCCAGACTAAGTAAAACTTGAATGTGTATGTTTTACATGGAAATAAAGCTGGATCAATCTAAACTGACCAATCACTGACTTCCTAGAGATATTTAAACTAATTTCAGCTTTTCATTCGTGCTATAGTTTATGCGTTTATCTTGTATTATTCATTGGCTATTCTGACCTTAGCTTCTTTTTGACTATTCTTCTTTCTATTATCCTTGCACTTTGGCTTGACTTATCGTACTCATCTTATTAATGTATCCTTGACCTTGGCTTGTCTCAGAGTATTCTATTTGATGTTAAGTCTGGCCACTCTAAGTCCCGGTAATACTTAATTTTTAATTATGTCTACAAACCCTTTATTTACTAACTTAGTCACTGCATGGTGGGTCATAGGTTATACTGAAAACTCCTAGATTTTGTGTACATTTGTGGAGCCTTTCTATAAGATGCAAGACTTCTCGCGGCGGCTCCCTTCCTTTGGAACAGTCTGCCTACCCCCATCAGACTCTCCCCGAGTCTTCAATTGTTTAAAAAGTCCCTCAAAACACATCTGTTCAGAAATGCTTATGGACTCCCAGAGTAACTTATCTATACCTATCCATACCTCTCTCTTGCTCTCCTAAAGAGCCACACTCCACTCTCTCCTCCAGTTATGCTACTTTTCCACCTTGTTTGATGGTTGTCACCCTTGCTGTGAGACTGTAAGCTCGTTTGAACAGGGCCCTCATCTACCTATTGTTCCTGTGTCACTGTGTAATTGTCTCATTTATTGTAAATTTCTCCCCCTTTCATAATATTGTAAAGTGCTGCAGAATTAGTTGGCGCTATATAAATACCAGTAATAAGTGTGTTGAAGACACCAAATGATGACGAACCTGTGTGGAGAAAAGGCACAGCCATATTGGGAAGGTCTTAAGATGGCTGTGGCTACAGAGACATATGAGAACCGCCATATTGGGAGGGGCAGAACATTACCAGAAACAAACTTTTTTTTGGACAAATCGGAAACTAAATACCTGATATGGAGGCAAAATAACACAATACCCTACAGATAACATAGGTTATTAAGGTATATAATATATATTAGTCTAATAAGGTATATACAGGGAGTGCAGAATTATTAGGCAAGTTGTATTTTTGAGGATTAATTTTATTATTGAACCACAACCATGTTCTCAATGAACCCAAAACACTCATTAATATCAAAGCTGAATATTTTTGGAAGTAGTTTTTAGTTTGTTTTTAGTTATAGCTATTTTAGGGGGATATCTGTGTGTGCAGGTGACTATTACTGTGCATAATTATTAGGCAACTTAACAAAAAACAAATATATACCCATTTCAATTATTTATTTTTTACCAGTGAAACCAATATAACATCTCAACATTCACAAATATACATTTCTGACATTCAAAAACATAACAAAAACAAATCAGTGACCAATATAGCCACCTTTCTTTGCAAGGACACTCAAAAGCCTGCCATCCATGGATTCTGTCAGTATTTTGATCTGTTCACCATCAACATTGCGTGCAGCAGCAACTACAGCCTCCCAGACACTGTTCAGAGAGGTGTACTGTTTTCCCTCCTTGTAAATCTCACATTTGATGATGTACCACAGGTTCTCAATGGGGTTCAGATCAGGTGAACAAGGAGGCCATGCCATTAGATTTTCTTCGTTTATACCCTTTCTTGCCAGCCACGCTGTGGAGTACTTGGACGCGTGTGATGGAGCATTGTCCTGCATGAAAATCATGTTTTTCTTGAAGGATGCAGACTTCTTCCTGTACCATTGCTTGAAGAAGGTGTCTTCCAGAAACTGGCAGTAGGACTGGGAGTTGAGCTTGACTCCATCCTCAACCCGAAAAGGCCCCACAAGCTCATCTTTGATGATACCAGCCCAAACCAGTGCTCCACCTCCACCTTGCTGGCGTCTGAGTCGGACTGGAGCTCTCTGCCCTTTACCAATCCATCCATCTGGCCCATCAAGACTCACTCTCATGTCATCAGTCCATAAAACCTTAGAAAAATCAGTCTTGAGATATTTCTTGGCCCAGTCTTGACGTTTCAGCTTGTGTGTCTTGTTCAGTGGTGGTCGTCTTTCAGCCTTTCTTACCTTGGCCATGTCTCTGTGTATTGCACACCTTGTGCTTTTGGGCACTCCAGTGATGTTGCAGCTCTGAAATATGACCAAACTGGTGGCAAGTGGCATCTTGGCAGCTGCACGCTTGACTTCTCTCAGTTCATGGGCAGTTATTTTGTGCCTTGGTTTTTCCACATGCTTCTTGCGACCCTGTTGACTTTTTTGAATGAAACGCTTGATTGTTCGATGATCACGCTTCAGAAACTTTGCAATTTTAAGAGTGCTGCATCCCTCTGCAAGATATCTCACTATTTTTGACTTTTCTGAGCCTGTCAAGTCCTTCTTTTGACCCATTTTGCCAAAGGAAAGGAAGTTGCCTAATAATTATGCACACCTGATATCGGGTGTTGATGTCATTAGACCACACCCCTTCTCATTACAGAGATGCACATCACCTAATATGCTTAATTGGTAGTAGGCTTTCGAGCCTATACAGCTTGGAGTAAGACAACATGCATAAAGAGGATGATGTGGTCAAAATACTCATTTGCCTAATAATTCTGCACTCCCTGTAGTGTAATAACATTCAAATTAGTGCATTAACTGATGAGCAGACATTATAATAATAATAGAAATCGATATGCAATCCAAAGTAATTGTGATTTGATAACCCTAGAAATGTCAACTACAAAATATACAAAAACTTAATCACAACATATACAATTTCAAATATTTTTAGACTACTTAAAAACTCTTTCTCTGGGCCAAAATTTGGGGATTTGGTCACACCATATGGCCATAGCATGTTAGGTCCACAACTAATTTCCAGCACTGTATGTGCTGGTGGAGCCAAACTAACGTTATCACAGGAGATTCATATAACTACATTAACTCTACTGCTTAAATCACTACAAACATTTCTTTACATTTTTGGCCAATATTACAGAATTAAAAAAATATTTTTGCTACAGTTTCTGCTTATCAATTTTGGTCTAAAATTTTAATTTTTTTAACAATTCACAGCGAATTACCCTGAAAGGGTCAATCACTAAAGTATGAATTGTAAAGAATTGAAATTAGAATGGAAGAATTTAGGCTACACCTACCAAGCTGCTAGTATAGCCAAGTTGGAGAATTTTCCCAAACAGCTATTTTTGCATAAATGTTCTATTTACATTTTAGTTCAGAGTTTAGTGAGTAACCCTGTGTACAAGACTGCTTGTAATTTGCATCACAATGAGAAATTGGCAAACACATCCAAAACATTTATTTTTTAATTGTCATGCTGTTGCAAAATATGAGGATTTATATACACAATATGGCCATAGGGTGCTAAGCCCACCACTACGTCAAAGTACCCCAATATTGGTGGGTCCTAACCTAATTTTACCTTGGGTGATAAAGCTGCTAATTGCAATAATTATTTTACTTATTTAACTGCTACAAGAGTTTCTCTTCCAACCTACATGCTTCCCATGATAATGGGGAGCATGCATGTGAGGAAATTTGGGTGCTTAGAGCAGCCCTATTATTTTTGAGTTTGTCAGAAAGATAATCTTTATGAGAAACTCATAGAGGATGTGCTAGAATTTAATTGAACATTTTGAAGATATTAAAAGTCAAAGATGGGATTACCTTGTATTATGCAGGTGCAATGTGCCATAGATGGAGCTACAAGCAGCTTCCTCCAACACATCTTTCCATTTTATATCATTCGTCCCGACCAAGACCTGAGGTAGACAGCCATCTTCTCGTACAATGTGCAGTAGAGGCCTTATTGTTCCATAGGCTGCTCCATAGACGTCCATTTTGTATTATTGTGTACATGTAAGATTGCATCAGTAATGTGGCTTCTGGTAGATGAAGCAGCCAGGGAACGAGGGGAGAGATTCAAGTACATTCTATGCACAGAGTGATGCTATAGGCCTATTTGTATAGTCAGAAATGCCTTAAAATTGCTTTGTGCAGTCACATGTGTGTGCATTTGCTAAAGTAATTTCTCATTAGTTCTTGTTTTTTGTAATGCCTGTACAAAAATCCCAGAATGGCAGGACATTATCCAAAAAATTGGTTTGTCCTGCTGGAAAGAGGAAATTTGTTTGTATACAGTGGCGTACATACCAGGGTCGCAGGGGTCGCGGCTGCGACCGGGCCCGGCCCACCAGGGGGCCCGGCCGCCCTGCGACCCAGGTATGTACCCACAGGGCCAGCCTCTTCTGCTGGGGGGCCCAGGAGCCGGCCACCTCCGGGCCCCCCGAGGCTGGCCCTGCTGTCACCCGGCTGGCTGGCGCGCGAGGGAGCACTGTCCCCTGGGTGCTCCCTCTTCAGCTCCCTCGCGCACCGCACTGAAACCGGAGCCGGAAGATGACGTCATCTTCCGGCTCCGGCATCAGTACGCGGCGCGCGAGGGAGCTGAAGAGGGAGCACCCAGGGGAC
Source organism: Pelobates fuscus (assembly GCF_036172605.1). Classification (NCBI taxonomy): domain Eukaryota; kingdom Metazoa; phylum Chordata; class Amphibia; order Anura; family Pelobatidae; genus Pelobates; species Pelobates fuscus. The sequence continues at coordinate 131,510,155 of NC_086324.1, read as the reverse complement.
AGTGCTCCCTCGCGCGCCCGCCAGCCGGGTGACAGCCTGGCCAGCAACACCATTGGACCCCAGGGAATCCCCCAGCTCTCCCACAGGTAAGGAGGCTGGGGGGATTAAACAAAAAAAAAAAAACGTTTGAGTGTGTGTGTTAGTGTGAGTGTGTGTTAGTGAGTGTGTTAGTGTTAGTGGGTGTGTTAGTGTTAGTGAGTGTGTGTGTGTTAGTGAGTGTGTTAGTGTGTGTGTTAGTGTAAGTGAGTGTGTGTTAGTGAGTGTGTTAGTGTGTGTGTTAGTGTGTGCATGTGTGTTAGTGTTAGTGAGTGTGTGTGTTAGTGTTAGTGAGTGTGTGTGTTAGTGTTAGTGAGTGTGTGTGTGTGTGTTAGTGAGTGTGTTAGTGTTAGTGGGTGTGTTAGTGTTAGTGGGTGTGTTAGTGTTAGTGAGTGTGTGTGTGTGTGTTAGTGAGTGTGTGTGTGTTAGTGTGTGTGTTAGTGTAAGTGAGTGTGTGTTAGTGAGTGTTAGTGTGTGTGTTAGTGTGTGCGTGTGTGTTAGTGTTAGTGAGTGTGTGTGTTAGTGTTAGTGAGTGTGTGTGTTAGTGTTAGTGAGTGTGTGTGTGTGTGTTAGTGTTAGTGAGTGTGTGTGTTAGTGTTAGTGAGTGTGTGTGTTAGTGTTAGTGAGTGTGTGTTAGTGAGTGTGTTAGTGTTAGTGAGTGTGTTAGTGAGTGTGTTAGTGAGTGTGTGTGTTAGTGAGTGTGTGTGTGTTAGTGAGTGTGTTAGTGAGTGTGTGTGTTAGTGTTAGTGAGTGTGTGTGTTAGTGAGTGTGTGTGTTAGTGTTAGTGAGTGTGTGTGTTAGTGAGTGTGTTAGTGTTAGTGAGTGTTAGTGAGTGTGTGTGTTAGTGTTAGTGAGTGTGTGTGTTAGTGTTAGTGAGTGTGTTAGTGAGTGTGTGTGTGTTAGAGTGTGTGTGTTAGTGAGTGTGTGTGTGTTAGTGAGTGTGTGTGTTAGTGAGTGTGTGTGTGTTAGTGAGTGTGTGTGTGTTAGTGAGTGTGTGTGTTAGTGTTAGTGAGTGTGTGTGTTAGTGTTAGTGAGTGTGTGTTAGTGTTAGTGAGTGTGTGTGTTAGTGAGTGTGTGTGTGTGTTAGTGATTGTGTGTTAGTGTTAGAGTGTGTGTTAGACATGTGTTAGAGTTAGAGTGTGTGTGTTAGTGTGTGTGTCTGTTACTGAGTATGTTTGTGTGCGTCTGTCACTGAGTGTGTGTCTGTCAGTAAATGTGTGCGTCTGTTCATGAGAGTGTGTGTGTGTGTGTGTCTTAAGCACTTACCTTTCTCCAGCGCCGGACTCCCTTAACGCTTGGGATCTCTCCATCCCCATCCGCCTCTCAGCTCCGAATACACATGCGTGGCACGCGCGCATTCAAACTGCCCATAGGAAAGCATTACTCAATGCTTTCCTATGGACGTTCAGCGTCTTCTCACTGTGATTTTCACAGTGAGAATCGCAGAAAATCCTCTAGCGGCTGTCAATGAGACAGCCACTAGAGGCTGGATTAACCCTCAGTGAAACATAGCAGTTTCTCTGAAACTGCTATGTTTTCAGCTGCAGGGTTAAAACTAGAGAGACCTGGCACCCAGACCACTTCATTGAGCTGATGTGATCTGGGTGTCTGTAGTGGTCCTTTAAGTGTATGTGTTTATGCATGCACTGGCATACATACCGCGGTCGCACGGGTCGCAGCCCTGCGACCAGGTGCCCGCCGCCATGTGTTGCGGCCCCAGCCTGCGCAGAGTAAGCGCTCGCACGGGGGGATGGGGGGCCCCGGATCAGTTTTCGCACCGGGGCCCCATGGGTTGTGTGTACGCCACTGTTTGTATACCCATAAAAAAGATAAGCTTGTAATATGCTTTCTGTTTTTCTCTGTTTTCTTTGGGGTAGAGGTATATAATATCTTAGCATGCAATACCTTTTAGATTTATTTTATTTAAATGATTTATTTATTTTCTGGAGCTGCTATGAGCCCTCCTATTCTTTCCCAACACAAGCTTTCTGTTCCTGTCCAATCACAGTCTTCTCAATGGGCTGTATTACAGTTCATTAAGAAGTCTGTCCCGGCTTGACTGCGCCGACAAGCTGAGCTTACCTGCTCGGCGGCGAGCTGGGAACTGCTCCTCCGCGTCCTCTGGGCAGTATGCCCAAAACAAAGATGGCGCCAACCATGCGGTCGCGGCCGTCAATGTCTCCACCCCCCCCAAAATTATACGAACGTGCGTGTGACGTCACGGCGCCAATGCACACGCACGTTCTGGCCAATCACAGCCTAGAGAGGGATATTTAAATCCCTGATTCACCCCAGTACCTGGCCCTTTCGTGGTTTCCTGTCCTGGTTCCCGAAAGTGTGTTTTTCCTTGCTGTATTTGTGATTTCCGGTATATTGACCTTGGCTATTCCTGATTACTCTGATTTCTGGTTCCCCTGACTTGGCTTGTTTAATGGTATTTGTGTATTTCTGGCTTCCTTGACCTTGGCTATCCCTTGACTATTCTCTGTCTCTAACGTATAAGTCCGGCCATTCTAAGGACCGGTTTACGTTCTATCCTTTTTTATTTCCTTTCTATTTTCTATGTAAATGTTACATAGTTCTGCGTGTTGGACCACATTAGCAGTCGTGACAGTCTTTGCAAGGTGGATACTCTGGGTAATTATCTGCCCTTTGAGTTTTGCTCCACCGAGTTAAAATACCTGGAAGTAACATGAACAGCTGTCTAATTAACAGGCAGTGAGATTTAACATGGTTCATTACTAAAAGTACTGTTGAAATGTAAACTTTTATATAATGAAAAGGACACACTATTCACACATAAAGAACTTCAGCAAGTTTATGTATTTGAAGTGTTCCTTTAATAATGCAGCTGCTGAAATGACCGATTTAAATAGTTTAAGACTACTTTAAAAAGGCTTTTCTCAAGTACAAAATATGTAGATTGATCACACCATATGAACATTGCGAAGTCTAGTCCACCAATCCCCATTCCAGTGTCCTATAAGAAATGTTCGAAAGAGGGTACAGTTTAGAGGAGAAACTCTTGTAGCAGTTTATTAAGTAATTAAAGCTTGTAACGTTATTAACTCCCACTTAAAAATTAGTTTAGGACCCAATAATATTGGGATACTTCGATGCAGGCCTGCCAACTGTCCCAAAACCAACTGGACAGTCCCTGTTTTGGGTCTATCCCTCTGTCTCTGGGTTTTGTTTTTCTGCTGGTGCCCTGTTTGCCACCAAAGAAAACTCACCACAAAGTGCACACTAGGCGTGTGTTTAAAAGTGCTCAAAACTGCACTATGGTGTTGCTTGGCATTTTGCCCATACAGACAGTGCTTTGGGCATAGACTCTCAGTTGGCTGCCTGTTTTCTTTATTCCCTTTCTACAGCCATGAACGCCACCAGTGAGGCTGTGTGCATCACTAACACGCCCAAAGCTGGCCCATACACCACCTACCCACAATTCACCACTCTCGGTTGATGTTATGGTGGGCATAGTCTAGCCATAAGGTGTGACCAAGTTCCCAGATCTTTTGCTTGTATTTCTAAGAAAGTTTAATGATTTTAAATGGTCTATTTTTTATGGATGCAGTGTTTTTCTTGTTCATTTCAGCATTCTCACTTTCCTGTTAAAAATCACTCCAAGCACCAGATGCACTAAAGCTCATTGTAGTGATTATGGTGTAAAGAGTTTCAGTGCATTTATTGCAACTGAAATTATTACCCCCTATGCTGCGATCTTCTAACCCTGGATGGTGTTAATAGGCTGTGAGTGCTGGGGCAGGTTAACCCACCACTCATAGTCTAACATTGCTGGCCAAGGTCAGAGGGAATTATATCAATATCTGTCATTAAAAAAGACATTTCATACTAGTGTTCCTTTAAAAGAACACTCCACGCACATCAAGCTCTTCAGCTTGTGGAAGTACTTTTTGTGTCAGGTGCATCTCATACTAATTGAAGTTTTTAAAAATGCAGATTTCTATTAGAAATTGGCACATTTACAAAGAATTGCAGAAAAACCCCTCTAGCGGTCAGTCAGACAACAAGGAATGTTATGTTCCCTATTCTCTTACCTCCACAGAACTAATGGAAGTGGCATGCATGCTCTTATTTATCTGGCCTTCCTTCTCCTTTAAGTTACAGTGAGCCTGTGCATGCGTCCACCGGGCTAAGTTTTACTATGTATCCTTGGGTTTGCGAGGCTCCCTTGTCTGCTCCATCCGCGTCTGAGCAGCTCAAAACCAGAGGTCTCTCTGTGAAAAGGCTTTGATTGGTTATTTCCCTGGCCCTTGGGAAGAGGGGTGGACTTACAAAGGCTGCATACAAGAGATCTTTTTAGATACACTCCAATGCAAAAATTATTTCATTAGGCTTTATCTACTAAATTATTTTTTTTAAATTACATTTTTCCATTGGAGTGTTCCTTTAGGGCAGTCTTCGCAACGTAGAAGCTTTAGTCTTACTACAGATAGTGGTACACCATTTGGTTACCCCTAACTGTAAGCAAAACGCTAGTTATACTCACTAATACTCAGTCCTTATCTTCTTCCTCTGATATGGACGTCTAATGAAATAAAAATATGAAACGTTAGTCTGCAATTGAAAAAAAGACGTGAACATAAAACATATAAATACATGAAATCTAAGGTTGGAGCGCTAAGAAAAATTAAATAGGGCATTGATTAATAGGGCATTACTGATTTTAAAAAGTGTGCCCGTAAAAATTATTGGAGTCCGTCTTTTTGCTGATCTTGCTCAGCATGGTAATGCCTTTGCTATATCCTATATTGCTATATCCTAAACAGCAGTCGCACAAACTGATGGTGAACAGCAGATATTATCACCATGAGCAGCTGTTAATCATAAATGTCTGTAATTAACATCCAGCAGCGATGGATGTACAGGACATGAATCTAGTCCTTCAGTCTAGAGATGACATAAAATAGCATTGTATTTATTAATGTACCTTTCCTGCAGTTTTCCACATTTGTCAAGCAGCTGAGAGCAGATGTCAATGCTCTGTACTCAAGGGGGCGCTGTGGACTGGCACATGATGTTCCACCTTGGGCTGATGAAAGAGAATCCCTGAAACAACTTCTGATCTTCAGAGGCAATGGGTATTTTGCAGGACTCCAATGAAGATATTGCCTTTTCCTGTGTTATACCTGATGTTTCATTATCCAGTGATGGCTACAAAGAGGAAACATACGCTTTAACACATAACTAGTATGTTACTATTGGAAGAAAAGCAGGCCGGTTTCCTATTGACGTCTAATGATCCCCAGATCGGACACACCCACCCTATAAATTGTCCTTGTTCTGTTTGTATAAAATAAGCTGTTAAATCACAGTATTTATAGCAATCCCTGATCTTATTGGTCCATATTTTACCTGTTTATTGAATGTAGTTATTCTAGTGCAGTTTATATACTTACTGTGTTTAATGCGAAGGGGGGATCTACTCTCCCAGCCTCTAGCTCCTCCCAATCGATAGACTGGAAGAAGAGGTGGAAACGGATGCGGCTGATTTCCCCCAAACGCCTGGATGGTATTTTACACAGAAGCTGTAAAGGAGAACATGAAATAGCTTGTTATAAACCTGTCACTCGCATTGTTTATAGAAAAATTAAATCATTATATAATTTAATAGCAGACATTAAAAAAAAAGGTAAATTTACAGTAATTTGTTGCATTTCTATATGCAGTAATTAGCAAATAATTAACCAAGACCATTGGGAGGGAAAAGCTAATCAATTACTGTCTTTTCATTTTAGATCAAATGGAAGTTCACTGCAAACATTTTGGAACCCTCAACCCATTTGGAATATAAACATGATTCACTGAATGCCATCTATAAGGATAGGACCGACAGATACTGGATCTGGACAGGCTTTCCTGGCAGCAGACAAATCTCCCTTCTCTCAGTAGATAAATGGATTACTGTGTCCAGAAGGCTTGCAGTATCTGCGTACGTTGCCATCTACTCTAAACACCATGTGCAGAAGGTGAGTTGTTATTTTTAAATAAGGGGGTGTTACTCAATATTTCCTCACTGCTTCCCCCTGCAGCCTACATGCAACACAACTGCCATTTATAAAGATAAGGGTTTACCAGCTGCCAGGCTATTTCTCTATCCATTATCTAGTCATTACAATGTAAATGTAATACTATGTTGGCCACATGAGCAATCCACCTGTTTCACCAACACTTTGAATATTAATACAAACCTGTTTCTTTTAATCTAGATTTCAAAACATATCTTGGAACTAATGAATACTTTAACCCTATGGGTTGCACAGATTTCATAAGCCCATTGGCATGTCTGGCACTCAAAGGTTAAAAGGGACACAATAGGCAGGAATTAAATTCTTATTTTTTAAAGCATTTTATAATAAGTTATCATGCTAAAGCAGATAATACTCACCGTGTTTAGGATGTCCTGAGTAGCAGGCCTCAGATAATCAGGGTAGCTTGGGGTATCCTCCAGCACTGATCTGTCATTGGTGGTACTCGAACCCCCACAGTAAAAAGGGGATTCACCAGTGGCCATCTTATAGAGGATTACCCCAAATGCCCACCAGTCCACAGCACAGTTATATCTCCTCCCCTGAATCATCTGCCAAAAGAAAACAATCAGCAATGTGCACACGTAGGAAATCAAATGATTACAGTAAAATATTAATGTATTCATCAACAAATTCATAAGTTCTGATGAAGTGGGGCTAACACCCACGAAACGCGTTAGACCACACCAGTACTGAGCAGGATACGGACACAGGACTTCGTAAACCAGCAACAAGGGATTCCCTCTCCCGACTAGTGAGAGTGTGCACCCTAAGATCTGGGGACCAATCGGCCTACAGCGCACATTACCCAGAGTGAGGTCTGGGACGCACGCCAACCTCACAGCCGACAGCCAGAAGATTACAGTTTCTTGCAACACTGTATCTATATCCATCCTTGGAGGTCCCTGCGGTTTATCCGATTTTAGAACTGCCAAACTGCTGGTAATATCCTTGTTATACGTTCCTGGCTCATATTTTTATACTTTTAATACTAATTATTATTTTTATAAATTCCTAGTGTTTTTACTTTTGATTGAAAAATTATATCCAATAAATTCCACATTACTGCATTTATTCACTTATTCATTTTCTCCTTTTTTTATATATATTTTTTAACGGTTTTAAAGAGAAATGGTTTATATTACATTATAGAATACAGCCATATATACCGTATATCTAATACATAATACAAGAGGTTTATATCTCTAGTACAAAGTTTAATTCTGTCTATAACAGATTTAAAGACGTATACACCATATATAATTATTTCAAGTTTTTTTGACACAAATAGGGAACAGTTCCTCATACTGTTCTCCTATAGCATCCTTTCCTGTTTGGAGCTTTAAATCAAAAGTATATTATTTGGTGTGTAGCAAAATTTGACTCTGCCTTTTGCAGATTTAAAGACATACACCCCATATATGCAAGTGCTGTGCTCCTTCTCAATCACCAGAATACATTAGAATAAGCCTTTCTGAATGAACTGACTCCTGGACCCACTGCACCTGATCTCTTTTTTTGATTTCAGTTGCGACCCAAAATAATCTATCTCTCTAGGCAGATTACTTGGTGAAATTTCTGCCTGCATCCAGTTTGAGCCATTTCACTACAAGTCAGACTCCCTCATCCCTGGGTGTTGCAATAGGCATACCAGACCAACCTGATTTTTTCGTTTGAATTTCACCTGCTGAGGTTTTAGAGAAAGACTATGGCTTTAAGTAGAAATATTGATACAATAAGAATGGACAGGAAATCCTTTATGGGTACCTGGTCCCTCAGAGAAGACACTCAGACTACCAGTGAGACCTCCATGCCACCTCTCAACCAACAAACAGATGTCAGATCCTTGATCTACCAACTAGGTAAAATAATGGAGAGGGAAGTACAGGTGTGGTGGGATGTAGCCACACTAGACTTCTATGTAAATAACAACATAGTTCCCAGAGGTCTCAGATTATTCAAGAGATCAACATACAAACGTCATGACTTAACACTATTAAAGAAATGGGACCAACTCCTAGACAAAGGATCTTTACTACTGATGGTATTTCTCATCAATGAAAAAAAGAAGGACCTGACCCAACTGGACTTGGAGATAACAGAACTAAAAACATCTATCCGGCCCCTAGTGGAGAATGGGGAATATGTAGAGCTTCTGGAAAAAATCGAAAGAAGAGTGAAAGATATTGAGCTAAGTATTAGAGAGAATAAAAGGAAGAAAATAATGAGAGACCAAAATGACTACAAGACACAGACACAGAGGAACTGGAAAAAAGATACACAAAGACAAAGAGCAAACCCATCCAAAGACTATGGAACAAATTATAGACCACAATGCTACCTGAACCACAAGGAAGCCATGACTGTCCAAAGAATCCCTACACAACACTCCAGGACCAATCAGACCCAGAATGGACCAATCCACAACAGGAGATATGAATACAACAATCACAGATCACAACAACCCCACCACCATACACAGATGAATTATAGACATCAAGAAAAATACAAATCTCATTGGGAAGCAGACTCCCATACCTATCAGAATAGAAACCAGAGATCGAACGATCGTCCACACCAACATACCCCAAATCGTAAGACCCTAACATCAGGCCACAATGAGACCCAACCCAACATGGTCATTCAAGATAAACAAAAAGCTCCCAATACACATACAGAGAACGATTTTTTAGAGAGACGGGGGAGGATCCCCCCCAAGAAATTTATGATGGAAGACTTCAGAACTCCGGCCGTGAGGAAGAAAAGACCAATAAGAGAAATAGAAGAAGAAACAGAACAACAAGAAGACCCAATCCAACTGAAAAGGAGGAGGTAAATATATTTAACCTATCTACTAGAATTCTCAGTGCAGAAGATATATCACTACTGAAAAAAGGTTTAAAGTTTGCCCCTACCTCCAAAAGTTCTAATTTTGATGCATGCATAGATCTACATAAGTTCATACGAAAAATTACCATCAAGAAGTTCTTTGCAGACAAGGATCAGACACAACCAAGTAAAACACAGGACTACACACACACAGAACTACACCCCGCCTCCACCTTCTACCCACAACATATGAAGACAGATTCCATCAAAGTGTTTGAAAAAATGGTGGAGAAGGATTTCAGAAAGAAGATTAAGAACAAAATAACAAGAGACAATCTGACAAAAAAAGAAAGGAATTCATTGAAACAGATTATGAAACTAGAAGATATAACTATCAAGTCAGCAGACAAAGGAGGTGGACTAGTCATTCTCAACACCGAGGACTATATGGAAGAAAACCAAAGACTGTTGGGAGATACCTCCACATACCTGGTATTAGAGCAAGACCCTACATCACCATTTAAAGAGGAACTAAAAGAAATATTAGATCAAGGAAAAGAAAGAGGGATTATCAACAACAGAGAATACCAGTATATATTTACCCGATTCCCAAAGATACCAATATTTTACCATCTACCTAAAATCCACAAACAATTGATTAAACCACCAGGTAGACCAATTATTTCTGGCATTGGATCCCTCACAGCAAACCTTTCCGAATATGTTGACCAATACCTACAACAACTGGTACCCTACCTCAAATCCTACCTAAGAGACTCCACACAGATTTTAAACCTTTTAGCCGAATTCCCTTGGACTGATGATATGTTTTTAGTCACGGCAGACGTCACTTCACTCTACACGGTAATTGAACATCTACAAGGATGTGAGTCAATCCAGTATTCACTGGCAGTACTTTCAGAGCTACAGAATGACCAAATTGACTTTCTAATCCAATGCATTGTATTCATCCTCACTCACAATTATTTTTGGTGCAATGACCAATTTTACCTGCAGATAGAGGGTACAGCCATGGGGAAACGATTTGCGCCAAGCTACGCAAACCTATTTATGGGCAAATGGGAAGAAGAATTTATATGGAACAATTGCCCATTTGACGCAAATCTGTCCCTGTGGCGCAGATATATAGACGATTGCTTTTTTATCTGGAAAGGGGACTTAGAATCCCTGGAATTATTCAAAAACTACCTCAACAATAACCCATACAACTTGAAATTCACGTTTAATCACTCCCAACAACACATTGAATTTTTAGACTTAAACATCTACATTGAAGACAAGGAAATACACACAAAGACTTTTAAGAAATCAGTGGACTGCAATAGTTTTATTCCTTTTAACAGTCACCATAAGAACACTTGGTTGAAGAATATCCCATACAATCAATTCAGAAGGATCAGGAGGAACTGCTCGAAAATAGAAACCTGTGAGGAGCAAATGAAAGAAATGGAACAGAGATTCGTGGCTAAAGGATACCCTATAACACTACTCACTGAAGCAAAGAAAAAAGCTTTGACTATCCCAAGAAAGGATACCCTGAAGAATAGGACTAAAACAAACGAAACACACAAATCAACACCTGCCTTCATAACCAAATTCAATCACCAATCCCGAACCATAGAGAAGATCCTGAAAAAACACTGGGACATCCTCAGAAGTGATCCTACACTTACAAACATCTTAGACCCCAAACCACGAATCATCTACACCAGAGCACCAAATCTACGACTCATGCTGGCTCCAACTCTAAAGTCGCCTTACGACATTCAGGACAAAACAGTCACTAAAGGCTTCAAAAGATGCACCAAATGCATAGCATGTAAGAACAATCCCACTCTAGAATTGGAAATGACCAAATTCAAATCTACAACGAATATGGAGGAACACAATATACAGACAGACATGAATTGTAATACGATTGGAGTAATTTACCTCATCACATGTCCTTGTTCCAAACAATATGTAGGAAGAACAAAGAGATCCCTAAAAATCAGGATAGCGGAACATATTCGCAACATTAAGAGAGGACTACAAACACACAACCTCTCAAAGCATTTTCAGGAGTTCCATGGGGGGATCCTACAGGACTAAGATTTCTACCGATTGAGAAAGTAAATGTACATTGGAGAGGTGGAGATTTGGAAAGAAACTTGGACCAGATTGAAGCGAAATGGATATTTAACTTGGAAACTATAGTCCCTAAAGGTCTCAATATAGACTTTGAATTGAATGCTTTTTTGTAATGCTTTTTTATAATTATTTTTACAATTATTCTTACAGTTACTGTTGCTTACCGTTCCTTTTGTAATTACTACCCACATATTTCCTGTATGATTACTTTTAAGATTCCTTTTATAATTTATGTGTACTGATTAATGTTCCTTTTTATTCTTCCTATAATCCCCTTTTTATAATTAACACCCATGTACACTCTTCTATTGTAATACAGATGGTATCCGTTTTCACCCAATCCCATTATGACTACTAATTTATTCCTATTTATTCTATCTATTTTAGTAATCCTTTGCACATATTTTTATATTTATTTTTATTTGTATTTGTATTTTTATTTTTATTTATTTTTTTATTTATTTTTCTATTTTCCAATTTATTTCTATTGTATACATATTGTATGAAGCAATTTCTCTTCTAATTAGATTATATATATCTATTTCCACTTTTTTCACTCATACATTTATTAGTCTATTACATTAATTTACTATAATATACTAATTTACCAGCTTAATCTATTAATACACACAGATCCAAACACGGAGAATTATATATTTCACACATCGATTTTATTATGATGTTAATATATATCATTTCACTTTTTGATGCATGAATCCATGAAGACGGGAAACTAAGTCTTTTTTCCCTTATTAAGATTTTTTCTACAAAGATCTCTCTTAAAATTTGATTCTTCCTCTAGAAGTTTTTATAAGCCCTGGACTATTATTTATTTATTTATTTTTATGTTTTTTTTTTTTTTTTGTTCAGTACTATTATTCCTATTATTATTTTCTACGCTCTAAATCAGCTCTTTATATTTATATCCACGTTTTACTCATACAATTACTAGTTTATTTAATTGATTTAATAACACACAGTATTATTATAGACCATTATATATTTCATTATGTAGTATATAGATTATACATATTATATAGATTTATCCATCTTTTCCTTCCCTCGTTAATCATATACGACTCTATCATTTTTCCTGTAACAAGACCGGTTTTCCATCACACAAAATCGTAATTACTTATGTTTCACAGAATTTTAATTCCATCCCAGATATTTTTTTGCCCTAGCAGACCTCTAATATAAATGCCAAAACGAAATCCAAGGTAAATTCCACCCCCCCCCCCCCCCCTTTTGAAAATTAACCATTGTGGCACGGTACACACTGAAGTCTGCTTCAGTTTATCCAATTCAGCATAACAGAATCCGACATAATCGTTTTGTAAACTCTTCAAACTCTTTAAATGTTTCCACTTTTATGTTATAATAATTTAATTTATTGCTTAACCAATTTTTCGGCAGACACTATATAAAATAAATGTATTTAAAGTCAAGTCTCTTCATGCAAGAGCCCGTTCACACAATTCTAAATACAACAGAAGTATACTTTATAGACACTAAATATTGTAACACTAAATACTGTAACAGTTTCCGCCTAGTTTATAGCCCGTTTTTATAACTAAATACTCTTTCTCAATGTGTATATATATATTTTCTAATTCATAAATGTTAAATTTCGTTCCTGTACCTAGATTTACACATGTTAAATAACACACACTATTTATGTATGCACAAATTGTAGTATAATGTATTCTAATTTGTAAACCTATGTATTCATTTCCATTCACTCTATTGTCAAATATCCTCCCATGTGTATAAATGTTAATGTACCTCTATTATTCATCCTACCTTTAGAGTAATAGATCTATTTACTATGTATATGTAAATGTATTTATTATAATGTATTCCTATTAAGGGTTAAACTCATGACAATTGATGTAAGCGATCCTCAAGTTTCAATCATATTACAATTATGCATTTATAAATGTATTCATTGTAATGTATTCCTAGTAAGGGTTAAACTCATGATAATTGATGTAAGCGATCCTCAATTTTTAACCATATTATAATTATGCATATGTAAATGTATTCATTGTAATATATTCCCACTAAGGGTTAAATCCATGACATCTCATGATAATTGATGTAAACGATCCCCAAGTTTTATTCGTATCACAATCAGCTGGATACATATATAAACCTTTACTGGCTACTGAATCTTTATCTTGTCTCTGATGAAGTGGGGCTAACACCCACGAAACGCGTTAGACCACACCAGTACTGAGCAGGATACGGACACAGGACTTCGTAAACCAGCAACAAGGGATTCCCTCTCCTCTCCCGACTAGTGAGAGTGTGCACCCTAAGATCTGGGGACCAATCGGCCTACAGCGCGCATTACCCAGAGTGAGGTCTGGGACGCACGCCAACCTCACAGCCGACAGCCAGAAGATTACAGTTTCTTGCAACACTGTATCTATATCCATCCTTGTAGGTCCCTGCGGTTTATCCGATTTTAGAACTGCCAAACTGCTGGTAATATCCTTGTTATACGTTCCTGGCTCATATTTTTATACTTTTAATACTAATTATTATTTTTATAAATTCCTAGTGTTTTTACTTTTGATTGAAAAATTATATCCAATAAATTCCACATTACTGCATTTATTCACTTATTCATTTTCTCCTTTTTTTATATATATTTTTTAACGGTTTTAAAGAGATATGGTTTATATTACATTATAGAATACAGCCATATATACCGTATATCTAATACATAATACAAGAGGTTTATATCTCTAGTACAAAGTTTAATTCTGTCTATAACAGATTTAAAGACGTATACACCATATATAATTATTTCAAGTTTTTTTGACACAAATAGGGAACAGTTCCTCATACTGTTCTCCTATAGCATCCTTTCCTGTTTGGAGCTTTAAATCAAAAGTATATTATTTGGTGTGTAGCAAAATTTGACTCTGCCTTTAGCAGATTTAAAGACATACACCCCATATATGCAAGTGCTGTGCTCCTTCTGAATCACCAGAATACATTAGAATAAGCCTTTCTGAATGAACTGACTCCTGGACCCACTGCACCCAGTGGTGTATCCTGGTTTTGTGCTGCCCTAGGCAGGACAAAACTCAGGCGCCCCCCCTCCCCTCGCGCCACCCCCACCCCCCGCGCCACCCCCACCCAACCTTTCCCCCCGCCCCGCATTCTAAATACACACACACACTCGCTAACAGAAACACACACACACACTAACAGACACAGACACACACACTAACAGACACAGACACACACACTAACAGACACAGACACACACACTAACAGACACAGACACACACACTAACAGACACAGACACAAACACTAACAGACACACACACTGACAGACACACACACACTAACAGACACACACACACTAACAGACACACACACACACTAACAGACACACACACTAACAGACACACACACTAACAGACACAAACACTAACAGACACAAACACTAACAGACACAGACACACACTCACCCACCCACATTAACACTTTTTTTTTTATTTATTTTGAACACATTTTTTTTTTAACACATTTTTATTTTATTTATAACACATTTTTTTTATTTATTTTTTTAACACATTTTTTTTTTAAAATTTATTTGTAACACATTTTTTTTTTTTATTTAACACCCCCCCCCCCCAGCCTCCTTACCTTTGGGAATGCTGGGGAGGGGGGTGTCTCTTCCTCCCTGGTGGTCCAGTGGCTGCTGGGCGATCGATCGGGCGGGCGGCCGGCGAGGGAGCACTTCCCCTGAGCTGTCTGCTCAGCTCCCTCGCGCGCCTCAGAGTGAGGCTGGGAGCCGGAATATGATGTCATATTCCGGCTCCGCCTCCCAGCCTCACTCTGCGGCTGGCGAGGGAGCTGAGCAGACAGCTCAGGGGAAGTGCTCCCTCGCCGGCCGGCCGGCCGGCCGCCCGATCGCCCAGCAGCCCGCCGGCATGTCTGTTAGCCGCAAGGCTAACAAGACATTTGCCTTGGGCATTTGGGGGCGGCTTTTTTTGCCGCCCCCTGGAAAATGCCGCCCAAGGCAAATGCCTTGTTTGCCTCGCGGCTAATACGCCCCTGACTGCACCTGATCTCTTTTTTTGATTTCAGTTGCGACCCATAATAATTTAAATTCATAAGTTCTGTTCATAAGTTTAATGTAACAGACATTAGTAAACTGACACAGGAGAAACATACCTGCAAGCTTCAAATATAAAAGGGATTTGGCTATCTGAGACCGGTTACATTGTGGTTGTTATAATGGGTGTTAGGATTGTGGGAAAGATATGAGTCTACAATTGAGGAACAAGAAATCCCAACCATCATTACTTCAGTAATATTTCTGCTTTTGTTAACCCTTTAAGTGTCGCAGCAAAGAGTTGAGATTTTAAGCTAAGGTCTGTGAGACCCCAGCATCTCATTTGAGCGAGCCAATCACCTCCCTTACACCGAGAGAACTGATCTGTGCTCTCTATAAAATAACTTATTTTTAAAAATGGAAACATGCAAGATCTGCAGGACCGCAGTTAAATTGGGAATGGGTCCTACAAGTAGCCCCTAGCTCTTACCCCATTCTTTAAAGAGTCAGAGAGAACCCAGCTTATGGTCCTGAAAGGAGCAGTAGGAGATACCCAGTCTCCGTTTTATTCCCTGGATGTGGTTAAAGCTATGAATTCTCCAGCTGAGCATACTTTAATTATTTGGTGTTTTTTCCAGTGAATTTTGATGCAATTATATTCTTATATATATCAATAGATTTTTTAAAATTATTTTAGCAATAATCAATAATCTTTTAATATGCAAATCTTAACTTGTGCACTTCTTGTGAGTGTTGGTATAATTGTTAGTCTCACAAAATCCTCCAATAACAGTTTTCACGATGAATTATTGTTATAGTGTATTTATAGCATCCACTGGCATTGAAGTTTCAAAAGTAAACATTACAGCATATCAGCCATGTTCAATTCCTTACTTCTGGTGCAATATAACCGGGTGTGCCGGCATATTCTGTTGCTGTTTTTCTTCCAAACATTCCCTCCAGCGCTAGTCCGAAATCCGCAATCTTCAGGTGTCCCACGCTGTCCAATAATATGTTCTCCGGCTTCAAGTCTCTGTAAAAAGAAATATTCTGATTGCTGTGTGCCTCTCCATTTACATAAGATAGGGCATATAACCAGTTGTGTATTTAAAGGCTGATCTTGGAATTTATTTAGCTTGTTTCTCTTAGCCTCAATTATGCCTTTCAGAGTACAGTTTGTTAAATTTCAGACTTGGTTGGATAAACAGAATTTGACCGTGGAAGAGAGAGTATCGGTACTTGGTAGAAGAGGAACATTGTGAAGGAAGAGATCGAGAGATTTTAGCGACATGACCACCATATATGTGACATTATTTATGATGGGTTCCTATAGTAAAAAAATACATTATTTTCTTCTTTACCTAACGAACCTTTTATCACTTGTTATCAAACCACAGTCTGTGTGTCTATATGTAATGAGAAAATTACGTCAGACATCCTTCAGTAATGTGAGAACTGTATTTGGTGACAATAATCAAGATCTTTCCCATATATAATTCATACATCTAAGCAGTGTAATGACAGAGCAAAGACATGTAAAGGAAGGCTTTACTTTAAATGCAAATAGATAATTAAACAATAACAACAAAATTGCAGAACAGAGAATACACAATATGAAAGTAAATTTTCAGTAATTCTATGTTACTTACCGGTGGATAATTCCTTTTGCATGGAGATACTGGAGTCCGCAGACAATTTCAGCAGCAAAAAAACTGATGGAAGAGATTTAAATTATGATCAGCCACAATGCATTGTATGCAGGGACGGCTCTCTAATTAGGCGGTTTAAGCGGCCACCTTTTGGCCAGTGTTTGTGACTAAGTGGCTTCTAAAAAAGACTGGACATACCCCATTTGCAATACCTTGGGTTGTCTTCTTTTGCAAATGGTATTCCATCATGGGGGTAATTCTCATTCCTGGGCTACCATACGGTCTCAAAGGCAACGTAACCAATATGGCGAATTTCAAGGTGAAAAAACTGAAATGCAACCCTTATATTTGACTCTGTAACTTTTGAAAACCCCTAAAAACTGTACATGAGGGTTACTATTATACTCTGAAGACTTCGCTGAACACAAATATTAGTGTTTCAAAACAGTAAAACGTATCACAACAATTATATTGTCAGTGTACGTGCCATTTGTGTGTGAAAAATGCAAAATATTTCACTTTCACTGACAATAGCATTGTTGTAATACATTTTACTGTTTTGAAACACTAATATTTGTGAACATTTTACTGTTTTGAAACACTAATTTCCTGGACTTCCTGGGATGTCAGGCAGGTCCCGCAAATTGTAAATAATAAAATGACCTAATTATGTAAAAATATTACATAAATATATACACAGAATTAATATATATATATATATATATATATATATATATATATATATATATATATATATATATATATATATATACAAAGCAAGAAATGAGAGCACTCCATGGGTTTGGTAAATAAAATTACTGTATTCAAATAGCACGCAAAAAAAATCGACGTTTCGACCGTCTAGCGGTCTTTATCAAGATGCTGTCATATACAAAAACCGTTTGGGAACCTAAATACACACATCATGCCATCAAAACCTTTTCCACTATTTTGAAAACTGACATGGACATCATTCTTGCACAACAACAGAAGAAACCGGATAATTTAACCCAGGTAGAAAGAACAGCTCTCAGAGATTTGAGCAGGGATGATCAACTTGTGATTCGAGCAGCAGATAAAGGGGGAGCAATAGTCCTACAGGACTATACGGACTACAGGGAAGAAATTTTAACCCAATTATCTGATACCCAGACATACAGAAAGCTAACTTTTGACCCCACGAGCAAGATCAGCACCAAAATACAGGAGTGGATAACATTGGGAACAGCAGCAAATTGGCTGGATCACAGCACAGCAGAATATTTGCTTAATACACATCCGAAAATTCCAATCCTTTACACACTCCCTAAGATACACAAGGACGCAAAGAAACCACCCGGGAGACCAATTGTATCCGCTCGAGGAGGTTTATTGGAACCCATAGCTAAATACGTGGATTTTTATTGTATGTCCACAGTCTCCAGATTATCCACATGCCTAAGGGATACCCAAGACTTCCTTAATAAAATCACCAGCTGTGAATTAAACGACACACAGTATATCTTCGCCACGGCAGATGTAAAAAATTTGTATACGGTGATTCCTCATAATATGGGGATGGATGCGATGCGAACACTGCTATTACAATCAGATGTCTATGAGGGTCCCCCCATTGAATTTTTGTTAGAAGGATTACAACTTACATTGACAAACAATTATTTTCGTTTTGAAAAGAATTTCTACATTCAAGAGATGGGAACTGCGATGGGATCGGCAATAGCTCCAACATATGCGAATAGTTTTATGTATGCATATGAGAGCAGACACATTCTGTCCACATATAAGGAACATTTGATACAGTATCACAGGTTTGTGGACGACATCTTTATTTTATGGCAAGGCACGGCAACAGAATTGGAGAAGATGATTGAGGAACTGAACAATTTAAACTCCACCATTAAACTTACTTTGACGTACAGCCCAGATAAGATCCAATTCTTGGATGTGGAGATATTTCGGAAGGATCGAAACATTGGACATCGATTATTTAGAAAACCCTCAGACCGCAACACGCTGCTACACGCCAACAGCGCTCATCCCAAAGCCCTAAAGGAGTCCTTACCCATTTCGCAATACTTAAGAGTGTACAGAAATAACTCGGAGGAAAGCACATGTAAAACTCAACTAGAGGACATGACCAGATCCTTTGTGGAACAAGGATACACATATAAAGTGCTCCAAGAATGTCAAATAAAAGCAGAATATATGCAGGGGCATATCTACTAAACAACTCCAAAATCTGCCCAGAATTACGATCCCTTTATTATACCACACGGAGAGCCAGAGAGTTTCCCACAGGATTAAAGGTAGATGGGACATCTTATCCAGCGACAGAACACTTAATCCGTTTTTTTTACAGAAACCAAGGGTCGCATATTTACGCAACAGAAACTTGAAGGACATTTTAGTAAAAACAGATACACCGAGCCAATATAATACACGAACATTGCATACTAAGAAAGGCTGTTTCAAGTGTTCAGGTTGCGTCACCTGTGGACATATGCTGACAGGCTCTTCCTTTGCACATCCCCACACAGGCAAAAGAATCCAGATCAAACATCGGCTAACCTGCACGAGTGACCATGTAGTATACCTCATTTCATGTCCATGTGGGAAATATTATGTGGGTAAAACAGACCTCACAGTAAGGGACCGTATTCGGGGCCACAGATCAGTAATCATGACGGCGTACCGGGATGGGAAGACTGATAAACCTGTGGCAAAACACTTCCTAGAATTCCAACACCATTTACCCACGCTTAAGTTCATTATGATAGACCACATCCCACCGCTCACAAGAGGAGGTGACAGATCAAAGTTACTTTTACAAAGGGAAACCTTTTGGATCACACATCTGGATACGGTCCAACCGAAAGGATTAAACGAATACAACTCATTTAGTTGTTTTTTGGATATCCGTTGATATCGCTGAGCAGTAAATGACTTGGATGCGAGATTTTGACTCAGGATTTAATGACCATCCCATAATAAAGAGGAGACTGTGAATTATTTCCATCTGATTTCCTGCCGGTGGGAGTTACAATACAGAGCTGCAAGAAAGGGTTGTGGACTTCCAAATGGTGATTGGGGATAGTACATACATCTCGGCATTTTTTGCTTTTTGATAAATACCAAGTGAAATAAGGTTCTTATAGTAGGACCCTCTCTCCTTTTACCTAATTTTTCTCTCTTCCATTACCTAGCATGCCTATCTTGGAGGCTGAACTGGCATATAGTTAGTAGGATCACTGTAACATTTTTTAGTTTTTATTGTGTTTTTTTTTTTTTTTTCATATTTATTATTTTTATTTTATTGTATTTTGTATTTTTTTAATTTTATTTTATTTCATTGCATTCTAACTGTTCTGACAATGCATTCCCATTATTCACGAGGGCTCATTACACTTTTAGTGCATGTTTCAGCTGCACAGTCTTTTTCACTTTTCATTGATTATCTCATTTCTAGAGGTTAGGCAGTATACTCACATTCTTCACTACATCATTTCACACACACACTGGAGAATGATCTTAGTAGCACACACTTTTTTCCACAGTGTTTCACATACATACCGTAGATTGATTTAGTACAGGATTTTCTCATTCTTGCTTCACATTTATCTATTGCTTACTAGTTTGGAATTCACACATACTGATTGGTCACTCACCATTTAAGATTCCCTGTGTTTATTTATTTCATCACACACATGCTGATCACTCTACACCATGGGTCGTCAACCTGGTCCCTACCGCCCACTAGTGGGCGTTTTAGGATTTCAGGTGGGCGGTAGGGATTTCCAGGTTTTGACGACCTGACGACCGGGCGGACGGGCGGGTGGGTGCGAGCCGGCGGTACCCCTGCGACTGGGTACCGCCGTGACAAATTGCGGCTCCGGCCCGCGCGGCAAACCGCCGGGGCTGCATATGGAGGGGTCCATCGGGTGGCCCATGCTGTCAGGGCCACCCGATGGATGTGGATTGTGAGGGGGCCCGGTCAGCGCTGGGCGCTTTAACAGCGCGACCGGGCCCCCTGTGATGACATCGCAGAGCTGGGAGGAAGTGATTCCCCGGTCACTCCTCCCAGCTAACCCTGAGAGCCGCGCGGGAGGAAGACCAGGGAGTCAGAGTGGGAACTCTGACTCCCATCCACCTGAGCCACCACTGGACCCCAGGGAAAGTCACCCTCCTGAATCTAAAAGGTAGGAAACAGGAGGGTGACTTAAATATAATGTGTGTGTGTGTGTGTGTCTTTGTATGTATGTCTTGTGTGTGTGTGTGTGTGTGTGTCTTTGTATGTATGTCTTGTGTGTGTGTGTGTGTGTGTCTGTATATATGTGTGTCTTGTGTGTGTGTATGTATGTGTGACTGTCTGTTGGTATGTGTGTCTTGTGTGTGTCTGTGTGTATGTGTCTTGTGTGTATGTGTGTCTGTCTGTGTTCCTGTATGTGTCGTGTGTGTCTTGTGTATGTGTATGTGTGTGTGTGTATGTATGTGTGTATGTATGTGTGTCTGTGTGTGTGTGTGTGTGTGTATCTGTGTCTGTATTTGTGTCTGTATGTGTGTTGTGTGTGTGTGTGTGTATGTGTCGTGTGTGTGTGTATGTATGTGTGTCGTGTGTGTCTGTATGTGTTGTGTGTGTCTGTATGTGTCATGTGTGTCTGTATGTGTCGTGTGTGTATGTATGTGTCGTGTGTGTATGTATGTGTGTGTGTGTGTGTATGTATGTGTGTCGTGTGTGTGTGTGTCGTGTGTGTCTGTATGTGTCGTGTGTGTCTGTATGTGTTGTATGTGTCATGTGTGTCTGTATGTGTCGTGTATGTATGTGTCGTGTGTGTGTGTGTATGTGTCGTGTGTGTGTGTATGTATGTGTCGTGTGTGTGTATCTATGTGTCTGTATTTGTGTATCTATGTGTCTGTATGTGTGTTGTGTGTGTGTGTATGTGTTGTGTGTGTGTATGTATGTGTCGTGTGTGTGTGTATGTGTCGTGTGTGTGTGTGTATGTGTCGTGTGTGTATGTATGTGTCGTGTGTGTATGTATGTGTCTGTATGTGTCGTGTGTGTCTGTATGTGTTGTATGTGTCATGTGTGTCTGTATGTGTCGTGTATGTATGTCGTGTGTGTGTGTGTATGTGTCGTGTGTGTGTGTATGTATGTGTCGTGTGTGTGTGTATGTATGTGTCGTGTGTGTGTATCTATGTGTCTGTATTTGTGTATCTGTGTCTGTATGTGTGTTGTGTGTGTGTGTGTATGTGTTGTGTGTGTATGTATGTGTCGTGTGTGTGTATGTATGTGTCATGTGTGTGTGTATGTGTCGTGTGTGTGTGTATGTGTCGTGTGTGTGTATGTGTCGTGTGTGTGTATGTGTCGTGTGTGTGTATGTGTCGTGTGTGTATGTATGTGTCGTGTGTGTGTATGTATGTGTCGTGTGTGTGTATGTATGTGTGTCGTGTGTGTGTCTATGTGTGTCTATGTGTGTCGTGTGTGTGTCTGTATGTGTGTCTGTATGTGTGTCTTGTACGTGTGTGTGTATGTATGTGTGTCTCGTGTGTGTGTCGTGTGTGTGTGTCTGTATGTGTGTCTGTATGTGTGTCTGTATGTGTGTCTTGTACGTGTGTCTTGTACGTGTGTCTGTCTGTTATAGTGGACTATATAGTAAGTGGGCTACCTAGCTCAGCCTTCCTACTGGGCATTGCTACAAGGAAGGTTAAAAAATAGAAAAAAGGGGAAAAAAAGGTGGGATGGGGAATTGAGGAGGGAGAGGAGATGAGCTGACGCACAAGAAAAATCATAGAGATAATATGAGAAATCATATTATGCGCAAACAGAGAAGTCGTCTGAATATCACTGAAAGAGACCTTCGTTTGTTCCTTACGAAAATCGAACCAGATATCAAATATTTAGTCTCGCAGCATCAACCTCAAGGATCTCATTAATCACTAGTAAAGGTAATTTCAATTTACTTTATTGTTTTCTCATTAAACTTTATAAAGTTAAAAACCTTATAAACCTGCATTAAGTAAAAATAAAAAGATAAATGTACGTACATTTATTTTTTGTAAAACACCCTCCTTTCTAAAAAATATTCTGCATTTGCGCGAAAACTGGTGGGCGGTAAGGAAATTTTTTCAACCAAAAAGTTGCATTAGTGGGCGGTAGGTAAAAAAAGGTTGACTACCACTGCTCTACACCATAAATGGACCCCAGTAGATAAAGGGTCAACATCACACACACTCTCTGTTATATGCTGATTACTCACATTATGCTAAGCCAGCCCGTTCTCTGTAATTGATGCCTGTTCTGATTGTTTAGGTTTGCGATTTGGCAACACACGTGGCTTTCACAGCTAGGGTTTCCAATTTAGTAAGTTGTTAGGCAGTATTTGAGTTAGCTCTATTAGGCTACACAGGTCCATAGTTACCAATACACCAGTCTTTCTAACCGAGTCCCTATATGAGCAATCGTTTCTAGCCATTCCTGGCTCACTCTAGTGTCCAACGATCAGTTTTAGGCAGTTGCTGAGACATTCATGAAAACACATATGCAACATATAATTTTATTTACCCTCCGTATTGATTTTAAATCTCTGCTGACATTTGGTTTTTAAACAGCTGTGCCGTCTCTAGGCAACACATGGTGATTTCACCACACATCACTTTATGGCAATTGACACAACGATCCGCGATTTGCGGCTTCACTCACATGGCAGATTGGACACACAGGGAGCACTTGGTGATTGGGTAAGTTTAACAAGCGTTTATGTATATATTTGAGGTTTTTGTATATGACAGCATCTTGATAAAGACCGCTAGACGGTCGAAACGTCGATTTTTTTTTTTTGCGTGCTATTTGAATACAGTAATTTGATTTACCAAACCCATGGAGTGCTCTCATTTCTTGCTTTGTTTATAGTATTTTGCACAGAGAAGCACCTGGTATGTATTATTATTTGGGAAGAGTGCCAGAAATTGCATAGTTTCTATATATATATATATATATATATATATATCTATATCTATATCTATATATATATATATATCTATATCTATATATATATCAACAAAAATATATATAATAGGTGCTCACTAAAAACGAATACAAAATAAGATAAAAGCGGGCTGCAGCAAGTAATACAAGGATTCTCAACCTTTTGAGTGGTGGAACATATAAACAAAAGAAAGAAACCGTGCCCAAAGAGTATGTATGAAGTAGTATACGTACACAAATATATATGGATGATATTCACTTTAAACCACGAGGGTAACAGAGATAAAAATAATAGTGCAATACAGTATGTGCAAAACGACAAGTGACGTGTGATCTGTAGTGATTACACTCACATTTGTTTGAGCTATAGCAGAGCTCAGCTGTATCAGCGCCTGGACGGAACAATCCCCGTCTAAGGATATAGATAGGGGCAGATGTCCAAAAGGCTCAGATGAATAGCAATATGCAAGACAAAAAACGTGCTCCAATGGTGAAATACATTTTGTGAAATATAGATAAAATAGAGAAAGATGTTGTACTCACATTTACTAGAGCAGAACTTGCTCTAGTGTATATAGCGTTGGTGGTATAATCCCCACCCAAGGATATGCTGGAACCAGGAAGTGAAGTTTGGATAAATTGTGTAAAAGTGTAGATATGAATAAAATACACTATTTATTTACCAAACATAAAAAAAACAATAAGAACAATAAAATAAGCTTCAAGAGTCCACTTTACGCGTTTTGCCTC
This sequence comes from Pelobates fuscus, assembly GCF_036172605.1. NCBI lineage: Eukaryota > Metazoa > Chordata > Amphibia > Anura > Pelobatidae > Pelobates > Pelobates fuscus. Next base: position 131,485,629 of record NC_086324.1, on the reverse strand, counting down.
TTCAAAGGCGTCTTCAGTTTTTTATGTTTGGTAAATAAATAGTGTAATATATATATGTGATCTAAGTATATATTTTAATCTAAACTGTTTTTAAACTTTTATTTTACTTTTTACAGGCAGCGGGGAGACTACCTGTCATTCCAGGCACTCCCCCTGCTGACACTGCTATGGACAGCGATTCCTTCCATGTGATTGTGAGGTCCTCCAAGGCTGGCGTTTAGAACAGAGTCCCCAAGGACGGCATACCACGCCCGCCGTCCTGAAGGGGTTAAACAGCCAGAGCTATAGCAGAGTTAGAGAATTTTCCAGACTAGCTAGCTTTGACATTCAGATTCAGTTTTCTACAATTTAAAGTTCTAATGCAGTGGTTCCCAAACCTTTTAGGTTCAAGGCCCTTAATATTTCAGTATTTTTCCAAGGCACACCAAGTCAAAATTTTTAGGTTGTATATCTGTACAGCGCCGTGGCATTTACTGGCGTTATAGTGTAATGTACAATGTTGGTGTTTAAAGGGGTGCTTGTATACCATTTATTGTGTTTTAATACAGTGGTGTTTTTGTATGTTTGCCTTTGATTGCAGGGGTGTGTCTGAATGTAATGGTATATATTCATGTACATTAACACACAGATGCATATAAATACACAGACACATATACACAAATTCATATAGACACCGACACATACACACGTATAGATACACACTGACACATACACACACCAACACATACACACACATGCACCCTGACACACAAAAATTGATACATGCCCACACCATGACACAGATACACACTGACATAAAAACACACACCCTAACACACAGATGCACATACACAGATGTGTGCGAGCACACAGACACAGAAGCACACTGTCATATATATACACACACAGATGCACACCCTGATACGCACACTCAAACACAAACTCACACTCACACTCATACACATACACACACACACACACACTCCCTCATACACACACACACACTCAAACTCATACAAACACCCATACACACACACATACAAACACTCATACACATACACTTACACTCATACACACACACTCATACTCCTACACTCAAACTCATACACAAACACTCATACACATACTCACACACAAACACACTCACACACACACACATACACACACTCACACACAAGTGATTTTTTTTTATATCTCCAGACACCCTCCGGTTAGCTTACCTTATGTGCCAGGAGGGTGGCTTTTTTTTTTTTTATATATATTCTTTATTTTTTGCGTCACACTGCACATATGACGTATATGGCATTCAAAACACAAGGTGTATAACATCAACTTTGCAAGTATTACATGTCATCGTTAAAGCGGTAACATGCAGTGTGAACATTTTTATATAAGGGTAAGTACAAACATAAACATGACACGATTTGCCTCAGTGGTATTGTGATGGTTGGCGGACTAGTGGCTGTGTGTGTGGGTAGAGATGCCACTGAGGTAGGCATCCCCTGCATTGCATGTCTTCTGTGGTGCGTCTCGGTTTGGTTGTGGGGATGGGGGGGTGGTGGGTTTCAACAATTGAGCTGAATGCTCCTAAGTTCGTCCGCTCTCTTTGGTTATGCCATATGTGGTCGGGCTATGTGTGGTGTTTATTGAGAGTGGGTGTATGAGTTGTGTCTGCAAAGGAGCTATGCTTTTGGCTAGGGTGTGGGATTAGGTCGGTGTTGAATTATAGGGTATATCTAGGTAAAGTCAGTCCCCAGACAGGGGGAGAGATGGAAACCTCAGGGTAAGTCTCTCACGGCGGTGCTGTGCGTCCCTGCGGTTTCTGGGCTTGGCCTGGCGTGAACTCCGGTATATCGGCAGGATTTAAATGTGATAAGTTCAGGCCCCTCTGGTGCAGTGGCGACTGGATACCCAGGGTGGTGAGCAATGAGCCGAGTTCCTGGACGCTGTGTGCTCTGTGTGTGGTCCCTCCATGGGACACGATGACTGCTCTTGGGGTTCCCACTTGTAGGGGATATCCCTATTTCTCAGGAGCTGTAGGTTTGGTTGCATCTCCTTTCTCCACGCCATGGTGGACCTGGTTAGGTCTGAAAAGATGGAAAGGGTTGATCCTTCGAAGTGTCTTTCCCCGGAGCCCCGCCATGGTCAGAGCTTTGTGTTGGAGTGATTGGAATAGTATTATGAGATCCATAGTTGTGGTCGCAGGAGCTCTGGTAGGCTTTGGCAGCCTAAACATTCCGTCTAGCTGAATTGCCTTTGCTTGCTTAGGTGGCAGGACTGTGTTTAAGAGGCTTCTAATGTAGTGTGGTGCCTCTGTTGTCCCCACTGAGTCGGGAATCCCCCTGACCTTTAGGTTGTATCTCCTGCGTTGGTCTTCCATAGCGTCCATGCGGTCTATGGAGGATTTTTGCTGGTGCTGGAGGTCGGCCACTTGTTGTTCCACTGCTGTTAGCCGTGTGTTTTGGGTGTCGGACATGTCCTCTAGACTGCTGATTTTGGCGGTTGCTGTGTCTATGGCGGTTTTATAGTATGCCATGTCCGCCGCGATGTTTTTGCGTAGCTCGCTCAGCATTTGTTGCAGCAGGTCCGCTGTCACCGGTTCTCCCGGTTTGGCTGTGGCTTTGGCGGGAGCTGGTGCTGGTGCTGTATTGGGAGTTGTTCCCATATCCAGGTCGGCAGTAAAGTCGTCCGAGGAGTATGAGTATAAGTCATCCGCCGTCGCCATCTTGTCCCATGCGGCCTTAGTCGTGCCGCGGAGCAATTCTCCGATGTCTCGGCTCGTGGGGGCTTTATCTGCCCTTGTTTTTTTGGTTCTTTTGCCCATGGTGTTCTAGCACACCCCTGGTGAGTGGGTCGTTCGGTTGTGGGGTTCTTATCCGCTGTTTAAACGACTGTTTCTCGGCCTGAGACGTGGAGCTCAGAGTTATGCGACCGACCTGATCCCCTGCTGGCTCCGCCCCCCGTGGCTTGGAGTCTTGCTGCTGTGTGAGTGAAGAGTCTGGAGCTCTTCATGCTCCTCTCCCCTCATACTGCGGCTGCCTCCTCTCCCTCCCGCGCTGTCTCCCTGCAGGATGCTGGGAGGAAGTGACAGGCTCTTACTTCCTCCCAGCTGGCGGACATTACAGGAACCCGGTCGCGGTCTTAAAGGCACTCGATCGGGTCCCCGTTGAGCAATAATGTTTCCCCGGTGCTAAAATCATAACACCATGGAAATATCCCGCAGCACCCCTGTGTGCATGGGGCGCCGTGGTACACAGTTTGGGAACCGATGACCTAATGAATAAACCCCTAAAGTGTGAATTTTAAGCCAGAATGGCCAAATAGGAAATATTTTCACCAGGAGAAGATCGTTTGGCTATTTTGAATTTTAAATTCACTTTGAATTTTCCACAATGCACACAGTAATGAATAATCGTGATATTGATAAGGTAAAGGCGTAATAGGGGACGTTAAACTAAAACCATAGAAATAGATCTTGTAGACTTTTTGGTGATCCTTCTCATTTCTACTGCTCTCTACTTCTGCTCAAATGTTTTTTATTGAAGGTTTTACTAATTTAACAAACATGAAATAGGAAATGGCATTACAAAAATGTAAAGAAAAAAAGAGGATTAACCCCTTAGGACCCTGTTTTGGCCATGTTGTACGTTAAGGACCAGGGCTGTTTTAACATTTTTGTGGTGTTTGTGTTTATCTGTAATTTTCCTCTCTCTCAGTTACTGTTCCCATACAAGTTATATATTGGGTTTTTTTCGGGACAAAAATGGCTTTCTTTACATACCATTATTTGTATCATGTCATATAATTTACTTTAAAAAAAACATGTTTTTTTAACTTTTGCTTGAAAAATCTTTTACTTACCTACGAAAGCTAATGAAATAAACTGCTAAATAGATTAAAAATGTTGTCAAAAATTTTGTCCTGAGATTAAAAACACACAGTGTTTATGTGCTTTTTGCTTTTTTTTTTTTGCAGGTTATAGGGCTAAAAGTACAAGTAGGAAATTGCTGTTTCAAAATATATTTTTTTTAAATGTATCAATAGTGACATTGTAACACTGTTATCTGTCATACATATCTGAATCGCACCTCACATGTACATATATTTTTTTCAAGTAGACAACCCAAGATATTCAAAATGGGGTATGTACAGTCTTTTTAGTGGCCATTTAGTCACAAACACTGGCCAAAGTTATCATTTATATGTTTGTGTGTTAAAAATGCAAAAATAAATTATGAACGCTAACTTTGGCTAGTGTTTGTGACTAAGTGGCTACTAAAAAGACTGAACATACCCCATTTGCAATAACTTGGGTTGTCTTCTTTTGCAAATGGTATGCCATCATTGGGGTAATTCTCATTCCTAGGCTACCATATCCTCTCAAAGGCAACTTAACCAACCTGGCAATGTAAAAATATTTGACCCTGTAACGTTCAAAAACACTATAAAACCTGTACATTGGGGGGGGGGGGGGTACTGTTATACTCGGGAGACTTCGCTGAACATAAATATTAGTGTTTCAAAACAGTAAAACGTATCACAACAATTATATTATCAGTGAAAGTGCCGTGTGTGTGTGTGTGAAAAATGCAAAAAAAAGTCACTTTCACTGACAATATCATCGCTGTGATATGTTTTACTGTTTTGAAACACTAATATTTGTGTTCAGCGAAGTCTCCAGAATAAAACAGTACCACCCATGTACAGGTTTTAGCGTGTCATAGAAAGTTACAGGATAAATACAGTGCTAGCAAATTAAATTCTCTGGACTTTCGGCCTGGGTTGTCAGGCAGGTCCCTCAAATTGCACTCAATAAAATTACTTGATTATGTAAAAATATTACATAAATACGCACATAGAATTTAAATATATATGCATTTTTATATATTTAAGTCTACGTGTATATTTATGAAATTATTTATGTAATTTTGTATATGGATATATATATATATATATTGTATTATTTTGATTTATTTATATATAAATAGATGTATATATAATTGCATTCTAATTGTATTTTGATATAAGTATATATATATATATTAATATCAAAATACAGTTAGAATAAAATGTGTATATATATATAATTCTTTTTAATTTTGAAAAATTAATTTTTACGTTTTTTTAAATTTAATTAAATGTACTTGTTATTTGCATTTTATTATAATATATATATATACAATATATATAGTTATTATATATAATATATATATATACTTGTGTAATTTAATTATAAGTGTATTTTTATATTAATATATTTAAATATTTATATAAAAATACACTAAGTATGACATTATATATACATACAATATATAGACATATATTATATACATATAATATATGTCTATATATCTTATATATATATATATATATAGAAAATTATATTTTTATTAACATTAACATTTTTATTTTTTTTATTTTACACATGCAGGGAGACTGCCTGTCAGCACAGGCAGTCCCACTGCAGGCAGATACATGGACAGCTATTGTGGCCATGTGACCACTTTGTTGAGTGATCACGTGGCCGCAGTGCCCTAATTTGCCACGGGGAGACTGCCTGGGCTGTCCGGCAGTCTCCCCACACCGGGAGCAACGCCGATCGCTGCCGGGGGAACGATGGCGATTGGGTAAGTACATAACACCATTATGACGGTTCAGGACTGTCACCGGTCCTCAAGGTGATTTTTCTGATGACGGTCCTGAACAGTCCACGGTCATGAAGGGGTTAAAAGGGCTAACATTCCTATCCAACTGTTTATAAACAAACAATAAAATTCTTATTAATAACAAACAATCGCACCAATAGTATTTCACTGATAATAAATTAATATTAATAAATAAATGAAGGTGTTCATAATATAAGTGATAAAATATTCACAGAATTAAATGGTAATATTGATTATTATAACTTTCTTTATAACTGTTATACAGGTCTTTTTCTAAATCTACATTATCACGTTCCTCTAATACAAACTCCTTTACCTTTTATTAGTAACATTCCCATTGCCCTCTCTACGTCTGAAAATTGTCTTACTTTGTGCTGCACAGATCCAGCCTGCCGGTCCTTCTCAGATAGGCATCCAGGTCCCCTCCGCTGAGATACTCCATCGTGAAGAATAGATGGTCCTGATAGAAAACATCGAGAAGAGTAAAGGTCACAATATCTGTTACTGTGAGACGTGTAATTGTGTTTCCACACAACATGCAGTAGCTAGAGCCATCTCTAAAGCAAAACAAGTCCTTTATGTGTATCGGATCTGTTACGTTTGTGATAGTTTATAAAAGTGCTGCTTTCAATCAGATCAAATTTAAGGTAAAAATAGTCAAACTGGTAACATTATATATATCAACTACGCTTTCAGTTCAGTTATTCTGGCCTTAAGTGTCGAATTTACTCAGCATTTTCACTTTAGTAAATCATGTTATTTTCTCACAGCAGATATGTGCGACTTATTTTTATCTGAATCAAATTTCGGCTGAATTTGGCCATTTTCCTAATATAGGCACCCAGACCACTTAATTTTATTGACTATTGAACAGGAGGAAAGGGAGTGCTACAAAACTACAGTAGGGACACAATATTGTTAGCAAGACAGGGTACTGGTACCTTAAAAAAAATAATGGACGTTCAAATTTGGGAAATTAACAAAATTACTGCATGAATTTATAAGCACTATAACCACTACAGTGTGCTGGTTATAATGCCAGTACTGTCCTGGTGCCATCCCACTTTTAAAAGTTCTTTCCACTTTAGACATATTAGTTTTGATCCTTAGTGGATGGAAGTTTTGGCTTAGAGTGTGAGGTAAGGCCAATGACGGCCAGAATTGGTATCACTAAAAATGCAAGTAGATACATAGAGGACAGAGTGTGGGCAACCAGGAACATAGGTAAATGTCAAACCATTTGAAAACATTTTGTTTTGTAAATATATGTTTATTGAAGTTTTTTTTTCCCAATAATGAACAGAAAGGGAACAAAAATACAAGCAGGAACTCACAGGACCCAAACACTTAAGAGTAAGAATAACGAGACATGCAGGTCTCAAGTAAAGAGGGGAAGAGGGGGGAAAAAGCATATAAAAATGCGGTAACTGAAACAAAAGTGCTTTAATGACCCTAGACCCAATGTGTGGGTATCCAATAACATTAGACAAGAATAACAACAGATTAACAAAGAAAACTGTGGCTAATGTACACCAATGACCGTACGTGTTATGGTTTTCACCTAAGCTAGAGTATGCGCTCCAGACAATTGCTCAGTGGTTCCAAGTACTCCATAACTGGCCATAAAAACTCCCCAAACCTTTGTGTATTATCCCATCTTCATTTCTACCTTTCTTCTTGCCCTCCACCACTCCCTCTGTCCAACAATCTATGTTTTATTAGAAGATGTTCTACAAAAAGAAATAAAGAATGCCCAGATGCCATACATAAAAAAAGTCACAACCAAAACATAGGTAAAAAATATTCAATAATAAAACAATGTTCGCTAGTTTGGGTGATACCCTTTCAGTGTTTTAAGCACACGCATAACGTTGGCGTATGTGAATATATGTCGCAGCACCCCAAAAGCTGCGGATCAATATTGCATACTTGTCAAGCGCTTATGCAAGAGTCAATGCCTCAGGTATAGTTGGTTTACTTCTAATTTTTTGTTTTATCGCTCAATCTCTGTCTCATCAAGAGTGTTTGTTTTTACATTCCAGCCAGATCCCAGTTAGAATCTGGGTATGAATAATCTCAGACAGTATCCTGTATGGATACATTTTATAGAACCTGATGTGTTTTTGTTTGTGTGTGTTTTTGTTTTTTTTTATTAATTTATCCAAATGTGATATGTTGAGAATTTTCCTAATTCCAGTTAGCATAGACATTTCAAATGACATCTTTAAAATGAATTGTTGTTTTAGTGAGAAAGGTAGTATACAGCTAATGACTAAGGGGGTTCATTCAATAGCCATTGATTAGGGAATGAACCTTATATAGCAACCTTAGTTGAAACCCAAATACCTAAACTTACTTAAAGAGGATTTGTCACCGTTTTAGGAGGAGAGTTCTCTATGGGATGGGGTGGGGGGAGACCACTAAAGGAGAGGGGTGGAGGAGAAACCACTAGGGGTGGGGGGTGGGGTGAGGAGAGACCACTAAGGGAGGGGGGGGGGTTGAGGAGAGACCACTAAGGGTGGGGGTGGCGAGAGACCACTACAGGAGAGGGGTGGAGGAGAGACCACTAAGGGAGGGAGAGGGGGGTGAAGGAGAGACCACTAAGGTAGGGGACGGTGAGGAGAGACCACTAAAGGTGGAGGGTGAGGAGTGACCACTAAAGGTGGAGGGTGAGGAGTGACCACTAAGGGTGGAGGGTGAGGAGAGACTATTAAGGGAGGGAGGGGGTGGAGGAGAGACCACTAGGGTGGGGGAGGGGGGGGAGGAGAGACAACTAAGGGAGGGGGGGTGAGGAGATAGCACTAAGGGTAGGGCTGAGGAGAGACCACAGAGGGAGGGTGTGGAGGAGAGACCACTATGGGTGGGGGGTGAGGAGAGACCACTAAGGGAGGGAGAGGGGGGTGGATGAGAGACCACTTGGGGAGGGGGTGGATGAGAGACCACTAGGGGAGGGGGGTAAGAAGAGACCACTAAGGGTGAGGGGAGAGGAGAGACCACTAAGGGTGGGGGGGAAGAGAGACCACCAGAGGGGCAGGGGCAAAGGAGAGCAGAGACCACTAATGGGGAGGGAGAGAGGAGAGATCACTAATGGAAAGGGGGAGGAAGATGAGAGTACACTAAGGGAGGTGAGGATGAGAGTAGGGACCACTGGGGGGGGGGAGGAGGGAGAGGAGAGACCACTAAGGGGCAGGAGAGAGCTTTATGGGACGCAAGGGAGAGCTCTAAAGGACAGGTGGCAGGGTAGAGGGTAGGAGAGAGCACTAGGGGATGGGGGGAGCACCAAGGGACAGGGGAGGGGGCGTAGGAAAGAGCACTAGGAGACAGGAGGGGAGAGCACTACTGGAAAGGGGTCGGGAAGATCACTAAGGGACAGTGGGGCAGGGGAGAGCACTAAGGGACAGGAGGGGAGAGCAGTAAGAGACAAGGAGAGAGAGGCTGAGGAAGGGGGGAAAGAGAAGCACAAACGGGCTGGTAGGACTCAGCTCCTATCCTCCCCCACAATCTCCCTTTCACACTACACACACAATGCTTCCCTATGCATACACAGAAACACACCATGCTTCCCGTACACACAGAGAAACATACAATGCAACCCTTACACACACAGACAATGCATCCCTTGCACAAATACACATAAACAAAATGCATCCCTTACACAAATAAACACACAATGCATCTCTTACACACACACACACACACACACACACGCTGCATCTCTTACACACACACTCAATGTACCCCTTACAGACACACACTGCCACTGCCTTAATCCAAGATGCACCTGGCACCCAGACCACTTCATTAAGCTGAAGTGGTCTGGGTGCCTATAGTGGTCCTTTAAACACAACCAGAAACACACAATACATCCCTTACACACAAACACACACTGCTTTCTATCCTTTACATAAAAACTAATTGCATCCACTACACACACACACACACACACACACACACACTGCATCACCTACACAAACTGATATCCCTATACACTACATTCCATAAGCACACAATTAAGATCCTCTACACTAATACGTAACACATCCCCTACACACTTCACTCCCTGTGAGCGAACTCATGGGTGGGCCTTTTGTGGCGGAACCAACCTCGCCACTGAGAACTGGAGAAGCCTGGTTGCTAGCCTCCTGCCCAGTGATTATGGTCCCTGGGAGATATTGCCCTTTAAGGGACTGAATTGGGGCTTATGGACTGCTACCATAATGTACTGACCCTTTAAGAACTACTTTTGGGCATGTGGATTGTATAATACTGTCCCTAGCCCTTTAAATACTTTGGGGACAGATTGGTACTTTTGTATATGGCACTTCGGACACAGTCGAAGCTGTCGAAGTTACCGAAGTTGTCGAAGTCGTCGAAGTGGCCGGTATCGGACAAAGGACCACGTGGCGGCGGCCATTTTAACTTCGAACACCGCCGACCCTTAACATCAACTCCACTTCGACACTTCGACTAAAGTTCAAGTACAGGCACACTTCGAATGGGACTTAGCCGTTTTTATGCCAGGAATTGACCGACCGCACAGCCCAAATCTATGGAACTGTTTTGGGCAAGAAAATGTGCTTGCGGTCGGTCATAAAAGGACTTTCGTGTAACTTTTGATCCACTGGAGGGATTTGCCTGAATTTTGGAAGTGTTTATGTTTAAAGTATGCTGAGTCTGAATATGTGATTTGTATGTGAATGTGATGTATGGTTTTGAAGTTACAGATATTGTGTAAAAGTTATGTTTTAAACTGTATAATAAGTGGATTATCTCTCAGGCTAAGGGGAGGGGATGTGTGGGTTGTACCATATCTCGGATTGGTTATTTTATGCCTCCCCCTGGGTGTGGCCTGTATGTGTGAGATGGAAATAAAAGCCAGGCTGGATGAGCCAGTCCAGAGTTCCTGTTTTACCCTCAAAGTGAAGTGTCGTCTCATTATTGGGGGAAGGATTTATTGCATGCTGTTCCAGTTGACTGCTAGGAGTGTAAGCCTATTCGTATGGTTCCTATTCAACGGTCTACAGCATTCCTATGCTTGAGAAGGTTCATATGCTGCATCGGTTCGGTGATTGTGGTGTCTGCCAGAGTGCTTGGAGTCCTCAGGAAGCGCTAGGAGCATCCTTTAACGGAGGTACCCAGTCGGGGTGCCAGGCGATCCGTTACACCTTATGTGCATACTCACTGTCAGGCCCTGGGGGCCCAGACCTTGAACTGTGCAAGGGGCCCAAAAAAATGGAGCGGCTTTACGTTCCCCCAGAACATTTACTTTTGTGACCACAGTTACAAACAGCCGCCAGAGAGCCTGTTGTACACCAGACCAGTGGAGCCAGACTGCAGCCAGAGCCCATCATCAACATCATCATCATCATCTGGTTGTAAGTAGGCAATCTAGTATTTTATTCGTGGCACTAATCTCTAATTTACCTCACATTAAAGGGACACTATACTCCCCAGAACCACTTCAGCTTAATGTAGTGGTTCTGGTGTCTATAGCCTGTCTCTGCAGGCTTTCTAATGTAAACACACACTGTGTGCAGCACTGGGGTTAGTTCATATGGCAGCTCATATGGGTGGGGCATTGTGAAGTCACATGGGTGGGGGGAGGGGATGGAAAATGTTTCTCTTGCCTAGGGCGGCAAAAATCCTTGTACCGGCCATGGTTGGATGCACTTGAACCTGTCCTTTGTGGTGTTGCCATGCTCTTCCTGACGGCTCTCTTCACCTGCTGGTGCTTTCTCTGCCGGCAATCCATGTCAATGATGGTGCATGTGTGATAGTACAATACAGAGGTGTTTGGACGATTCCTGGAGTCTTTCCCCTCAGCTGTCACTACTCAAGCTTGTGAGGCGTAGGAAAAATACTAACACAAGACATTCCTACTTTGTCTTAGTGTATCTTTTGACAAAGATATGCCCTCTGGGGTGAATGACAATGCGTCCCAGTCCAAGGCTCTCACGTCTGATATCCTCTTGCAGGACAGTAAGCACAAAAGTGTAATTAGTTTCCAAGACAGGTATTTAAGGGATAGTTCTTCATTTGGTGTCCATTCCTCCAAGAAATGTAGGATCACGTTGACATCCCAGAACGACGAATATCGTGTTTGTGGAGGTTTCTCAAAGCGTATCGCTTTCATTAATCTACAAATGAAGGGATGTTGTCCAATCGGAGAGCCCTCTAGATTCTGGTGTCCTGCCGAGATCGCCGACCTAAACACATTAATGGTACGGTACGCTTTTCCTTCTTCGAAAAGAGACATCAAAAACTGCAGGACCTCCTTCAGAGATGCAGAAACTGGATTCAATGACCGTTCCATGCACCAGCTAGTCCACACGCGCCATGCGGATCCGTAGGCCGCTCTAGTCCCTGGTGCCCAGGAGTTGTCCATGAGCCTTGTAACCGTTTGTGGAATGTCTGTGCGTGTCCAGGGGCCCCGGAAACCAACCATACTGTGAGTTGGAGCAGGCCTTGGTCGATTAGATTGTGTGTGTTCCCCTCCGGGTCTAAGAGTAAGTCCGGTCTTGATGGTATCATTCGTGGAAAATCGATTGCCATTTCCAGCAGTCGAGGGAACCAAGGTTGAGCGTTCCATAATGGGACCACTATCACTAGTGAATAGTTCTGTTTGCATAGGTATGATAGTGTCCTGGATATGAGGTTGAGTGGGGGGAATGCGTAGTGTCGAGACTTCGGCCACCTCTGTAGAAATGCATCTGTCCCTAAGGCTGTTGGATCCGGTCGCCAACTGAAGTACCGGGGAAGGTGGGTGTTCAGTCTGGATGCAAAGAAGTCTGTGTCTAGCGGTCCCCATATTCTGTTTATCTTGCGAAAGGTTGAATGGAGGAGTTGCCAATCTCCCGGATCTCGCAGGTATCTGGAGTTCCAGTCTGCTTGTACATTGTCCAAGCCCGGAATGTGTTCGGCCGTCACCGCCATTTCGTTGTGAAGGCAGAACTGCCAAAAATCCTTTGCTAGTTTCGCTAGTTGCTTGAATTTGGTGCCCCCTAAATGATTGATATAGCGGACTGCAGAGATGTTGTCCATGCGGAGTAGTATGCAACATCTCCCTACAGTCGGGGAGAGACTGCGGATGGCGAATGATCCTGCCAGAAGTTCCAGACAATTTATGTGTAACTTGGATTCCTCCATGGACCATCTGCCACCGGTGGATATGTCGCCACAACGTGCACCCAAACCATGTAAGCTGGCATCCGATTCTTTAATCAGGTCCGGACTGGTTCTGAATATCGCTCGTCCGTTCCACGCCTCCATGTGGTCTAGCCACCACACTAGCTCTTCCCGTGATTCCATATCCAGGTCTAGTGTGGATTCGTATGAATGGCCGGATCTGAGGTGAGAGCCTTTTAGACGTTGTAGTGCACGGTAATGCAGGGGCCCTGGGAAGATAGCTTGTATTGAGGAAGCTAGTAGTCCTATTACCCGGGCTAGTTGTCGAATGGAAAGGGACGGAGCTCGTAATGTGCGCCTGATCTCTTTTTTGATGGCCTTCAATTTTGTTTCTGGGAGGAACAGGAATTGTGAAATGGCGTCGATCTGGAATCTCAGGAACTCTATCCGTTGTACCGGATTGGTTATGGATTTCTCCCAATTTATCATAAAGCCCAGGGCCTCGAGTAACTGTATGGTCCTTTGTAGGTGGCTTAGTACTTGGTCTGGTGAGGATGCCATGATCAGAATATCGTCTAGTTATATGATCATACGAACGCCTCGCGCTCTGAGAAAAGCTACCACTGGCTTCATGAGTTTTGTGAAGCACCATGGTGCCGAGGATAAGCCGAAGGGTAGACATGTAAACCTCCAGCGATGCCCTTGCCATGTGAAATGCAAGAGGTCCCAGTGTTCCTCCGCCATCGGGACGGTGAGATACGCGTCTTTGAGGTCTAACTTGACCATCCAATCCCCTTGTCGTAATAAGTCTCTGAGGCAATGAATGCATTTTGAAGTGCTGATAAGTGAGAAACGCGTTGAGTTCCTTTAAGTTTATAACTGGTCGCATACCCCCGCCTTTTTTGGCTATCAAAAATAGGTTGCTGGTAAAACCTGGGGTATCGTATGGTATCTCTTGGATCGCTTGTTTCGTGCGGAGTTCTGTAATCTCCGTGGCTATGAGCTCGGCTTGGTCTGGGGTTAACGTCAGTTCTCGTGGTGTATGTGTTTGGAATGGGGTAGATATTAGGTCGAGGTGAAAACCCCTGACTGTGCTCAAAACCCATGCATCTTTGGTGATTTTCTCCCATGTGTGTGTAAATCTTGCTAGTCTGCCCCTATATGTAACTGTGAAGGAGGGTGAGATATTGTACTTACCGTAGGGGCTGTAGGTTACTGTAGGTTGATTGCCTACGGCTTCCCCGAGTTGTCCATGGACGTCCCCTGGACGGGAAGAAGGGTGTCGGTCGGACTTCCTGATAGGTGCGGGGTGCACCCAAAGAGCCTCTATGGATCCTGGGTGGATCCCTGTAGCCTCGGCCGGGTGGACGGCTCCTAGATCTCCCGGCCCCGTGTAAAACCTTGGGGCTGAATACCCGTTTTAGGTTGGCCTGCGCCTTATCTAAAGTTGTGAAGGTTTTTACAAACGCTCCAATGTCCTTGACAAAGGAGTCCCCAAAAACCATCCCTTTTGCTGTGGGCCCGGGTTCTCTACTTGCCAAATTAATCAGCTTTGGCTCAATCTTTAGTAGAATAGATTTGCGGCGTTCCACCAAAATGGCCTTGTTGGCATTACCCAACATGCAGATAATTCGCTGGACCCAGCCAATGGCTTCATCGAAATCCATGGCGGTCTCTCACGCTTTAGCGGATTCCAGTAATTCATATAGTTTTGTGGTTGGCCCCAGGGTGTCTAATATTTTGTCCTGGCAGCTGTGGAGCGAGAACTCCAGTCCCCTCTTGGGCTTCCAGCCCGATTTCGACAGGAATTGGGCAATATGGGGATCCACCATAGAGGTCTTGCATGCCAGGTCTGGCACTGACGGTCAGGGACACTCCGCTCGGAGTTTGTTCCTACTCTCGTTAGAGAGAGGAGTACGCATGCGTAGCGCCAAGTACTGCGCGATATGCGTCGGTGGATCCCATTCCGCCGATCGAGGGTGGCGGAGGTCGTCCGGGTCGGACAGGGGATATCCCTGTGGGTCCCGAATACCATCCTCCATCCCAGTCGGCTCCTCCTGAGGGCTAGACTCCTTTTCCGAGTCGGAACCCATCTCCTGATAAATATAATCTGGGTCATCCGACACCAACTCCTCACTCTGGTCAGAATCTGACCCTTCGTATTGGGCCCGCGCCCCGTTTCCAATTTCTGGCCGCTTGTGCCCGGCCAGTGGCTCTTGTGCGTGGCAACACGCCATCTGGGACCGCCATAGGCGGGTCAGTCAGGGCAGGTAGTACCTGCATCAGTGGGAGTGGAGAGGTATGTTTGGTCTTTGTTTTTGCCTTGCGGGCCGCAGGGACTGATGTATCAGTTTTGGCCGGTAGAGGTGGCTGTAATTCTGGGGGTTGTGCCAAGGACTGTGAAATCGAGGAGGACATTGTCCCCGTGGCCGATGCCAGGGCTCGCTGGACCGAGCCGGCCATAGTAGACTCCAGGAGAGCCTGGAATTCCTGAGAGGGCATTATACCCAGGTCTAGGCCAGGGGAAGTCAAAATAGCCTCGGTGTCAGGGCAACCAGGGCCCTCAGTTCTCTCCCCGTGATTCTGCATCCTATAGGTTACGTACCGCAGAATTCAGATATCTGGGTACTTTCACCAGTGTATGCAGACACTGGTCAGGTGAGTTCCCACTTATGATAATGGCTTTAATCCTTATTTGGTGAGGTGTCTTTAATTAGCACCTACCTAAGTTCTACCACATAGTTCTGTTTTGTACTGTGGTGGTTTGGAGTGACAGGAGAAAAGGGGGGGGGGGGAACCCTCAACTGAATCAACCCTAGTAGAAAAAAGAGAGAGAGAGACCCAACCTAAATAACAATAGTACTATTACCACACTAGTTGCAACTTGCGTTATGGAGACAGCAGGATTCGAGCTAGGAGCCGTTCAGCCTTCCCGCGCTTCAGAAGGAAGAAGCGCGCCGAAGGTGAGTAGCTCCGCCCCCTCTGCAATGACCGCGAGTGTATGGAAGAGTACTCGCGGTTTCAGACCGCCGGGCAGGGTAAACCCGGGGAGAGGACAGTGTGGCTCGGCACCCGCGGAGTGTCTAGGCGGGTGCCGGCATGTTACAGTGGGGGAAAAACTAGTGAGACCGACCGGGCGCACGGCCGGTGCGGTCTCACAGTCTGTCAGTCCCCTCTCAGCTCTGTGCGGACGGAGAGCACAGGGAGAGAGGGAAGAAAGTGTCTGACGCCAATGTAGCAGTGTGGGAGCCACTGCTTCACGGTGGTCCCGTAAAAGGGGTACAAAACATTAATCAGAAAACCATTTACAGTGGAAAACAATCAATCATACATAACCAAAGACATTAATAAAATCTGTGAAGCACAATAAAGTCTACTTAGCTGATCTGAGGAGCAGCAAAGAAAGAGGAAATTAGAGGATTGGTCAAGACACTTAATGTATATAAACGTATATGATTGGCTGCCCTGTTGTTAGGCAGATTACTTATGTTATTTCATATATTCTCTTTCAAGTTTAAAAAATGATTTGCTGCTGAGGAGAATAATAAAGAAAGAGAAAGCATAATAGGAGCCATCTGTGTCATTAATAAAATCCAAATTGTCTATCGTTCTTCTCCATTCAGTCTGTTTTTTCTGTTTCTTCTGTCTCTTTATTATTTGCTTTTTCCAGTCTCTCATGCTTCTTTTTCCAGTCTTGTCTTTTTAGTATCTCTTCACTCTATCTTGCCTCTCTGTCCATTCCTAAACAGTTTTTCTTTCTTGAACATCTGTTGTTTCTCAGTAATTTTCCATCTCTCAGTCATTCTCCCACTATTTTATACTACCTAACATTGGGAGGTATGGCTATTGTGACTGTTGGGCAGACTTTCAAGGTGTCGTAGGTATAACAAGTATCTACATAGTTGACTCTAAAGTCAACTATGTAGAGAAGACCATACAGAGATCGCTGCTGTAGCATTCTCTACAGGGTCCTAGTGCCCACCACACATCTCAAGCGGATTTAATGTCCCCAGATGTGGGACACCAATTAACAAAATCGAGATGTTGAGACAGGACCCTAAAACAGGGCCTGTCCAGCCAAAAGTGGAACAAGTGGAATGGCTGATATTTTGTGCCAGTCTCTTCTCCCTTTACATTAGCCTTTTTTAACCTAACTTTCTCTACAAAAATTTTGATTCCCCATGCCCCCAGCATTTTCTGCTGTCTTTCTCTACTGTTATTCTCTATTATCTACCTCTGTTGTCTGTGATGGGATTTTAACTTCCTCATTATCTGTCCAAATTTGTAAGAAAGTGATAGGATGAAATTGTTTGGCTAAGTTGCTATCAACATTGAGTTCCATATTTGTATGGATTGGTACAGATATTGCAAAAGTAAAACTTCTGCTTTACCACATTAGCATGAGAGTGGCTAGACTTTTGGTGCTGAGGGAGCATCGGTTTCATCACATTGCTTAAATGGTTGTAGTGATAAGAGTGTTCCTTTAAAAATTGTGGTAAAATACACCCTGTGTAATCCACTTAAAGGGAGTCTCTTCCCTCAAAACAACTTTATCCTACCACGCTGTCATCCCGTTTGTTACGAACTTTTTTCTATGTATTTTTAGTTATGCACCACCTTGATAGGCACGATGGCAATATTAGAATAGCATGTCCAACATTTAATATACTCTTAAGATGCACAGGCATAGTGCTTTCCTCTGTCAGTAACTCCTGCAACTCGCCTGTTATTGCCACTTAGTATATCTAGCCTGTTGGGCAGCATCCCATACATATAATCAGTATGGCAGTTCTGCTAGGTCAGCATAGCCTGTAAATGTATGTCTGTTTATTTACTATAAAAATGAGGCAATGCTATATGCTGTGGAATCCCAACATTATATATGCTCATCCTCGCAACCTTACAGTCACACTTACCTAAGGTTACGCCGTGCACTTAATCCTGTACCTCAGCTTGTTAATGTTTGAATGTATTCATCTCCTAATGCTTTGATGCATGAACCTAGCTAGAGGTTTATAACAAACTTCTCTTGTCTGACATACTCTACCAATAGAAAAGCTTTACTTTTGATCACATAGTCAGATAAGCATACCTAGCCGGTCTCTGATACATTCTGTTTACTAACCTTGTTTTATAAAAAAAAAATGTGCAAAGTTCTTGATGCCACACTAATGTACTCATATGTTTAACACTGTTTGCACCAGCTATTGTGGCGGTGCAAAACTGCCTGTGTACCTTATGCACAAATAAAATAAAGAATTACAAAAAAAAAAAACACAACTTTATCTCAATGGTTTCCAGTATTTTTGAATGATTCCCTTCTCTGCTCTGTATTCTGTCTGAGCCAAAAAAAGGACATGAGAGTGTGGATGTGCTCCTGGAGAACATCTTAGTTGTTAAATCATTCAAAAATTGTTAAACAGCTTAAGGTAAGAAAGTGCCCATGGAATCCAGTCCTCAAAACAAATTCAACAAAACAAGTCATTTTAATGAAATAGTTGATGAAGATTATTTTGGTACCTTGGTCTGAAAGGTGGCAAAAGCTTGAGTGAGGAAGTTACTTCCGGCAGCTGCTTCAAGCACACGTCGTTCTACCAGGGTGCTGTCAGGGTCATCTTCCAGAAGGACTCTCTTCTTGATGATTTTCACAGCAAGCCACTTCTTGTTGATCTTGTCCGACGCCAACATGACCTGGAAGAGATAAAAGATGAAAAGTGCATTTAGATGGTTAGGCTGGTTGTTTTGTATAAACAACAACACATAAAATTATATAAAATATATAGAATATATAGAATATAAAGCGCCCTGTATCCCTCCCCCCCCCCCCCTTTGGACCGGTGGGGATTATTCCGATCCCCACCACTATGGCTCCGGGGTACCTACCACAATGTCTGGGCAGTTTTGCAGCTTGAGGCAGAGTCTCCTTGCACTCTTGACGACTCCTGGGAAAGTGGCTACCTCGTGGTCCTCATAAAATGGCGGATGGTGGCAGAGCACTGAAGCAGGGCCCGGACATCAGCCAGAATAGGGGAAGCATTCAAAGCCATCTGCTGGCAGTTCTGGAAGAGCTTTCAACCCAGAGAGAGCAATCAACAAAGCCTGCTCCAGGGGCCACAGCTTAAAGGCAAAGCTGTGAACTCTGCTTGGACGCTTGATGTCTGATCTGAGTTGGCTACACTATCAGGCTATCTGCTGTTTGGCTATCTATTGTCATTCATAGGCTCTCCTCTCCTATGCTCTTTCGGCTAACACATCTGCCAGGACAGGCTGTTTGTGCCCAGGTGCTGAGCATCTTGTTGGTTCTATTTTTCATATGTTGCACATGTCTAGTCAGTAAGAGAACTCTATGAATCTCATGAATCGTCTTTTACTGACCGGACTCACATTAATTTCACCTTTCCTGTTAATATAAAATGTTCAGTAGTACATGACATTTTATGCTACCATTGTAACCTTTCTTGTTATACATGCCTGTGCCAAAAAAAAAAAGTCTATCCAAAGTCTATGTAAACCCCATCACAACTAAAATACGATATAATCCTGTTTATTTCCCTATATTAAAAAAAGAGTGCAATGTCTTTAATGCCATGTGAATGCTAATCTGTTTGTGCCAGCTGTTGTGGCAGTGCACTTTACATGTTCAATCTCTGCACAAACAAAAAAAAATAATTAAAAAAAATAATTGTAAATGCATTTATACTAAACAAGGTGCAAGACAATATTTAAACATTATTTAAAACATTGTAAACATTTAACAAAAACACTTTAAAAAAACGTAAATACATGACAGGTCTATAGTCGCCATTTGGGCAGTCGGAATCCAGGACAAACCACCCCCATAACCTAACCCAATAATACACAGACACTAAGTAGTATGGGGAAATTTGTCCACAGCTTTATTAACCAATAATTATAATAATAATAATAATAATAATAATATCGATAATAAATTAACAGGTAAACATGGGTCATTGCCCCCCATACTCCGCCCCCTCGCATCCTGTTCCTTCGGCTACCATACAAAAGGCAATGACCCCCATATAATAACACATATATACATAATTATAACATACACCAACTTTATATCAAAGTGCCAACCACCATTAACCACGGCAGGGGTATACCCGGATACCCCTGCCCCACCAGGTTCTGAGCCACCTCCAGGACTCGAAACCTCTCAACCACCGATGACCACAATCTGTTTATTCCACCTCATGTTCATCCAGGGGAGCCTATTTCCTCTCCTTCAGCTCCCCGTCCCGCCGCTGTGAAAGAAACGGGTTAAATAAACACAAAACAAACAAAGGGAGGGTGGGTGGGACAAACTCGACCAGGTAGGAAGTTAGAATGACTCACCTAAAATGGCTGCTCATTTAAATAGCCAATCCCACTTACCCATAATTCCAACCCTCGCTTACTTCCTCCTAAGCCCGCC
Organism: Pelobates fuscus; assembly: GCF_036172605.1. NCBI lineage: Eukaryota > Metazoa > Chordata > Amphibia > Anura > Pelobatidae > Pelobates > Pelobates fuscus. The sequence goes on along the minus strand of NC_086324.1, from coordinate 131,465,424 downwards.
TCCTAACCCCTGTCAAGGCCTTTTTCCGCTTAGCTGCGCTCTAGCTACATGGGGCTACATGACAGGTCTATAGTCGCCATTTGGGCAGTCGGAATCCAGGACAAACCACCCCCATAACCTAACCCAATAATACACAGACACTAAGTAGTATGGGGAAATTTGTCCACAGCTTTATTAACCAATAATTATAATAATAATAATAATAATAATAATATCGATAATAAATTAACAGGTAAACATGGGTCATTGCCCCCCATACTCCGCCCCCTCGCATCCTGTTCCTTCGGCTACCATACAAAAGGCAATGACCCCCATATAATAACACATATATACATAATTATAACATACACCAACTTTATATCAAAGTGCCAACCACCATTAACCACGGCAGGGGTATACCCGGATACCCCTGCCCCACCAGGTTCTGAGCCACCTCCAGGACTCGAAACCTCTCAACCACCGATGACCACAATCTGTTTATTCCACCTCACGTTCATCCAGGGGAGCCTATTTCCTCTCCTTCAGCTCCCCGTCCCGCCACAAGCTCAGACCTTGACCCCTTAAGCTGTCTGAGCTCCGCCACCCCGAAGAAACAGAGCCATCCTTATACCATCCTGCCAACCCAAGTTGAGCAGGTCCAAACCCACATCCGAGAGGTGAACACCATCCGAGCGGTAGTATCCTGGCAACCCTTCCTCCAACTCCAGGTGCCGTACCACTACACCCCCTACTTTCCGCACAAAGCTTGCCATCAAGCTATTCACCTTCTTCCTGCACCTCTCCATAGCCCCCGGGTCCCGAGCGTGCCGCCACCGGCGCCGCGGGACAATCTCAGACCAGACCAACATTACCCCCGGAAGCAGGCCCCTTAACTTATTAATGTCCTGCTTCATCCACTTCACCAGCCGGCGCTGCGGCGTAAGGCCCAGGTCATTTCCCCCCACATGTAATACCAGCACGTCTGGCGAGTACCCTGCTGCCAGCATCCCAAACAGTTTCCCACAAACATCCCCCCAGCAAAAACCCCGATACCCAAACCAACGAACTGCCAACTGGCCTCTCGGAAAACCCAGCTGCTGGCCTTGCGCTCGAGCTGCGGCCCTCCTCTCGGCCCAGAAGACAAACGAATGGCCCACGATCCATGCCACACGCCCTGGGGGGAGAAAACAAATGATGAGGGAAGTCCAACAGAGACCCCTACCCCATCCCCAACCAACACAGCGAAACATCCCAACATAGCCATTACCCCTCACATCATAACACAAAACCTTTCGAATTTGATGGTTCTACACATTTTCTTTTTTTTTTTTTTTTTGAAATACGAAACAGTCCCCTGCCATTAATCCAATAGACCCAACCGGACATAGGAGCGGAATCTTACCGATTCCCACCTCCCGATCCTCTTCACCACCTCGTCCCCCAATCCCAACCGTGCGGCCTCCGTGGCCGCCCCAATACGGAACGAGTGCGTCCCAAATCGTGCAGCTTGAAGCCCCAACCTGCCCAAGCCCAACCGAAAAACTTTCGTGAACTGGAACCGAGAAAGGGACGATCCGTCAGCATGCACCAATAAGGAGCCCCCCACCGCTGGCCTCCGCGCCAGATACTCCATCGTAGCAGCCACCGGGCACAAAGCCGAGCCTGGCAAGGCCCCCAGTGTCACGTCCCGGCCCACGCCGCGGACGTCCGTTTTGGACCTGCCAAGGTGCACCACCACCTTCCTATCCAGGATACGGACCCCCGACAATTGCAGGCCCCCCTGCGCCAGTTTACTAGCACTCACCAATTCCCCTACTCGGAATGCCCCAAAAAACGCCAAAACAAACGCTACTTTGAACAGTAAAGCCTCAAACCCATCAAAACAAACCTCATGCAATATACCCACCAAGTCCCCCAGCAGCCGCACCGACACCGGGCGCCTGGTATCCGGCGCCCTGCGCCCCTTGCGATAACCCTTCAGGGCTTGCCTGATGACGAAGGTCTTGGTAAAGTCCTCCTTCCCATGCCACCGAAACCAAAACGCCATAGCCGCCATGGATCTGTCCACCACGGCAGGGGACGGCCCTTTTGTCAGCAACTGACAGGTGTACCACAAGAAAGCGTCCCGCAGGGCCTCCCCGCTGTCCATGGCCAACCCCTCCAGTGACCGTTCCCACAAGCCCCAAACCTTACTGTACGAGGCCCAAGTGGCCGGTGCCAGAGAAGCCTTCACGAGTCCTCCAAGCAGGACGCCCCCAGCTGCCAAATCTCGTCCGGGCAAGCCAGCCCTTCCTTCGATGCCCCCGGCGCCGCCAGCCAGAAACGGGACCACTGAAAACGAGATAGAGCATCAGCCACCTCATTCAAATAGCCGGGAACATGGCGCGCGCGAAAAACAACATTTCGGGACATACACAGCAATACCAGTCGCCTAAGCAGCTGAACCACCGGCTTTGATGCCGCCGACTGGCGATTCACCGCGTGAACCACCGCCATGTTATCCGAGAAAAATACCACTTTCCGATCACGCAGCCTGTCACCCCATAACGCTACTGCAACGACCAACGGGAACAACTCCAAGAAAGCCAAGTTGCGCATAAGAGGGCTCGAACCCCAAGAGTCCGGCCACCGCTCCGCACACCAGGAGCCCCCGAAATATGCCCCAAAGCCTATACTGCCCGAAGCATCCGCCGACGACTGGCCCTCCTGCCGGAACAACACCGTCCCATTAAAATCCCGCAAGAAGGCATCCCAGATGCCCAAGTCCGCTCGCATGGCCGCCGACACCCGTACGAAATGGTGCGGGGATCTAACCCCCGCGGTAGCGGCCGACAAGCTGCGACTAAACACCCTTCCCATCGGGATGACCCGACACGCAAAATTGAGCAACCCAATCAAAGACTGTAGCTGCACCAGAGTCACCTTGCGTGCCCCAGCAACGGCAGCCACCGCCCCCCGAAGCCTTGCCAGCTTATCCTGGGGCAGCCGACATTCTCCCCTCCCAGAGTCAATCTCCAGACCTAGAAAACTCAGACACGTGGTCGGGCCCTCGGTCTTATCCGCCGCCAGCGGAACCCCGAATTGGCCCGCCACCCACTCAACCGTCCGCAGCAGGCGCAGGCAATCCAGGGAACCGGCCGGTCCCACACACAGAAAATCATCTAGATAATGTACAATAAGACGACTCCCCGCTTCCACCCGTATCACCCATTCGAGAAAAGTGCTGAATTTCTCAAAATAGGAGCACGAAATGGAACAGCCCATGGGCAGACACAAGTCCACGAAGTAGGCCCCTTCAAAGAAACACCCCAGCAGGTGATGACAGTCCCGGTGGACCGGTGGCAGCCGGAACGCGGCCTCGATGTCCACCTTAGCCATCAGGGCCCCATGCCCGGCCCGCCGGACCAAATCGACCGCCCGGTCGAAAGATGCATATGACACCGAGCACAATTCCTTATGAATACCGTCATTCACCGACTCCCCTTTCGGGTATGAGAGATGGTGAATGAGTCTAAATTTACCCGGCTCCTTCTTGGGGACCACCCCAAGTGGGGAAACCCGCAGGCCCTCCAGCGGAGGCACTACAAATGGGCCTGCCATGCGGCCCAGTCCGACTTCTTTGCCCAGCTTTTCCCTAACCACATCCGGGAAGTCCGCCACAGACTTCAGGTTGCGCAGCCTCCCTTGACCCCATCGTCGCTCCTGAAACGGAATAAAGAACCCCACCGCAAACCCCGCCAGGAGCACCGCAGCGTCCGCCCTGTTACCGTAGCGGCCTAGCCACGGCTCCATCGCGCTTAGCTTCACTGGGGTTAGGCCCAGGGGAAGCGGATGCACCCCCTCCCCCCGGCGCGACAGCCGCGCCGGCGCCTCCGGACTTACCCTTCTTAAAGCAGCGGTTGAGCCCATGAGCTCCCCCGCAGCCGGAGCACTCATGCTTGAAACGACAGGAGGCTCCCCATTTGCATTGGCCCTCGTTATAGAGCCAGCATAAGCCCTTTTGTAAGGTGGCCGACGAGGCGGACTGCCCCCTGGCGCCGGCCGAGCTCTGAAAGGGCTGCGCTTTTTGCGCCATCATTAGCTTCATCCAGAGCGGCAGGTCCATTTGGTCCCACCGCATACCCGGGTTAGCCGCCAGCCGCTGCCGAAACTGCTCGTCGTACCTCCACCATGCCAACCCCCCGTAAGTCCGGTACGCCTCCCAAATGCCATCCAAATAGCAGAACAAAGACGAGCACAACCCCGGCGATTTCTCGCCGAGCACGCTAGCCAGCACACAAAAAGCCCGCAACCAATTACCGAAGGACTTCGGTATCTTGCGGTACCGCTTCCTCTTCTCCTCCTCCTCTTTTTTCTCATCCTTCTTATCCTCCTCCTTGAGGTCAATGAAGTCCTCTAACGGGAGGAGGGAGAAAATCTCACAGAACTCGCCCTTCCAAATCTTATCCTTCACGTCCTGTTTCAAATGGACCCCCAGTGGGCCCGCAAAAGATACGTACGCGTGCTGCCTAGCCGCGTCGGGGATACCCCCGGACAACTCAGCCCTTTCGCTCCCAACCTCCCCTACGTCCTGCGGCACCACCAAATCCCCGCCCGAACTAGGCCCCGCGGAATCCCGGATCCGAGAACCTGAAGCCACTGCACCCGGAGCCCACACCTGACCAACGCCGCTAGTGTCACCCCCCGCCCCCAATGAGTGGAGTAGTGCCTGAAGTGTGGTAACTAGTGCGCTAGAGTGTAGTGACCCACTGGACTCACCGGCCAAGCCCCCCGACACCGGAGCGGTGGGGGCTGCAGTACAGATCGCCTGACGTCCGGGAAGAGGAACTTCCGCCGCCATCTCGCCGACCGGGGAGCCCACCCGGTGCCCAGCCTGTGAGGAAGCAGAACGGCCCCCTGAAATCTAGGACAAGGAGAAGAAGTCCTGGGTAGGGGGTAACGAACATCCACTCCCCTCCCGTCCCGACCCCGGGAGCGCCTGCTCTGCACCGAAGCCTCCCGCTGACCTCTACCACCACGTGGCACCTGGGAACCCCTGGGGCTACGACTCCTCCCGTCTCTACCAGCAAGCCGCCCCTGCTGTCCATACCGAGGGGCTGCCGCACCTTCCCCTGCTGAGCTATCCGAGGGGGAGCAGTGCCGACCCGACCGCCCCCGAGCATCCCGGGACCCCAGAGATCTAACGGGCGAGGGACTGTCACTACTACTCCTGGAACCCGGGCCCCCCCTGCGCCCCTCCACTACGGAAAGACCCGACTCCCGGCCTACCCTACGCCCTTGCCTAGCTACCTCCGAAACCCCCTCCCCCACCCCCTTACCTCTGACCCCTTGCTTGCCAGACCCCGATGGCCCCGAACTACCCACCACCCCTACGGGAGACCCTCTGTCTGACCTGGCCCCCTCCCGGGAACCCCTACCACCCGTAGAACTTACTCCTTTAGAGCCACATTTTCTCTTCGGGGCCCCAGGGCCCTCCCCCTTTCCCACTAAGGCATGTGTACCCCCAACCGGCTTACTCCCGCCCCCCCCAGTGGCAGAGCTCCCCCGAACAACCTTCCCGCCAAGAGGGCCCCGACCTGAGCCCTCTGCACTTGCCTGATGCCTGCCATGCGGTCTCCCGGATCCAGCCTCCTCATCGTCTCCGCTGTCCGAAGGGGGGGAAGCCCTCCTGGGCCTCCCCTCCGTGGGTCTCGAAGCACCAGGGGGCCGCCCGGCCGCCTCCGACCTGCTAGCAGCCGCGCCCCCGTCCACGATATCCCTTTGCCGCCTAGTGCACATCCGAGGCTCCGTCCGCACACGGGGAGGCAAGGCCTCGACCACGCGGCTCCCGGGCCTGCTGCCGGTCGTAACTGGAACTCCACTGCTACCGGGTACCACTTCACCGGGCCCCGCGCCCGGGCTTAGCCTCCTCGGGGGCCTCCGGGCCCGGACCGGTCTCCCGCCATCGCCGTCCCGATCCGCCGCCTCCGCCAGGGCAGGGCCAAGCTGTGCCCGTAGCCAGTCCACACCTTGATGCCGTGCTGCCGACCTGATCCCTTCCAGCAAACGCTCCACGTCGTCCATTGTTCCTGCAGAGGAGACAAAAGAAATCCGACCAAGCAAAGTCCGCGCACACCGAGGCGAACACAAACTCGACCAGGTAGGAAGTTAGAATGACTCACCTAAAATGGCTGCTCATTTAAATAGCCAATCCCACTTACCCATAATTCCAACCCTCGCTTACTTCCTCCTAAGCCCGCCTCCTAACCCCTGTCAAGGCCTTTTTCCGCTTAGCTGCGCTCTAGCTACATGGGGCTACAGTAACTATTACCTAGAAAACTATAAATTCACTCAAAAAGTGACATATATATGTAGTGTTATAATTTGATAATAACAGGCATCAAAACAAGTAAGTGTAGCTCCTTAAGGTGACAATGCTCCCATAAAACACAGATACTATTTACATACTGAAACACATTTGGATTTCAAGTATTGCACTTCACAAGATTAAAACAATAGTTCATCAAGCTAAAACAATACTACACAAAGTTCAGATGCATACAAATAGAAGAAACCTAAATTATCCAGCAACAATTTAAACATTTTCTATTCATATATATTCAGATTCATACATTTTCATATAAAATTATACAAGTCAAACTCAATGTTTAGGCCACGAGGTGCATTTCTACCGATCCCATAATCCTCAAATTATCCTGATCTTTCCAATGTTTAGCTCATTTTAGAATCTCCAAAATACCCACAGCTTATTTATTATTATTTTAGTTTACATTTTAGGACGCATTTGGGAACTCACTGCAACATTACATACCTTTCCGTAGCTGCCTTGTCCAAGCACTTTGTGGAATGTCAGTCTCTCCAACGAAATACAGGCCTCTGATGACGGTCTGGGATCCTCTTGATGGACGCTGGTTCCTCCTGCTTGAGTAAAAATAGATCATGTATGTAAAACATTATATAAAGTGGGTTGTTGACTATTTTGTTTTTCATGTTAAATATTCTGTGAAAATATCTGAATTGTCTCTATTAGTGACGCGTGTCACAAGGCAGTGGTAGGCTGAGAACGCCATGGGCAGGTTGGTTTAAACCCTCCCAGGTTAGATTAGATTGTCCAGATTAGACTGAATTGATATTAATAGTGCGGAATAGTGATTCCACAGTATCAATGCAGCTGAGGAGGGGGTAAGCTTTGAGTGTTGTGAAGAGACCCAGTTTTTACCCTGAATGATATGATATACATGGCACAACACCCATAGACAATTTGCACCATAGCCACTACACTCTTCTCTAGTTGTTATGATATACAGAGTGCTCTCCTGAGTCTTGTATCAACATAAAAGTTTATCAAAGCTGAAATATCATTTACATTTTCTCACTATTAATTTACAATATTTTTACCAATATTTTTTGACATCATGAAAACATAGTTTGCAATATCTTGGGCCGTGCAGGAGATTTGCTAGATTCTAAAACCTGATTTCTTCCCCAGATAACCTGCCCTTGTGGACATCCCTGAATTCATCCCTTAAGGTATATTTGAAGCATCACACGTACTATAGATCTGTAGTGGTGATGGTGCCAGGAGACCCCTCACATGTTCAAACAATTTGCTGTTAGCCGTTTACAAATAGTTTGCCGGTTACCTGGCTGTTCGGGTTCCTGTGCTGCTTTGGTATCATCTTATATGCTGAAGTAGAAGGCCATACTTCCACACTATGATAACAGTTTGGACATTATCCATTGGCCCAGAGACGTAACTTTTCAGATGAGAGCCCTTTATTATGAATTTTTGTCTTAGCAAATTAGCTCAGACCAGAGACAACGTTAGCACCCAGGTAACTGGCAAAACATCTGTAAACAGTTTAACTGTTTACCATCAAATGCACATAATGGAGACACATGGACCCAGAGGATTTTGCCCACGTATAAACCAATAGTTAGAGGGCCCTTTGTGGAGTAAAGGCCCCCCTTTCATAAGCTTCTCATCAGTATAGAAAATCCATATACAAGGCAAGCAAGCTAAATCAGGAATGATAATTGTAGGTGTATAGTGTTACCCCTGTGAGTGGAACTAAATACTATCTAAGTGTAACTAAAACATAACTTTTAATAAGACATCAGTGGCGGCTCTAGACTTTGTGAGGCCTTAGGCGAAACTCAAACATGAGGCCCCCACTAACACCTAAAGTTAAAAATAGGGGTTGCATTGTGTGTATAAGGTGCTGTTGTTGTATTTAAGGACGAGCTTGCAGCGCTGGATACAGCTAGTCTCTGTATTCATCGTTCAGAGGCTTGCAGTGTAGCGGCTCCCTGTGCCGCCGCATTATGATTTCTCTGACTGTAGTTATGACATAATATGAAAACTAACTTAATTTGCAATAAACAAATTTAATTAGCAATTATGCCAATCATTTATACATGACTGAGGGGTATGGTTACATAGCCTTGCAGTCGTGTATACATAAGTACATGTATGTATATATGAGTGTATCTGGCATTGTCTACCTATGTGTGACAGGGTTTGGGGTGAGTGTTGCACAGTTGGAGTACAGGATTGTAAGGGTTTATGTAATAGGGTGAGTGTGGCATGGTGAAGGGGGTGAGTGGGACAGACTGATAGAGGATGAGTGACAGGGTCGGGGGGTGAGTGTGACAGTGCAAGAGAAGGTGAGTCTGACAGGGTTGATGGGGGGGTTAATGCAATAGGGTAGGTGTGGAAAAGCAAGGAGTATTGTATGGTTGCAGTGGGTGAGAGTGACAGGATTAGGAGGGGTTATGAAAGTTTGGCTGGGTGTAGGGGGCGGCAGTGTGTGGGGTCTGAAAGTGTTTGGGAATGGTGATAGTGTATGTGAAGGGGGTGTCAGTGTGTGTGGTAATAGGGTACGGGTGGGGAATGACAAGGTGTGCGGTGGAAGGCTGTGACAGTGCGTGTGTGTGGGAAGGCTGTGATTGGGTGGGTGTGGGGTGACAGGGTAGAGGATCTGTGAGAGGGTAGGAGACTTTGACAGGACATGGGGTAGTGGGGGGGCTGGAGCAGGGGGTGGTGGGGCAGGTGGTGGTAGGGCGGCTGTGACAGGGAAGTGGGGTGGTAGGAGGACAGTAGGAGGGTGGCTGGGCAGAGGGTGGTAGGGTTCCCCTGGGGCAGGGGGGTTATGACAAAGCACGGGGTGGGAGGACAGCAGTGACAGGCTACGGGGTGGTAGGGTGGCTGTGACAGGGGGTTGCAGGAGGGCAGTGACAGGATACGGGGTGGTAGGGAGCAGAAGGTGGTAGGGTGGCTGTGACAGGGCAGGGGATGGTAGGGGGCATAGGATGGTAGGAGGGCAGAGGGTGGTAGGGTGGCTGCGCCAGGGGGTGGTAGGAGGACAGAGGGTGGCTGGGGCGGTAGGGGGGACTATGACAGGGCAGGGGGTGGTAGGAGGACAGTGACAGGGTAGTAGGAGGGCAGAGGGTGGCTGGGGCAGTGGTGGTAGGGTGGCTTCGTCAGTGGTGGTGGGGTGGCTGGGGCAGAGGGTGGCTGGGGCAGTGGAGGTAAGAGGGCAGAGGGTGGCTGGGGAGATAGGTGGGAATATGACAGGGCAGGGGATGGTAGGAGGACAGTGACAGGGTAGTAGGAGGGCAGAGGGTGGTGGGGTGGCTGGGGCAGTGGTGGTGGGGTGGCTGGGGCAGAGGGTGGCTGGGGCAGTGGTGGTGGGGTGGCTGGGGCAGTGGTGGTGGGGTGACTGGGGCAGAGGGTGGCTGGGGCAGTGGTGGTGGAGTGGCTGGGGCAGTGGGTGGCTGGGGCAGTGGGTGGCTGGGGCAGTGGTGGTGGGGTGGCTGGGGCAGAGGGTGGCTGGGGCAGTGGTGGTGGGGTGGCTAAGGGTAGTGGGTGGTGGGGGCAGTGGTGGTGGGGTGGCTGGGGCAGAGGGTGGCTGGGGCAGTGGTGGTGGGGTGGCTGGGGCAGAGGGTGGCTTGGGCAGTGGTGGTGGGGTGACTGGGGCAGAGGGTGGCTGGGGCAGTGGTGGTGGAGTGGCTGGGGCAGTGGGTGGCTGGGGCAGTGGTGGTGGGGTGGCTGGGGCAGAGGGTGGCTGGGGCAGTGGTGGTGGGGTGGCTGGGGCAGTGGTGGTGGGGTGACTGGGGCAGAGGGTGGCTGGGGCAGTGGTGGTGGAGTGGCTGGGGCAGTGGGTGGCTGGGGCAGTGGTGGTGGGGTGGCTGGGGCAGAGGGTGGCTGGGGCAGTGGTGGTGGAGTGGCTGGGGCAGTGGGTGGCTGGGGCAGTGGTGGTGGGGTGGCTGGGGCAGAGGGTGGCTGGGGCAGTGGTGGTGGGGTGGCTGGGGCAGTGGTGGTGGGGTGACTGGGGCAGTGGGTGGCTGGGGCAGTGGTGGTGGGGTGGCTGGGGCAGAGGGTGGCTGGGGCAGTGGTGGTGGGGCGGCTGGGTAGTGGGTGGTGGGGGCAGTGGTGGTGGGGTGGCTGGGGTAGTGGGTGGTGGGGGCAGTGGTGGTGGGGTGGCTGGGGCAGAGGGTGGTAGAAGGGCAGGGTGGGGAGCGAGGCATAAATACCTTAGGATCCCTGGTGGTCCAGTGGGCGGCCAGGCTGTTTCCCTGGTGGTCCGGTGGGCACCCTTTACGGTCTGCAGCTCCGCCGGGTGCAGAGCTGCAGACCACGTGGTAAGTTTAGTCTCGCGATCTCAGCCAGTCAGAGCGTTGCCGTGGTAACCCGCGGCAACGCTCTGATTGGCTGAGATCGCGAGACCCACTCAGTCTGCAGCTCTGCGCTCGGCGGAGCTGCAGACAGGCTGGCTCTCCCGGGCAGGCATAGGAGGGGCCTCGCACCCGGCGGCATTAAGGGCAAGCCGCCGGGCACCCTCCTGTGTCGGGTACTCGGTCTGTGACCGAGGACCCGACCTGTCACATTGCCCTAAGGCGATTTAGGCGGCCGCGAGGCCCCCATCAGCGCGAGGCCTTAGGCGGCCGCCTAAATCGCCTAATTAGAGAGCCGCCTCTGTAAGACATACAATAAAAGATCTTGTAAATAGTAGTGCCACCGCCCTTAAAACAATGAAGCAAACAACAAGCACTTAAATGGGTATAAACATCCTGTGTATAAGGAGTAGAATACTCAACAGTGTCCTATATAGTATGGGAGGCACTGGTTAATAGTCTTCAAAGCGGGGGCAAATTGTGCCCTCTAGTGGTCAGGTTCATGTAGATATGCTACATACAAAGAAAATAAATAAAAATTTATAAATAAATCACTGTGTAAGCAGAAACAAAAGTAAGGTAGCCACTTTAACTCTGACACTGATTCAATGCCAGAGATGGATTTGTCCAAGGTAGACTGGCCTACTGCTAGTTATATACATTCTAATAGTGCACGTATACTTGATTTAGCTTGCTTGTCTTGTGTATTAAATATATTAAAGGTAACCCCCCCCCCCCCCCATTCAGGAGTCATATATTGACCTTACAGTTTTAGAAAATTAATGTTTCAAGGCAAAAATGATGTATCTTCCAACCCTAACTGTAACTCAGCCTCACACACAGATACTTGTACTACACACATTCATATTCACGTACGTATTACATTAATATAGAAACTGCAGTTAAGTAGATACTTCCATAATATATAAAGTGCAAAAATATGCAGCAATTGTACCACGTGCAGTGCCCATTAAAAAGAAAATGCAAAGCTGCTGAAACTTTAACTCACCATCACCACAATTGCAATTTCAACAAAACTATTTTAAATATGCAATATCCCATAGAAAGATACTGTTTCAAAAATCTTTAAATGCACAAGTAAAGAATAAAATAAGGACTCTTACAAAGTAAAATGGTGAGCACTTATCTTTCACTATAATTGGACAAACTGACCACGAAATTAAACAATTAAAGGGACACTATAGTCACCCAGACCACTTCAGCGCAATGAAGTGGTCTGGGTGCAATGTCCCTCAGGTTTTAACAATTCAGAGGTAAACATAGCAGTTTCAGAGAAACTGCTATGTTTACATTTGGGGTTAATCCAGCCTCTAGTGGCTGTCTTCCGGACAGCCACTGGAGGCAGATCTGCGACACTAGAGGTGAATTTTGCCTCCACCGCGCAGAGTGTCCATAGGAAAACATTGAGAAATGCTTTCCTATGGACACTTTGAATGCGCGCGCGGCACTTGCTGCGCATGCGCATTCGGCTCCAGTGACGTCGGACAGGGAGGAGAGGTCACCAGCACCGAGGGAGCCCGGCGCTGGAATAAGGCAAGTGGCTGAAGGGGTTTTAACCCCTTCAGCGCCACGGGAGGGGGACCCTGAGGGTGGGGGCACCCTCAGGGCACTATAGTGTCAGGAAAACCGCTTTGTTTTCCTGACACTATAGTGATCCTTTAATGTGTATTTCAGGTACAAACTTAATTTAGAGTGGAGTACAATAGAAAGTGAAACAGAAAGATTAATGCATTCATTATATTGCCGAAAATAAGTTTTATATTCAAAATTGATGGCGAGGGTGCAAAAAGAAAACCACATGAAAACCCCCCAACAGATTTACTAGATTTGCCAAAAATGATGGCCCGAACCTTTCCGCAGCACTTTATTAAATCTCATTTACTACTTCTGTTTCATCTTCTTGCTCTTTATACTCGTAATACTGACTGACAGTTACAAAAGGCACAGCTTGTGGCTTAACATTGACAGGTCATTTACTAAAGTAAAAATTCAAAGTGAATTCACAGTGAATTTCAAATTTAAGGTAAAAATAGCAGTACTTGAAAAATTATGGAAGTCAGCTTTGCTACTCTGGCCTTAAATTTGAAATTCAATTTGGACTCTCACTTTCATAATAACCCGTTTACTTAAATTTTCAGACCTCACAAACATATATGTGTTAAGTATGGGGGATAAGTAAATGTAATATTACAAACACTGGTATGTGTCAGTTTCCCTTTAAATGTCAGCTAAAAATATCACAAATACTTTTTTAGAAATAAACTTTAATATTAATTAATATTAATAATAATATTGAATGTAAAGTCAAATTTCTTTTTACCATTAGAATGAAATGTAGACCCACCCATGTATCCATTGCAGTGTTTCTTACCTCTGTGTCTCTTCTTCATTAGACCTTCCTTCCTCGTCTTCTTGTCTTCTCTCTTCCTCTTCTTCTTGTCTTCTCTCTTCCTCTTCTTCTTGTCTTCTCTCTTCCTCGTCTTCTTGTCTTCTCTCTTCCTCTTCTTGCCGCAGTTGGTCTCGTCACTTGATGTTTTAGTGATCTTAAATCCGAAAGATCGGTCCCTGGTGACTGTCACACCATTGTTTAAATCGCCAATGGGTAGTTTTAGGCGCTGGATGTTCACTCTGAGGGTCAATCTCTTTCCAGTGATCTTATATCCTAAAGATTGGTCCCTTTTGATGGTAACACCATTGATTAAATAACCAATGGGTAGGTTTAGGCGCTGGAGAGCCACCCTGACTGTCAATCTCTTTCCAGTGATCTTATATGGAGAAGATTGGTCCCTTTTGATGGTAATACCATTGAGTAAATATTCAATGGGTAGATTTAGACGCTGAAGAGCCACCCTGAGGGACAATCTCTTTCCAGGGGGCAGATCTTTCTTCTTCAACTCCAGAAGGTCTTTAATGGAGCTAGGTTGATCCTGGACTGCTGACCATTGCTGCTCCTCTTCTCGCTGTTGTCTTCTTTCACCGTCTTCTTTCTTGATAGAAGTCTTCTTCTTCTTCTTCTTCCCGCCTCTCATATTGGGTTTTTTTATGATACAAAAAACACCACGAACAGAATAATCGCTGTGAACGCTCAGTCACAAATAAAGCCTCTTTACCGCTCAAGAGCTCGAAAGAGAAATGGCAGTTGGCCTGGCCGTGTGCAAGCATTCCGTGTTGCCATGACAACCAGATAGTACTATACTATGGGTATTGGGGTATTCTTTTTTTAAATTAATAATTGATACATTATAACTCTTATTTATTATTTGTTTCAAGGTTCAGACTGGCTTCTGTATTAGCAGATTAAGCAAACTTGGACACTTACTTGTTGATCTATCATATATAAACTAAAACTGTAAAAACACGTGTTTCTATGAAAAATTGTGTTCTTGTTTATTTGTTTGTGCTTCTTTTTCTCTTTTAAGTAATACTTACATATTACGTACATTACATATTACTATGTATATACAATATTACACTTAATATGAATTTATAAAATCTCTGTTATTAAGTGAGTAAGGTTTTAAATGAAAGGTGTGTAAATACATCATTCTTTACAAAAAAGAAAATAATAGGTAGAACCTATTAAAGGAGCACTCCTGCACCGTAACCAATACAGCCCGCTGTAGAGATTATGGTGCCTGGTGTGACATGTTGTTCTCCCAGTGTAATTTGTCAAACAGCTGTAGAATGGTTGACAACTTACTTGGGTCTTCTGGGAAAATTAGCCCCATCCAGTTTACACTTTGCTCATTGGGTAAAGGATTCAGCTGACGCTCTCAGGCAGTGTGTGTGGCCCTGCTTAGCTTTGGGAGCTAGTATTTCAGTTGCAATTGAAGAGGAAGGCATGAGGTAGTGATGAGGTAGTTTTACTGAGGATTAGTTTGATTGTTGGTGACGTTGTTTTGGGATGTTTATTTTGGCTTGTACAACTTCTACTGTGAAAGTATTGTGAGGATTGAAGTAGGGAAATATATGCAAAACCACATATAGTAGGATGTGGCGTATGCTGGCAGTGACATTTATACTAGCTGTGTACAGATTGTCCTTAACCGACTCCTGTAGTAACTTTGATGGACCTGCTGGGATAGACTTCCAGTCTCTCCCCAGCTCATGACTTTGGGTTTTAGCCATGTAAGATGGATTCTACAACAGGGATGTGTATAATGTGTATATCAGCAGATGGACTGAACATGCCTAATATGTGAGTTGTGAACTATAAACCCTTGCTGATTTATAGACTGTATTATGTTGTAACCCTGCTATAATCAAACATAACAGTATGGGGCTCTCCAACAGCAGGCAAATGGTGAGCCAAACTAGGGTGATCCACTATGGATGTAGAGTAACTTAAGGAGGTATATCCCTCAAGACAGGGTTTGCAGAGAAAAATATAAGAAGAAAACAAATAAAATAAGGTATTTACTGCTCCATGGTGTCTGGAATTATGAATAGGGAAATGTGGCTTAACATAGGAATTCCCTTTTGTAATGTAACAAGGCAGGGGTGTCCTTTATATCCCTGTTTTGTGCGCTCTTGCTACAGCCTTTTTTCGTAATATCAGACTGAACACATGGATTGAAGGATTCCCTATCAGAATTGAGCATAAATACTACCAGCCTATGTGGACAATATATTGACTCTCTGACAAGCACATTGTCTTCTCTCTTGCAGCTATATACTTGCAATATTGCAGCTATATGAGCTCCATGCAATCTTTGACGTCTTACCTAGCTATAAAATCAAGTTGGGTAGCTCTAGTGCTGTGCCTTTCCACATGTTGGATGCACATATGGAACTCACTTCCTTGGGATACTTGGAAGTTCAGTTAACTGCCAATCCTACTAAACTGTTCTCTGCCAATGTTCCTCCTTTATTTAATAACTTCAGGAGAGATGAAGAGCACTGTCAGTCTAAGTCCATGTGTTGGTACAGTGATTTTTCCTAGGTGATTCTACTTTTCCAGGCCCTCCGGGTCCCTGTATCCAAACAAGGCTGATACGGCCTGCTATTAATTATAATATCTATACTGGCTAAGGTGGTCTATTGTATTATTATGCTCCCCAATTAGCATAATTAATCACGTGGCATTCTCCCTCTGGATTATAGGTGAAGGGTGGACCTAGAGTGTAGCCTTTTGGATTCTGACCTACCCAAATTCTATTTTTGGTTAGAACTGCTTTAGGTTCCATGCAATCCTACACTTCCTGAGATTAAATACACTTATAATAATGTAGACTATTAGAATGAGGTAGGTAGCTTTATTATCTTAAAAACCTGTAGTGACAGCAGAAAACACACACTTCACACTTCAAAATTATACTGTGATAGATTTACTAAAGGCTGGAAGGTGCCATGACAAGTTCTATACTATACTATCTTGGTTGCTTCATCTAAGTGTTGCTTCTAAGTGTGTGTGTGTGGTTGGAGATATTCTGGAGAGTTTTACAGAAGCTTCAACTGTCTAAGAGCTGTGCTAAGAGTTCTTTTTTACTGTTACAGGTAAGATTCATCTGTAGGAAAAGGTTACTGACTGCACAAGGTTTGATTTCCTGTTGGTAATTATAAGGCATTTGATTGGATTAGGTAGCTACTTGCTATTGATTGCTATTTAAATTAGCTATTGTTTGCTAATAAGCAGAGGCCTACCCAGGTGTTAAACATTCCTAGTGGGAGGTGATTTTAGGAGTATATAAGGGTAGTTGTCATTAGCTTGGCTAATAGAGCTTGGTTGCTTCATCTAAGTGTTGCTTCTAAGTGTGTGTGTGGTTGGAGATATTCTGGAGAGTTTTACAGAAGCTTCAACTGTCTAAGAGCTGTGCTAAGAGTTCTTTTTTACTGTTACAGGTAAGATTCATCTGTAGGAAAAGGTTACTGACTGCACAAGGTTTGATTTCCTGTTGGTAATTATAAGGCATTTGATTGGATTAGGTAGCTACTTGCTATTGATTGCTATTTAAATTAGCTATTGTTTGCTAATAAGCAGAGGCCTACCCAGGTGTTAAACATTCCTAGTGGGAGGTGATTTTAGGAGTATATAAGGGTAGTTGTCATTAGCTTGGCTAATAGAGCTTGGTTGCTTCATCTTAGTGTTGCTTCTAAGTGTGTGTGTGGTTGGAGATATTCTGGAGATAAGCTGGAGGTAATCTGAGGTATTCAGGAGGATAAATAAAAAGTTAAGGTTTGTTTGATTTAAATTATTCACCTCATTGGAATGGCAGACTTAGTTCAGTGTAATAGTTGCTTTGCATTTGTTTCACGTTCCACTTTTTGGAGGTTTGGTTGTTGTCTAATCTGTAGACAGTTCTCTATTTTGCGGCAGGAGATTGTATTTTTGAAGTCTGAGATTTGTAAATTATCTGGTAAACAAACTCAGGCTGGAACTGCTGCAAAGCCACTGCCGCAGAGACATACTAGGAATGGCAGATGGATTACTGTAGGATCTGGTAGACTTGGAGTTGTGGATAAAAGGCATATTGCACAGTCTGTTGCTCTACATAATTCATTTTCTGCACTTTCAGAGTGTAGTGGTGTCGTGGAGAGAGGCACTGAGGCTAGTGGTGTTGTGCAGAGAGGCACTGAGGCTAGTGGTGTTGTGCAGAGAGGCACTGAGGCTAGTGGTGTTGTGCAGAGAGGCACTGAGGCTAGTGGTGTTGTGCAGAGAGGCACTGAGGCTAGTGGTGTTGTGCAGAGAGGCACTGAGGCTAGTGGTGTTGTGCAGAGAGGCACTGAGGCTAGTGGTGTTGTGCAGAGAGGCACTGAGGCTAGTGGTGTTGTGCAGAGAGGCACTGAGGCTAGTGGTGTTGTGCAGAGAGGCACTGAGGCTAGTGGTGTTGTGCAGAGAGGCACTGAGGCTAGTGGTGTTGTGAAGAGAGGCACTGAGGCTAGTGGTGTTGTGAAGAGAGACATTGAGGCTAGTGGTGTTGTGCAGAGAGGCTTGGTGAGGCCTAATAGAAAGCAGTTGTTGGTGGGGGATTCCATCATAAGAGGTGTGGAGATGGACAATGGTGGTCTTGTGAGGTGTCTTCCCGGAGCTACTGCTCACAGAGACAGGAGACGTATCGGTAATATTGTTAAGCAAGCAAAGCAGGAAGGGGAATTGGATGTACTTGTCCATTTAGGGACAAATGACTTGGCTTGCAATGAGGTTTCAGAGGTTAAGGAAGTTTTTAGTGTTTTTGCCAATGATATACGGCAGGTTGCTTCCACATTGTCATTCTCTGAAGTTCTGCCTGTGCATAACACTCAGAATGACAGGCGGATGCGTATTAGGGACTTTAACTTGTGGCTTGGTGAATGGTGTCGGGAGCAAGGATTTGGCTTTATTGCTCATGGTAGCTCTGTTTGGAATGGAAATAAACTGTACAAAAAAGATGGTTTGCATCTTTCTCAAAAGGGAACAAATGTTCTCAGTGAGCAGTTCAGAGGTTTTGCTAGGATGTTTTTAAACTAGGAGGGGGGGGGGCAAAAGGGTGATAAAACATCAATCCAATTGTCCCCCAAAACAAGGACAGAAGGTGCCTGTAGCAAGTGTGTTAAAAAATTATAAGCTTAGAGTCATGTCTACAAATGCTCGCAGTTTAGGGAATAAGATCCATGAACTTGTGGCAATAATGGCAACTGATAGTGTAGATTTAGTCGCTGTTACTGAGACATGGTATAATGAGAAAAATGACTGGGACATAGCAATACCAGGGTACTCTTTATATAGAAAAGACAGGGAAGGCAAGAAAGGGGGAGGGGTGGCCCTGTATGTAAAGAATAGCATAAAATCTAGCCTAATAAAGGTTAGTGAGGCGAACATAGAGTCAGTTTGGGTTACGTTAGAATTTGGTAATCACACAGTAACTCGTGTAGGTGTGATTTATAGGCCCCCAGGACAAATTGAAGAGTTAGATAATCTACTAGTTGAAGAAATAGCTAAAATGACAATGAAGGGGGAAGTTATCATCATGGGTGACTTTAATCTTCCTGATATAAATTGGAAAACAAAAATAGCTACTTGTGCCAGGAGCACACATATTCTAAACTCCCTACTGGGATTGTCTCTAAAACAAGTCGTTGAGGAGCCAACTCGTAAAGAGGCCATACTAGATTTAGTGTTAACAAATGGAGATTTGGTATCAGATATTACTGTAGGTGAAAGTTTAGGATCCAGTGATCATCAGTCAGTGTGGTTTAATATAAGAACAGTGACTGAGTCACACCACACAAAAACAAAAGTTTTAGACTTTAGAAAAACAGACTTTTCCAAAATTAGAATATGTGTAAAGGAGTCATTATCAGACTGGAGCAATTTAAATGGAGTCCAAAAGAAATGGGATTATTTAAAAGTTGCACTACTGAAGGCAACAGAAAATTGCATTAGGCTTGTCAGTAAAAGCAAAAAATTCAAGAAACCACTGTGGTACTCCACAGATGTAGCCAAAATAGTAAAAAACAAAAAGTTAGCATTTAGTAATTATAAAAAAACCCAGAGTGAGGAAGACAGAATGACCTATAAGATTAGGCAGAAAGAGGCTAAGCAAGTTATAAGAGCTTCCAAATCACACACAGAAGAGAAAATAGCACAGTCAGTAAAAAAGGGGGACAAAACCTTTTTTAGATACATAAATGAGAAAAGAAAAGTAAAACAAGGATTAGTTAGATTAAAAACAAAAGAAGGAAGGTATGTAGATGAGGATAAAGGTCTAGCTGACTGCCTCAATGAATATTTTTGTTCGGTATTTACAGATGAAAATGAAGGAAAGGGACCTCAGTTAAGAAAAAGGATAAATGAGTCATTTATTACACGTGAGTTTACAGAGGAAGAGGTTCTATTTCAACTGTCAAAAGTAAAGACAAATAAGTCAATGGGACCTGATGGAATACACCCAAAGCTATTAAAAGAGCTTAGTGGTGTACTAGCAAAACCATTAACAGATTTATTTAACCAATCATTGATAACAGGAGTAGTCCCAGAAGATTGGAAGTTAGCGAATGTTGTGCCCATTCACAAGAAAGGTAATAGGGAGGAGTCGGGCAACTATAGGCCAGTAAGCCTAACTTCAGTAGTGGGGAAAGTGATGGAAACCATGTTAAAGGATAGGATTGTTGAACATCTAAAAACACATGGATTTCAAGATCAGAGACAACATGGGTTTACTTCAGGGAGATCATGCCAAACTAATCTTATTGATTTTTTTGATTGGGTAACTAAAATTATAGATCAGGGTGGTGCAGTAGACATTGCTTACCTCGATTTCAGTAAGGCTTTTGACACTGTTGCACATAGAAGGCTTATCAACAAACTACAATCTTTGAGTTTGGATTCCAATATTGTTGAATGGGTAAGGCAGTGGCTGAGTGACAGGCAACAGAGGGTTGTAGTCAATGGAGTATATTCGAAGCTTGGGCTTGTCACCAGTGGGGTACCTCAGGGATCTGTACTTGGACCCATTCTCTTTAATATTTTTATTAGTGATATTGCAGAAGGTCTTGATGGTAAGGTGTGTCTTTTTGCGGATGATACTAAGATATGTAACAGGGTTGATGTTCCAGGAGGGATAAGCCAAATGGAAAATGATTTAGGTAGACTAGAAAAATGGTCAGAGTTGTGGCAACTGACATTTAATGTGGATAAGTGCAAGATAATGCATCTTGGACGTAAAAACCCAAGGGCAGAGTACAGAATATTTGATAGAGTCCTAACCTCAACATCTGAGGAAAGGGATTTAGGGGTGATTATTTCTGATGACTTAAAGGTAGGCAGACAATGTAATAGAGCAGCAGGAAATGCTAGCAGAATGCTTGGTTGTATAGGGAGAGGTATTAGCAGTAGAAAGAGGGAAGTGCTCATGCCATTGTACAGAACACTGGTGAGACCTCACTTGGAGTACTGTACACAGTACTGGAGACCCTATCTTCAGAAGGATATTGATACCTTAGAGAGAGTTCAAAGAAGGGCTACTAAACTGGTTCATGGATTGCAGGATAAAACTTACCAGGAAAGGTTAAAGGATCTTAACATGTATAGCATGGAGGAAAGACGAGACGGGGGGGATATGATAGAAACATTTAAATACATAAAGGGAATCAACACAGTAAAGGAGGAGACTATATTTAAAAGAAGAAAAACTACCACAACAAGAGGACATAGTCTTAAATTAGAGGGACAAAGGTTTAAAAATAATATCAGGAAGTATTACTTTACTGAGAGGGTAGTGGATGCATGGAATAGCCTTCCAGCTGAAGTGGTAGAGGTTAACACAGTAAAGGAGTTTAAGCATGCGTGGGATAGGCATAAGGCTATCCTAACTATAAGATAAGGCCAGGGACTAATGAAAGTATTTAGAAAACTGGGCAGACTAGATGGGCCGAATGGTTCTTATCTGCCGTCACATTCTATGTTTCTATGTTTCTATCTATTCTAGACAGATGTGTTAAATCGAATGAATGAAAAAATCTAGGAATTTAGTTATATAGCTGATTTACATAGATTCTTTAATGGAATTACATTTCTTATATAGACATTTTCTACCTATGACCTTTACCTCTGATAAAGTACTGTACTTAATATTGACAAAATAAAAAAAATGCATAGTACTTAACAAAACAATGCAGAAAATGAAAGAATGGAAAAAATCCCCCAAATCCCAAATCTTCGTTGTATCTGTATGTGTGTTAGTTGACAAGATGCCAGACGAAGTGATGCTAATATGGGTCCTACTTACAATGATTGCACACTAATTCAGAATGACGCTGCTACACCAATCTTCCCAGGGTCCCGAAATTTCAGGCTCCAACATGAGCATAGCCACGTGAATTTTACTACGAAACAAGAGCCCATGCTCCTATACAGACACGATAGAGTCAAAATCTAAAGCACAGTCACGTTATTTTGAATGCAGCATTCTTATTACTAGGCCGCTAGGCCGTGCAATGACGTGAGCTGTGACCTTTGCACTTTTTTACACATGTATTAGTTGTTGTCCTGTCCGAAGCTCTGGGTCTGGACCTATATATACTCCAGCATATCTATTGTCTAGTGCTTTTTCATGGTTTCAATAGCCCTTTATAACACATTTATAACTACTCTGGTTCCTATAACACGGCATGTTTTTACCTGGCTATGGTTATTGACCCTGCTTTGTATAATCCTGATTCTAGTGTTTTGTCACGGCTACGTATCTGACAATGAGTATTCCTGTTAGTGTACCAGACACTGCTTTGTCCCTGACTTGGAGCTGTTCCAGTGTTCCTGTTTCCAGACCCTGCTCTGTCTTCAACTGATATTGTTTGTTATTTTCTGTATTCTCCTGCTCTAAGTATATTGTTGAGACGAGACCTTATAGTTCCTATTTCCTCCTTAGCGTTAAGCCTGGCCACTCAAAGGTCCGGTAATACGCCTATCTATCATTTCCAACTGTGTATTTAGTAGGATTGCTGCCTTGTACCTTTCTGAGGATTCTCACACTATCCCAACACTACCGTCTATCACACTGGAGGAAAGAAGGAAAAATAAGTGGACCACCTGTTTTAATAATAAACTCTACCTAATAAGTTCAACTCTTTAACTTCTATTGGGAGTTATTACAATGTGAGGCTAGAAACAAAATACACATATCCTTTCTGTACATAAGGGAACTAATAGTTCATAAATAGATTGTTGTGAGTGATGGCAGCACCAATTTATTTAAATTGTTGTTGGATTCTTAAATAAATTAAAACTGGACATGTTTCCAGTTATCAACTTTATTCAGTAGAACATGTGTAAAACTTTACAAATACAGAATGCGTATGTTAAAGGCTATTTATATTTAATCTCCATCCAAAATCACAGAGTATCCAAGTTGGCTGCTATTCCTGTTATAAGAAACCATCTTTTATCATTATCTGACTGGGCTTTATGAAATTTGTTGTCTATCTAAATCCCCTCAGTCTTGGATTGCAGGTCTCGATATTTGGTTACAGTCCCAGTAATACATTACTACCCATACTACACAGCACTAGGCTTTGGAAATACATCCATGCTGTTATTAATGCTGGTCACAAGACTCCCACCTGCAGTATAAGCCGTTACAAAATAGGTGTGATTGTTGGTTTGGAAACATGCAAACAGGTTGACTAGGAATGGATGTCACACGGTGTTTCTCACAAAGAAGCCTAAAAATCAGAAAGGGAATATAAAAAATAATATCCACAACTCTCCAAAATGAAAAAACATAGGAGGTCGGTAGAAAGGAAGCAAAACTAACTCTTTACCTTTTTTCCTTTTTTTTTTCAAACACTTTTTAAGAATCATCATGGATATAAAGGTTATGACAAGTGTGTGTTTGGGTAGTATACACTAATCTTTTAAAAATTATAAATTGAGGCTCTATATATGCGATTCAAAGATTAATTTCACATTGAAGTGCCAATAAAAATCTAAAGTATAGATTTATCTGGCGATACCAAAACAGGGGGAAAAGAAAGAGAGGTTGGACCCTCTGCAAATTATGCTATAAGCTGCTTTAAAAAGCATATAGTAAAGAGATATAATCATCAGAAGAATAGGGTTTTTTGTGTGTGAAAAAATGCTTAGAATTGTGGGTAATAAATGGAAGCTTATTGTCATCAATTTTAATCAGAACCTCTAAAACAGAAGGGAGAGTAGTGTTTAGCTGTCTCGCCACCAAGGTTTTCCGTGCTGCAAAGGTGATCTTATTAAATAGTTTTGGTAGTAGATAGGAAAGTTATCCTGAGCGTAGATAATTTGAATGACAAAGGGTCTATGAAACATAAAAAATAGCATATAATTTTTTTCCAAAAGTCAAGGACAATGGAAACTCACACCCAGAGGCGGCTCTAGACTTTATGAGACCTTAGGCGAAACGCAAACATGAGGCCCCACTAACAAAAAAGTGTCACATATACACATTGATGCACTGTCTACCTGTGTATGTGCCTGAGAGTGTGTCTGACAGAGAGTATCCTTGTGTGGGCGAATGTATGTCTCTGTGAGCATGTTTGCGTTTTTGTCTGAGACCCTATGTGTATGGGGTAGCTGATGGAGGGAGCGGGGGGTGTGATGGTGAGAGGGAGCAGGGGTTGTGATGGTGAGAGGGAGCGGGGGATGTGATGGTGAGAGGGAGCGGGGGATGTGATGGTGAGAGGGAGCGGGGGGTGATGGTGAAAGGGAGCAGGGGGTGATGGTAATGTGAGAGGGAGCAGGGGGTGATGTGAGAGTGAGAGGGGGGTAATGCGAGAGTGAGGGGTAATGCGAGAGTGAGGGGTAATGCGAGAGTGAGGGGTAATGCGAGAGTGAGGGGTAATGCGAGAGTGGGGGGCTAATGTGAGAGTGGGGGGGCTAATGTGAGAGTGGGGGGGCTAATGTGAGAGTGGGGGGCTAATGTGAGAGTGGGGGGGCTAATGTGAGAGTGGGGGGGTAATGTGAGAGTGAGAGGGGGTAATGTGAGAGGGGGGGTAATGCGAGAGTGAGGGGTAATGCGAGAGTGGGGGGTAATGCGAGAGTGGGGGGTAATGCGAGAGTGGGGGGCTAATGTGAGAGTGGGGGCTAATGTGAGAGTGGGGGGCTAATGTGAGAGTGGGGGGCTAATGTGAGAGTGGGGGCTAATGTGAGAGTGGGGGCTAATGTGAGAGTGAGAGGGGGTAATGTGAGAGTGAGAGGGGGTAATGTGAGAAGGAGCGGGTAATGTGAGAAGGACGGGGTGTTGGTGAGTAGGGGAGGCTGAGGGTGGTGACGGAGGGTTATGCTGAGGGTGGTGATGCTGAGGGTGGTGGGGGGTAATGCTGAGGGTGGTGAGGGGCGTTGCTAAGGGTGGTGAGGGGTGATGCTGAGGGAGGTGAGGCTGAGGGTAGTGGGGGTTATGGGGGATGGTGAGGCTGAGGGTGGTGGGGGTGAGGCTGAGGGTGAAGGGGTAATGGTTGAGGGTGGTGGGGGTGAGGCTGAGGGTGGGTTGGGGTGATGGTGGTGGGGGTGAAGCTGGGGTGGTGGGGGTGAGGCTGAGGGTGGTGCGGGGTGATGGTGGGGTGATGGTGAGGGTGGTGAGGGGTGATGGTGGTGGGGGGTGAAGCTGAGGGTGGTTGGGGGGTGAAGCTGAGGGTGGTGATGGTGGTGGGGGGTGAGGCTGAGGGTGGTGGGGGGTGAGGCTGAGGGTGGTGGGGGGGTGAAGCTGAGGGTGGTGGGAGTGAGGGTGGGGAGGGGTGATGGTGAGGGTGGTGGGGGGTGATGGTGGTGAGGCTGAGGGTGGTGATGGTGGTGGGGGTGAGGCTGAGGGTAGTGGGGGGGTGATGGTGACGGTGGTGGGGGGGTGAAGCTGAGGGTGGTGGGAGTGAGGGTGGGGAGGGGTGATGGTGGGGAGGGGTGATGGTGAGGGTGGTGGGGGTGATGGTGGGGAGGCTGAGGGTGGTGATGGTGGGTGATGGTGGTGGGGGGTGAGACTGAGGGTGGTGGGGGGTGATGGTGAGGGTGGGGAGGGGTGATGGTGGTGGGGGTGAGGCTGGGGAGGGGTGATGGTGGTGGGGGTGAGGCTGAGGGTGGTGGGGGTGATGGTCGTGGGGGTGATGGTGGTAGTGGGGGTGAGGCTGAGGGTGGTGGGTGGTGAAGCTGGGGGTGAGCCTGAGGGTGGTGGGGGGTGATGGGGAGGGAGAGCCTACCTTTCCCTGGTGGTCCAGTGGGCTCCCTGGTGGTCCGGTGGCCACTGCTCACGGTCTGCAGCTCCTCAGAGCTGCAGACCGTGTAATCTCGCGAGATTTCAGAGCGTTGCCGTGGTAACCCGCGGCAACGCTCTGATTGGCCAATTCTCGCGAGTCACATGGTCTGCAGCTCTGCACACTGCGGAGCTGCAGACCAGTGTCTGCGATGGTGGTGAGGCTGAGGGTGGTGATGGTGGGTGATGGTGGTGGGGGGTGAGGCTGAGGGTGGTGATGGTGGGTGATGGTGGTGGGGGGTGAGGCTGAGGGTGGTGGGGGGTAATGGTGGGGAGGGGTGATGGTGGAGAGGGGTGATGGTGAGGGTGGTGGGGGGTGATGGTGGTGAGGCTGAGGGTGGTGATGGTGGGTGATGGTGGTGGGGGGTGAGGCTGAGGGTGGTGGGGGGTGATGGTGAGGGTGGGGAGGGGTGATGGTGGTGGGGGGTGAGGCTGAGGGTGGTCGGGGGGTGATGGTGACGGTGGTGGGGGGGTGAAGCTGAGGGTGGTGGGAGTGAGGGTGGGGAGGGGTGATGGTGGGGAGGTGATGGTGGTGAGGCTGAGGGTGGTGATGGTGGGTGATGGTGGTGGGGGGTGAGACTGAGGGTGGTGTGGGGTGATGGTGAGGGTGGGGAGGGGTGATGGTGGTGGGGGTGAGGCTGAGGAGGGGTGATGGTGGTGGGGGTGAGGCTGAGGGTGGTGGGGGGTGATGGTGGTAGTGGGGGTGAGGCTGAGGGTGGTGGGTGGTGAAGCTGGGGGTGAGCCTGAGGGTGGTGGGGGGTGAGCCTGAGGGTGGTGGGGGGTGATGGGGAGGTGGTCCAGTGGGCTCCCTGGTGGTCCGGTGGCCACTGCTCACGGTCTGCAGCTCCTCAGAGCTGCAGACCGTGTAATCTCGCGAGATTTCAGAACGTTGCCGTGGTAACCCGCGGCAACGCTCTGATTGGCCAATTCTCGCGAGTCACATGGTCTGCAGCTCTGCACACTGCGGAGCTGCAGACCAGTGTCTGCGATGGTGGCCGGGCTGCCAGGAGGGGCCTCGCACCCGGCGGCATACCGGGCAAGCCGCCGGGCCCCCTCCTGGTGTCAGGTCCTCGGTCAGTGACCGAGGACCTGACACACTCTGCCAACAGGCGGTTTAGGCGGCCGCGAGGCCCCCGCCAGCGCGAGGCCTTAGGCGGCCGCCTAAACCGCCTACTTAGAGAGCCGCCTCTGCTCACACCATGTATCTATCAGCTTACTTTTTGTATTGCAACATTTAGAATCCCAGCCTAATCATATTGTCTTAGATGCTTTTCAAACCTCCACTTACACAGGATTGTTTTTTTACCAAATTAGTCTAAATGGAGGTGGCTGTTCTGCTAGTTTGCACGCCAGGGAGCGATTTTCATTATAATGGACTAGTAGCAGGTCATTTTTATCATCTTGCAAATTACTTTCTATATTCAATGTGATGGACAGTGAATTGTAATGAATAGTACAAACATATACACAGAATTCACGGGAAACCAATTTCCTTACACAATTATACACAAGTATTATGGTAGCTCAAAATGATCACATAAAAAGCACAAAACATATATACATATATTTTAAATTCTTTATTTTATTCGTGCGAAAAGTAACAACAAGCGTGCATAGCCACGATAGCATCTGCAGGCATTCTTCGAAACATTTCAAAGTGTGGCAGTTAAGACAGCACATTTTTTATATATATAACAAGAGGATAACAGGCTATTAACATCATTGAATTAGATTTTAGCATGCTAGGTTAAGACGTGTATGTAACGAAGCTAATATGTATGTAGCTTTGCTTCGTTAGGAAAGACAGCTTTTACGTTGAAAGTGTTCGTGACATGTTATTAACGGTTGGCACTAGGTAAGAGACGGTGGTTTTAAACATGAGTTACATTCTTTATGCTTAACTTTTGTTATTGATCAATAGCAGAGCCACAGTATTTATGGGTTAACAGAGGTGGCTTAGCTTAGTGGTTGTGTTTCTAATTAAGTATATTAATACACAGGCTAGTAGTGGTTGTCTAATTAGATGTCACAGGAGTTAAAATAGATGCAGGCATAAGACAAGTTACGATAAAGACCTCGCTTGGTATGTGTTAGCATGGAAACAAGAGTAATAGGTAAAATTTAAACGTCAACTGGCTGACCAGGCTAACCCATGGTAAGCAGGCATAATACATGCTCCACTTGTCAGTATCGGCCATAAAACATGTTTGATACGTTAAAGGCTTGGGAATGGGAGCAGAGGAGGTAGCCATATTAGAAGATGCATACATATTTTTGAGGCCTATTGAACGACTGTTAAAAACACACACAGAATGAGGGGGCGTGGCCAACCAAGAGACTGAAAAGACGTGTTTATGCGGTGCTCCGCTTCACCAGAGAATTAAACCCCAAAACAACATCGATAAAATAACCGGAGCGGATCACCCACAACCTCACCCCATCAAGTATAATATGGGGCGCAAAAATCGCAAACCTCAGGGACCAGGCACCTACAACGCCAAAGATATACGGCTGGCATTTGGGCGGCCTACACCGCCGGCGCCCCCCAAAATGGCGCCCGCAGGGACTTGCCGAGACGAGACCTCGGAGGAGTCCCTGGAGGAAGAAGACAACGAACTTACGTCCTCTAGACAAGGAGATTCAGATGGGGCAGAGGACTCGGAGGATGACCAGGCTCCAGCAACCAGAGGAGATATAAAGCAAATGCTTCTGGAGATGCGCAGAACGTGGAAGACGGATCTCCAGGAAATCCGACGAGACATGGGGGACATGCGGTCCAAGCTCCAAGCAGTAGAGAAAGGAGAAGCGGCAAAAGAATCCCGGCTGCAAACCGCCGAAACCAAAGTCAGCGCTCTCACGATGCAGGTCCAGAATCTGTCCCGCACGGTCGCTTCCCTGGAGACCCGACATAGGCGCCGCAACATACGCCTGCGGGGTATACCTGAAGAGGTGAAGGGGGAGCAACTGCTACCATACACCCGCCGGCTACTGACTGCTATAGGCCTCGCAGGGGACGTAGACCCTGGAATGATACTCACTGTTTTCAGAGTGAGGAAGGCATCGACAGCACCAGAAGAAGCCCCGAGAGACGCTATACTAGTAACCAGGGACACGGCTGTCAGAACGGCCATCATGGCCCGCTCCAGAGAGCTAGGGGGCGCGGAGTTGGACGGAGGCGCCATCTCATTCTTTAACGACATTCCCTTCACAGCACTACTGGAAAGAAGGAAACTGGCTCCAGTGGCAAAACAACTAAGAGACAAATCAATGCGGTACAGATGGGGAGCAGACGGAGCGCTGATTGTGACAACCGGAGGAACGACCACCATAATCACCTCAGCGGACGACCATGAGACAGCACTCCGGAGCCTAGTCACAGAAGCCACACCGACCGCAGTGAACACGAGCAGCTGCAAAGAAAAGGAGAAGCGGCGCACTGGGGAAAGCAAACTGCGAACCGGGACCAAGATACATAGACTGGAAACCAACAAAATGTGACCGTTACTAAGCCACACTCTAACACAACTCAGTGAACACCTACAATACATTCAAAAGGTTTCCGCGCTGCAGCAATACCCCAATAAGAAGCACGCACACATATACACTCACACACTCACTAGCCAACCACGAGATCACACAGGGAGACATACATGTCCAGGTCACCACCTGAGTAAACATAGGCACCCACAGATCTAGCACCTTGTTCTAGATGACTTATGAGGCACAGGAACAGAGCCTAGCTACATACATACCAATTAAGATGTTTAAAATACTTGAGATGTTTTTTAAAATATATTGGAACCCATGTTAATTGAAATAAGTCTTACTAAATGTTAGAATAAGTATTATCAATTGTTGGAATATGTTTTATCAAATGCTGTGAACTTTATCATCTTGGAAAACTATACTCTGATGTGAATATCTGCTATACTGCATGAAATTCAATAAAAATCTAAATTTAAAAAAAAAAAACACACACAGAATGAGACAATTAAACAAATTGAGCCATCACAACTGGTCATCTTGCCGGAATGTGCCGTGTCATCGTGCCGTGATAGTCCCTCTCAGCCTATTCCCATCAGGGACAGTTTGTGCACCCACTGTAGCCGGAGGCCCCATCCACTGCTTTCTCTGGGGATCTGCTGCAGCATCGTAGCGGTGAGGAGAATAGGTAGACCCTGGGGCACTGCCAGCTGTGGTCGATTGCGTTCTGTAAAAATAGAAGCAGCAGAGAGCAGTGCTCCCCGCCACTTCCTAAGTCCCTCATGTCCTCCCTCACTCTATGGGGGTCGATATGACCCCCAATATAGCATATGGGAGATTCTGACGAATGAATAGACAAAATTCCCGTCCGAATTTCAGACAATACCGAATGCCCCAGTGTTTAACTAGGCATGCGCGGGAATTTTACAGGGCTATCTAGTGTGGGCAGATGACGTGTCCCACCGGGCCTTCATCTACCCACACAAAGATGGCGGCGCCCAGGACCTAGGTCCGGGCACATGATAAAGATTATTATTTTTTTTTAAAAAGGTAATATGGGGGGCCAAGGGTCATTTGGGGGTGACTAGGGGGGGAAATAGATGTAGTGAAGTCGGGAGCGGGGTTAAAAAAAAGAACTGGATGCGGTCATGACATTGCCACTTTAAAAAGATCATCAAGTTTAATTAAATGTTATAAACATTAAAAAATAAAAATGTGATGACAGTTGTTGGAGTGTCCTATTCTGTACAAACTATGGTCAGTGAAGAAGTGTGAATGACATAAAATCATGATCAGACTTTATATACCAAAATAGGAACAACACAGAAAAAAGGTGTGGAAATTAGTGGCGCTTTATTTTTATAATGAGAGATAATTTCGTTAAGCTGCTATAAAACACTCAAAGGGTACTCCAAAAACCACTCTCGACATGCAAAAAACAAACAAGTAACCACGAGTGGGTCAGTGTAGAAACTTTCCCACTACTTGGTAAGAGTTTAGCGCTATAGATGTAATTCCAAAGTGCTCAAATATATAAACATACACTTACCACTCAGGGTAAAGGCAAGAGATATATATGCAAGAAAGAAAAAAAAAGAATGCACATAGAGTAATATTATATGGCTATACACTGAGTTTAAATTTAAGTATTTATGGATAAACTCACATTTTATAGAGCCTTTTATATGGATATAGGCTCTAAACACTTTTGCATCGTGCCTTTAAGGTAGGCAGCAGTACCGTATTGGTGTAGTTTGTTCTTTTCTCTTCCTTTCAGTCAAAATCGATCTCCTAGAGAGATAAAAAGGAAAAAAGAACTTCTGGGTGCAGATTGTTATACCCTTAATGTTTAGTGCAATATATATACAGACAAAAGGTGATCACCTTTTAAAGAGCCTTTTAATAACTGGCTCTAAGTACTACTGGTGTATGTGTCTATTATTAGGGGTGACACTACCCTTAACCGGATCCAAAAGTGTAAGGTAGAGGTAAGTATATTCGAAAAAAGTATTTATTAAAGATATTTAAAATGGGAATGATTTAAAATGATCAAAATACTGATAAAAAAGTAAATAAATACAGTATATGTCGAGTCTCTTCCTCTCCTGCTGTACCAAGACGCGTTTCGCCTTCGATGTCGGCTTTTTGAATTATTTATATACCACATAGCTAAATTCCCTAAACCTGATGGCTCCTGCAATTTGGAGTTTAATGAACCCCCAATACTATCAGTTTGAAAGACTGCACTACATTATGCTGTGTAGTGTGTATGTAAGATATGTTCATAATAACAAGTCGTTCTTGTTTACTATTAAAATACCAGTAAAATGTTGTGGTACTGCTCCTTTGTAGAACTCACCCATCATTATTGGAAGTTCTCAAGAGTATAACGCTATCAGTATTGCGTGTAACAATTAATTAATCAATCTAATTTTATGGCAATTACAACGAGAAGAAAGTTGAGTCTATACGTTTTAATGTATTTATTATTGCAGTTTATATATTGCATATATTACTATTCCTTTATTACGTAAATTATGGGATATTTAATAATTTTAAAACATCGGTCTCAACCAATGAGATCAGCCATACACTGTTAGGCTTAGCTCGGAGATTAGAGCTACTGGCTGCAGAGATTGACAGGAAACGATACCCAGCGGGCCTCTGGTAAGAAGTCAAGCCGTTACCATTCAGCACTTACAATTGGTGGTGCGAGGACACTCCTGGCACTATAACTACTTCTGTACAGAAGTGTTCTATTAAAGGGACTCTCCAGGCAGAGGATTTTACTCACCTGGTTTCAGCGCTGGGAGGCTCATGAAGCCGCGCCCCCTATTTTGTCAAAATGACGAAATAGGTGGGCACGAGCAGGGAGCAATCAGACGCTTCCATTTGGAAGCGTCATTGCTCCTTTGTGCCCATGCGCAGCTTCGCGGCACATGCGCACATACTTCAGAGGGCGGCATTCATGCGCGCAGTGTGCGCGGCCGCGAGCTGACTGACAGCTCAGCTCACGGTCTTTGCCCGCCCCCTCTCCTCTGCTGACAGGCAGGAGAGAGAAGGCGCGCACACAGTGCCTTCTCTCTCCTGCACACGTCAGACGTATTTTAATACGTCTGACGTGTACAAGGCCTTTTTAGGGCAATACATGATAGGAAGTCCCTCTGGTGGCCGTCTGAATGACGGCCACTGGAGGTATTCCTATCAATCAATGTAAACACTATATTTTCTCTGAAAATACAGTGTTTACATTAGATTGCCTGCAGGGAGCTATAGATCTCACCTGAACAACTACATTAAGCTGTAGTTGTTCAGGTGACTACAGTGTCCCTTTAACCATTTCAATGACAGAGGTCTACTAAACTGTGTTAAGTCTCCTTCTAGTGGTGACATCAGCCCAGGGCTGAGCTCTCCCACCACTGGAGGGCACCTGTGAGCTGCCTGCTGTCCTGAGGAAAATCTGTCACAGCTTCCTGTCTCTATCATTCTGTCACAGCTTCCTGTCTCTCTCATTCTGTATCATAGAGACTGTGAGAGGGAGGGAGGGAGAGAGAGAGAGAGAGAGAAGGTAAAGGCCTTATATAGTGAGTGTCAGAGAGAGAGCAGGTAAAGGCCTTATATAGTGAGTGTCAGAGAGAGAGCAGGTAAAGGCCTTATATAGTGAGTGTGAGAGAGAGCAGGTAAAGGCCTTATATAGTGAGTGTGAGAGAGAGAGCAGGTAAAGGGATTATATAGTGAGTGTGAGAGAGAGCAGGTAAAGGCCTTATATAGTGAGAGAGAGAGAGCAGGTAAAGGCCTTATATAGTGAGTGGGAGAGAGAGCAGGTAAAGGCCTTATATAGTGAGTGTGAGATAGAGCAGGTAAAGGCCTTATATAGTGAGTGTGAGAGAGAGAGAGAGCAGGTAAAGGCCTTATATAGTGAGTGTGAGAGAGAGAGAGAGCAGGTAAAGGCCTTATATAGTGAGTGTGAGAGAGAGCAGGTAAAGGCCTTATATAGTGAGTGTGAGCGAGAGAGAGCAGGTTAAGACCTTATATAGTGAGTGTGAGCGAGAGAGAGCAGGTAAAGGCCTTATATAGTGAGTGTGAGCGAGAGAGAGCAGGTAAAGGCCTTATATAGTGAGTGTGAGCGAGAGAGAGCAGGTAAAGGCCATATATAGTGAGTGGGAGAGAGAGCAGGTAAAGGCCTTATATAGTGAGTGTGAGAGAGAGCATATAGTGCCTTATATAGTGAGTGTGAGAGAGAGAGAGAGAGAGAGAGCGAGCAGGTAAAGGCCTTATATAGTGAGTGTGAGAGAGAGAGCAGGTAAAGGCTTTATATAGTGAGTGTGAGCGAGAGAGAGCAGGTAAAGACCTTATATAGTGAGAGAGAGAGCAGGTAAAGGCCTTATATAGTGAGTGAGAGAGAGAGAGCAGGTAAAGGCCTTATATAGTGAGTGTGAGCAATAGAGAGCAGGTAAAGTCCTTATATAGTGAGTTTGAGAGAGAGCAGGTAAAGGCCTTATATAGTGAGTGAGAGAGAGAGCAGGTAAAGGCCTTATATAGTGAGTGTGAGAGAGAGCAGGTAAAGGCCTTATATAGTGAGTGTGAGAGAGAGAGAGCAGGTAAAGGCCTTATATAGTGAGTGTGAGAGGAAGTTTGAGATAGAGAGAGCAGATGGATGTGATGGAACAGCTCAGGTAAAGGTGTTATATAGTGAATATCTCTGTGTGTGATTTATTGAGTGGATAGATGGGTGTGTTTTGCCCTGTGACTAAAATCCAGACTAAGTAAAACTTGAATGTGTATGTTTTACATGGAAATAAAGCTGGATCAATCTAAACTGACCAATCACTGACTTCCTAGAGATATTTAAACTAATTTCAGCTTTTCATTCGTGCTATCGTTTATGCGTTTATCTTGTATTATTCATTGGCTATTCTGACCTTGGCTTGTTTTTGACTATTCTTCTTTCTATTATCCTTGCACTTTGGCTTGACTTATCGTACTCATCTTATTAATTTATCCTTGACCTTGGCTTGTCTCAGAGTATTCTATTTGATGTTAAGTCTGGCTACACTAAGGCCCGGGAAATACTTAATTTTTAATTATGTCTACAAACCCTTTATTTACTAACTTAGTCACTGCATGGTGGGTCATAGGTTATACTGAAAACTCCTAGATTTTGTGTACATTTGTGGAGCCTTTCTATAAGATGCAAGACTTCTCGCGGCGGCTCCCTTCCTTTGGAACAGTCTGCCTACCCCCATCAGACTCTCCCCGAGTCTTCAATTGTTTAAAAAGTCCCTCAAAACACATCTGTTCAGAAATGCTTATGGACTCCCAGAGTAACTTATCTATACCTATCCATACCTCTCTCTTGCTCTCCTAAAGAGCCACACTCCACTCTCTCCTCCAGTTATGCTACTTTTCCACCTTGTTTGATGGTTGTCACCCTTGCTCCCCTGTTGTGTATTTTTACCCCATCTCCTCAAGACTGTAAGCTTGTTTGAACAGGGCCCTCATCTACCTATTGTTCCTGGGTCACTGTGTAATTGTCTCATTTATTGTAAATTTCTCCCCCTTTCATAATTAGTTGGCACTATATAAATACCAGTAATAAGTGCGTTGAAGACACCAAATGATGACGAACCTGTGTGGAGAAAAGGCGCAGCCATATTGGGAAGGTCTTAAGATGGCTGTGGCTACAGAGACAAATGAGAACCACCATATTGGGAGGGGCAGAACATTACCAGAAACAAACTTTTTTTGGACAAATCGGAAACTACCGTATTTTTCGCTCCATAAGACGCACCTCACCATAAGACGCACCTAGTTTTTAGAGGAAGAAACCCAGAAAAAAAATATTCTGAACAAACTGTCCCATAGTGTTTCTTACTATGGGACAGTTTGTACAGAATATTTTTTTTCTCCCCTGTCCCATAGTGTCCCCCCCTCCCATAGTCTTCATCTCCCCCCCCTCCCCATAGATTTCATCTCCCCCCCCCCTCCCCATAGACTTCATCTCCTCCCCCTCCCCATAGACTTCATCTCCCCCCCCTCCCCATAGACTTCATCTCCCCCCCCTCCCCATAGACTTCATCCCCCCCCTCCCCATAGACTTCATCCCCCCCCTCCCCATAGACTTCATCCCCCCCCCTCCCCATAGACTTCATCCCCCCTCCCCATAGACTTCATCCCCCCCATAGACTTCATCCCCCCCATAGACTTCATCCCCCCCCCATAGACTTCATCCCCCCCTCCCCATAGACTTCATCCCCCCCCATAGACTTCATCCCCCCCCATAGACTTCACCCCCCCCCTCCCCATATTCTTCTCTCCCATACTGTCCCCCTCCCCTTGTCCCATAATTACTTACCTGTCTTGCAGCGTTGGCCGGCAGCACAGGGCGCACCGCGGTAGTGGAACTTGAATTTCATGTTCCGGTTTCCGGCGGGACTGAAAGGAAGTGCACACTCAGCTTGTGCACACTTCCTTTCAGTCCCGCCGGAAACCGGAACATGAAATTCAAGTTCCACTACCACGGTGCGCCCTGTGCTGCCGGCCAACGCTGCAAGACAGGTAAGTAAAGCTTCATATTCGCTCCATAAGACGCACAGACATTTCCCCTCACTTTTGAGGGGAAAAAAAGTGCGTCTTATGGAGCGAAAAATACGGTAAATACCTGATATGGAGGCAAAATAACACAATACCCTGCAGATAACATAGGTTATTAAGGTATATAATATATATTAGTCTAATAAGGTATATAGTGCAATAACATTTAAATTAGTGCATTAGCTGATGAGCAGACATTATAATAATAATAGAAATCGATATGCAATCCAAAGTAATTGTGATTTGAAAACCCTAGAAATGCCAACTACAAAATATACAAAAACTTAATCACAACATATACAATTTCAAATATGTTTAGGCTACTTAAAAATTATTTCTCTGGGCCAAAATTTGGGGATTTGGTCACACCATATGGCCATAGCATGTTAGGTCCACAACTAATTTCCAGCACTGTATGTGCTGGTGGAGCCAAACTAACGTTATCACAGGAGATTCATATAACTACATTAACTTTACTGCTTAAATCACTACAAACATTTCTTTACATTTTAGGCCAATATTACAGAATTAAAAAAATATTTTTGCTACAGTTTCTGCTTATCAATTTTGGTCTAAAATGTTTATTTTTTAACAATTCACAGCTTATTACCCTGAAAGGGTCAATCACTAAAGTATGAATTGTAAAGAAGTGAAATTAGAATGGCAGAATTTAGGCTACACCTACCAAGCTGCTAGTATAGCCAAGTTGGAGAATTTTCCCAAACAGCTATTTTTGCATAAATGTTCTATTTACATTTTAGTTCAGAGTTTAGTGAGTAACCCTGTGTACAAGACTGCTTGTAATTTGCATCACAATGAGAAATTGGCAAACACATCCAAAACATTTATTTTTTAATTGTCATGCTGTTGCAAAATATGAGGATTTATATACACAATATGGCCATAGGGTGCTAAGCCCACCACTACGTCAAAGTACCCCAATATTGGTGGGTCCTAACCTAATTTTACCTTGGGTGATAAAGCTGCTAATTGCATTAATGATTTTACTTATTTAACTGCTACAAGAGTTTCTCTTCCAACCTACATGCTTCCCATGATAATGGGGAGCATGCATGTGAGGAAATTTGGGTGCTTAGAGCAGCCCTATTATTTTTGAGTTTGTCAGAAAGGTAATCTTTATGAGAAACTCATAGAGGATGTGCTAGAATTTAATTGAACATTTTGAAGATATTAAAAGTCAAAGATGGGATTACCTTGTATTATGCAGGTGCAATGTGCCATAGATGGAGCTACAAGCAGCTTCCTCCAACACATCTTTCCATTTTATATCATTCGTCCCGAGACCTGAGGTAGACAGCCATCTTCTCGTACAATGTGCAGTAGAAGCCTTATTGTTCCATAGGCTGCTCCATAGACGTCCATTTTGTATTATTGTGTACATGTAAGATTGCATCAGTAATGTGGCTTCTGGTAGATGAAGCAGCCAGGGAACGAGGGGAGAGATTCAAGTACATTCTATGCACAGAGTGATGCTATAGGCCTATTTGTATAGTCAGAAATGCCTTAAATTGCTTTGTGCAGTCACATGTGTGTGCATTTGCTAAAGTAATTTCTCATTAGTTCTTGTTTTTTGTAATGCCTGTACAAAAATCCCAGAATGGCAGGACATTATCCAAAAAATCGGTTTGTCCTGCTGGAAAGAGGAAGTTTGTTTGTATACCCATAAAAAAGATAAGCTTGTAATATGTTTTCTGTTTTTCTCTGTTTTCTTTGGGGTAGAGGTATATCTTAGCATGCAATACCTTTTAGATTTATTTTATTTAAATTATTTATTTATTTTCTGGAGCTGCTATGAGCCCTCCTATTCTTTCCCAACACAAGCTTTCTGTTCCTGTCCAATCACAGTCTTCTCAATGGGCTGTATTACAGTTCATTAAGAAGTCTGTCCCGGCTTGACCGCGCCGCCAAGCTGAGCTTACCTGCTCGGCAGCGAGCTGGGAACCGCTCCTCCGCGTCCTCTGGGCAGTATGCCCAAAACAAAGATGGCGCCAACCATGCGGCCGCGGCCGTCAATGTCTCCACCCCCCCCCAAAATTATACGAACGTGCGTGTGACGTCACGGCGCCAACGCACACGCACGTTCTGGCCAATCACAGCCTAGAGAGGGATATTTAAATCCCTGATTCACCCAAGTACCTGGCCCTTTCGTGGTTTCCTGTCCTGGTTCCCGAAAGTGTGTTTTTCCTTGCTGTATTTGTGATTTTCGGTATATTGACCTTGGCTATTCCTCATTACTCTGATTTATGGTTCCCCTGACTTGGCTTGTTTAATGGTATTTGTGTATTTCTGGCTTCCTTGACCTTGGCTATCCCTTGACTATTCTCTGTCTCTAACGTATCAGTCCGGCCATTCTAAGGACCGGTTTACGTTCTATCCTTTTTTATTTCCTTTCTATTTTCTATGTAAATGTTACATAGTTCTGCGTGTTGGACCACATTAGCAGTCGTGACAGTCTTTGCAAGGCAGATACTCTGGGTAATTATCTGCCCTTTGAGTTTGCTCCACTGAGTTAAAATACCTGGAAGTAACATGAACAGCTGTCTAATTAACAGGCAGTGAGATTTAACATGGTTCATTAATAAAAGTGCCAATTTCTGTTGAAATTTAAACTTTTATATAATGAAAAGGACACACTATTCACACATAAAGCACTTCAGCAAGTTTATGTATTTGAAGTGTTCCTTTAATAATGCAGCTGCTGAAATTACCGATTTTAAATAGTTTAAGACTACTTTAAAAAGGCTTTTCTCAAGTACAAAATATGTAGATTGATCACACCATATGAACATTGCGAAGTCTAGTCCACCAATCCCCATACCAGTGTCCTATAAGAAATGTTTGAAAGAGGGTACAGTTTAGAGGAGAAACTCTTGTAGCAGTTTATTAAGTAATTAAAGCTTGTAACGTTATTAACTCCCACTTAAAAATTAGTTTAGGACCCAATAATATTGGGATACTTTGATGCAGGCCTGCCAACTGTCCCAAAACCAGCTGGACAGTCCCTGTTTTGGGTCTATCCCTCTGTCTCTGGGTTTTGTTTTTCTGCTGGTGCCCTGTCTGACACCAAAGAAAACTCACAACAAAGTGCACACTGGGCGTGTGTTTAAATGTGCTCAAAACTGCACTATAGTGTTGCTTGGCTTTTTGCCCATACAGACAGTGCTTTGGGCATAGACTCTCAGTTGACTGCCTGTTTTCTTTATGCCCTTTCTACAGCCATGAACGCCACCAGTGAGGCTGTGTGCATCACTAACACGCCCAAAGCTGGCCCATACACAACCTACCCACAATTCACCACTCTCGGTTGATGTTATGGTGGGCATAGTCTAGCCATATGGTGTGACCAAGTTCCCAGATCTTTTGCGTGTATTTCTAAGAAAGTTTAATGATTTAAAATGGCATATTTTTAAGGATGCAGTGTTTTTCTTGTTCATTTCAGCATTCTCACTTTCCTGTTAAAAATCACTCCAAGCACCAGATGCACTAAAGCTCATTGTAGTGATTATGGTGTAAAGAGTTTCAGTGCATTTATTGCAACTAAAATTATTACCCCCTATGCTGCGATCTTCTAACCCTGGATGGTGTTAATAGGCTGTGAGTGCTGGGGCAGGTTAACCCACCACTCATAGTCTAACATGGCTGGCCAAGGTCAGAGGGAATTATATCAATATCTGTCATTAAAAAATACATTTCATACTAGTGTTCCTTTAAAAGGACACTCCACGCACATCAAGCTCTTCCATTTTGGAAGTACTTTTTGTGTCAGGTGCATCTCATACTAATTTAAGTTTTTAAAAATGCAGATTTCTATTAGAAATTGGCACATTTACAAAGAATTGCAGAAAAACCCCTCTAGCGGTCAGTCAGACAACAAGGAATGTTATGTTCCCTATTCTCTTACCTCCACAGAACTAATGGAAGTGGCAGGCATGCTCTTATATATCTGGCCTGCCTTCTCCTTTAAGTTACAGTGAGCCTGTGCATGCGTCCACCGGGCTAAGTTTTACTATGTATCCTTGGGTTTGCGAGGCTCCCTTGTCTGCTCCGTCCGCGTCTGAGCAGCTCAAAACCAGAGGTCTCTCTGTGAAAAGGCTTTGATTGGTTATTTCCCTGGCCCTTGGGAAGAAGGGTGGACTTACAAAGGCTGCATACAAGAGATCTTTTTAGATACACTCCAATGCAAAAATGATTTCATTAGGCTTTATCTACTAAATTATTTTTTAAAAATTACATTTTTTCCATTGGAGTGTCTTTGCAACGTAGAAGCTTTAGTCTTACTACAGATAGTGGTACACCATTTGGTTACCCCTAACTGTAAGCAAAATGCTAGTTATACTCACTTATACTCAGTCCTTATCTTCTTCCTCTGATATGGACGTCTAATGAAATAAAAATATGAAACGTTAGTCTGCAATTGAAAAAAAGACGTGAACATAAAACATATAAATACATGAAATCTAAGGTTGGAGCGCTAAGAAAAATTAAATAGGGCATTGATTAATAGGGCATTACTGATTTTAAAAAGTGTGCCCGTAAAAATGATTGGAGTCCGTCTTTTTGCTGATCTTGCTCAGCATGGTAATGCCTTTGCTATATCCTATATTGCTATATCCTAAACAGCAGTCGCACAAACTGATGGTGAACAGCAGATATTATCACCATGAGCAGCTGTTAATCATAAATGTCTTCAATTAACATCCAGCAGCGTTGGATGTACAGGACATGAATCTAGTCCTTCAGTCTAGAGATGACATAAAATAGCATTGTATTTATTAATGTACCTTTCCTGCAGTTTTCCACATTTGTCAAGCAGCTGAGAGCAGATGTCAATGCTCTGTACTCAAGGGGGCGCTGTGGACTGGCACATGATGTTCCACCTTGGGCTGATGAAAGAGAATCCTTGAAACAACTTCTGATCTTCAGAGGCAATGGGTGTTTTGCAGGACTCCAATGAAGATATTGCCTTTTCCTGTGTTATACCTGATGTTGCATTATCCAGTGATGGCTACAAAGAGGAAACATACGCTTTAACACATAACTTGTATGTTACTATTGGAAGAAAAGCAGGCCGGTTTCCTATTGACGTCTAATGATCCCCAGATCGGACACACCCACCCTATAAATTGTCCTTGTTCTGTTTGTATAAAATAAGCTGTTAAATCACAGTATTTATAGCAATCCCTGATCTTATTGGTCCATATTTTACCTGTTTATTGAATGTAGTTATTCTGGTGCAGTTTATATACTTACTGTGTTTAATGCGAAGGGGGGATCTACTCTCCCAGCCTCTAGCTCCTCCCAATCGATAGACTGGAAGAAGAGGTGGAAACGGATGCGGCTGATTTCCCCCAAACGCCTGGATGGTATTTTACACAGAAGCTGTAAAGGAGAACATGAAATTGTCTGTTATGAACCAGTCACTCGCATTGTTTATAAAAAAAAATGAAATCATTATATAATTTAATAGCAGACATTAAAACATGTAAATTTACAGTATTGTGTTGCATTTCTATATGCAGTAATTAGCAAATAATTAACCAAGACCATTGGGAGGGAAAAGCTAATCAATTACTGTCTTTTCGTTTTAGATCAAATGGAAGTTTACTACAAACATTTTGGAACCCTCCACCCATTTGGAATATAAACATGATTCACTGAATGCCATCTATAAGGATAGGACAGACAGATACTGGATCTGGACAGTCTTTCCTGGCAGCAGACAAATCTCCCTTCTCTCAGTAGATAAATGGATTACGGTGTCCAGAAGGCTTGCAGTATCTGCGTACGTTGCCATCTACTCTAAACACCATGTGCTGAAGGTGAGTTGTTATTTTTAAATAAGTGGGTGTTACTCAATATTTCCTCACTGCTTCCCCCTGCAGCCTACATGCAAGACACCTGCCATTTATAAAGATAAGGGTTTACCAGCTGCCAGGCTATTTCTCTATCCATTATCTAGTCAATCCACCTGTTTCACCAACACTTTGAATATTAATACAAACCTGTTTCTTTTAATCTAGATTTCAAAACATATCTTGGAACTAATGAATACTTTAACCCTATGAGTTGCACAGATTTCATAAGCCCATTGGCATGTCTGGCACTCAAAGGTTAAAAGGGACACAATAGGCAGGAATTAAATTCTTATTTTTAAAGCATTTTATAATAAGTTATCATGCTAAAGCAGATAATACTCACCGTGTTTAGGATGTCCTGAGTAGCAGGCCTCAGATAATCAGGGTAGCTTGGGGTATCCTCCAGCACTGATCTGTCATTGGTGGTACTCGAACCCCCACAGTAAAAAGGGGATTCACCAGTGGCCATCTTATAGAGGATTACCCCAAATGCCC
Source organism: Pelobates fuscus (assembly GCF_036172605.1). Taxonomy (NCBI): domain Eukaryota; kingdom Metazoa; phylum Chordata; class Amphibia; order Anura; family Pelobatidae; genus Pelobates; species Pelobates fuscus. The sequence continues at coordinate 131,423,612 of NC_086324.1, read as the reverse complement.
ACCAGTCCACAGCACAGTTATATCTCCTCCCCTGAATCATCTGCCAAAAGAAAACAATCAGCAATGTGCACACGTAGGAAATCAAATGATTACAGTAAAATATTAATGTATCCATCAACAAATTCATAAGTTCTGTTCATAAATTTAATGTAACAGACATTAGTAAACTGACACAGGAGAAACATACCTGCAAGCTTCAAATATAAAAGGGATTTGGCTATCTGAGACCGGTTACATTGTGGTTGTTATAATGGCTATGAGTGTTAGGATTGTGGGAAAGATATGAGTCTACAATTGAGGAACAAGAAATCCCAACCATCATTACTTCAGTAATATTTCTGCTTTTGTTAACCCTTTAAGTGTCGCAGCAAAGAGTTGAGATTTTAAGCTAAGGTCTGTGAGACCCCAGCATCTAATTTGAGCGAGCCAATCACCTCCCTTACACCGAGAGAACTGATCTGTGCTCTCTATAAAATAGATAACTTATTTTTAAAAATGGAAACATGCAAGATCTGCAGGACCGCAGTTAAATTGGGAATGGGTCCTACAAGTAGCCCCTAGCTCTTACCCCATTCTTTAAAGAGTCAGAGAGAACCCAGCTTATGGTCCTGAAAGGAGCAGTAGGAGATACCCAGTCTTTGTTTTATTCCCTGGATGTGGTTAAAGCTCTGAATTCTCCAGCTGAGCATACTTTAATTATTTGGTATTTTTTCCAGTGAATTTTTATGCAATTATATTCTTATAAATATTAATAGATTTTTTAAAATTATTTTAGCAATAATCTTTTAATATGCAAATCTTAACTTGTGCACTTCTTGTGAGTGTTGGTATAATTGTTAGTCTCACAAAATCCTCCAATAACAGTTTTCAAGATGAATTATTGTTATAGTGTATTTATTATAGCATCCACTTGCATTGAAGTTTCAAAAGTAAACATTACAGCATATCAGCCATGTTTAATTCCTTACTTCTGGTGCAATATAACCGGGTGTGCCGGCATATTCTGTTGCTGTTTTTCTTCCAAACATTCCCTCCAGCGCTAGTCCGAAATCCGCAATCTTCAGGTGTCCCACGCTGTCCAATAATATGTTCTCCGGCTTCAAGTCTCTGTAAAAAGAAATATTCTGATTGCTGTGTGCCTCTCCATTTACATAAGATAGGGCATATAACCAGTTGTGTATTTAAAGGCTGATCTTGGAATTTATTTAGCTTGTTTCTCTTAGCCTCAATTATGCCTTTCAGAGTACAGTTTGTTAGATTTCAGACTTGGTTGGATAAACAGAATTTGACCGTGGAAGAGAGAGTATCGGTACTTGGTAGAAGAGGAACATTGTGAAGGAAGAGATCGAGAGATTTTAGCGACATGACCACCATATATGTGACATTATTTATGATGGGTTCCTATAGTAAAAAAATATATTATTTTCTTCTTTACCTAACAAACCTTTTATCACTTGTTATCAAACCACAGTCTGTGTGTCTATATGTAATGAGAAAATGACGTCAGACATCCTTTAGTAATGTGAGAACTGTATTTGGTGACAATAATCAAGATCTTTCCCATATATAATTCATACATCTAAGCAGTGTAATGACAGAGCAAAGACATGTAAAGGAAGGCTTTAAATGTAAATAGATAATTAAACAATAACAACAAAATTGCAGAACAGAGAATACACAATATGAAAGTAAATTTTCAGTAATTCTATGTTACTTACCGGTGGATAATTCCTTTTGCATGGAGATACTGGAGTCCGCAGACAATTTCAGCAGCAAAAAAACTGATGGAAGAGATTTAAATTATGATCAGCCACAAAGCATTGTATGCAGGGACGGCTCTCTAATTAGGCGGTTTAGGCGGCCACCTTTTGGCCAGTGTTTGTGACTAAGTGGCTTCTAAAAAAGACTGGACATACCCCATTTGCAATACCTTGGGTTGTCTTCTTTTGCAAATGGTATGCCATCATAGGGGTAATTCTCATTCCTGGGCTACCATACGGTCTCAAAGGCAACGTAACCAATCTGGCGAATTTCAATGTGAAAAAACTGAAATACAACCCTTATATTTGACTCTGTAACTTTTGAAAACCCCTAAAAACTGTACACGAGGGTTACTATTATACTCTGAAGACTTCGCTGAACACAAATATTAGTGTTTCAAAACAGTAAAACGTATCACAACAATTATATTGTCCGTGTACGTGCCATTTGTTTGTGAAAAATGCAAATATTTCACTTTCACTGACAATAGCATCGTTGTAATACATTTTACTGTTTTGAAACACTAATATTTGTGTTCAGCGAACTCTCCCGAGTAAAACAGCCCCCCCCCCCCCCCCTGTACAGGTAAAATGACCTAATTATGTAAAAATATTACATAAATATATACATAGAATTAATATATATATATATATATATATATATATATAAAACAACAAAAATATATATAATAGGCGCTCACTAAAAACTAATACAAAATAAGATAAAAGCGGGCTGCAGCAACTAATACAAGGATTCCCAACCTTGTGAGTGGTGGAACATATAAACAAAAGAAAGAAACCGTGCCCAAAGAGTATGTATGAAGTAGTATACGTACACAAATATATATGGATGATATTCACTTTAAACCATGAGGGAAACAGAGATAAAAATAATAGTGCAATACAGTATGTGCAAAACGACAAGTGACGTGCAGGGCTGGATTAAGAGCACACTGGGCCTGGTGCTGACAATTATGATGGGCCTAATTACGGAATCTTATTGACCAAAAACACTAAAACAGTCATACCTCCCAAGCGTCATGTATCTGATGGAGATGGTGCTGGAGGGAAACTCATAGGATTCAGCTATAAGAAAACACATACTCTATGCTAATCTCTCTCTAATTAATGCTTTCATCTTTCAAGTAAATCCATACCCCCTAACAGCAGTGTCCAGTGAAGCAGGAAGTAAATGGGCGGGGTAAAAGGGTGGGCCACTGGTGCAAATCACGTAACCAGAACTGCCAAAAGGGGAGAACATGCCCAAAAAGGGGGCATGTCTGTACAAAGAATTTGAAGGACAGCCTGGCATGAATGCATGTCAGGCTGCCCGCCAATAATGCAGGCTGTCCAACTAAGGGCATACTATGCATGCAGCACCCTGAACTTGACATAAATGTGTCTAATGATGCGCTCACTCCATGCTTTCTAAGGACTGTCCTGTAGCACTCGCTGGTCCACTTGTCTCCTTACCTTCTTACTAGCAGGCAGAAGTTCCTGGTATATAGTCTGGGACAGAGAAAAGGTGTATGTAGTAAGTGTAAAAGAAAGGGGACATGCCACAGTGTTAGAGAGACCAACGTCTGCATTACCTTAACTCATTTTATTGTCAGCCAGTCCACACAAGTTTTGTTCCCATACATCCCTCTTACAGGGAAACTCGATCCATTTTCCTGGCACTGGAGGGTCCCTCTCCCTCCCACCCCCCAATCCCCAGTTGCTGAAGGGGTGAAAACCCCTTCAGTGACTTACCAGAGGCAGCGACAGGTCCCACGTCGCTGCTTCCTCCTCCCCCGCCGCTCCTCCTTCTGCTTACGTCGGCCGGTGGGCGAGACTGATCTCGCCCGCCGGCCGAGGAGACCTAATGCGCATGCGCGGCAATGCCGCCCATGCGCATTAGCGCACCTCATAGGAAAGCATTGAAAATGAATTTCAATGCTTCCCTATGGGGAATAGAGCGACGCTGGAGGTCCTCACACAGCGTGAGGACGTCCAGCGACGCTCTAGCACAGAAAACCTGTGCTATGAAGCAGGAAGTTCCCTCTAGTGGCTGTCTAGTAGACAGCCACTAGGGGAGGACTTAACCCTGCAAGGTAATTATTGCAGTTTAAAAAAAACTGCAATAATTACACTTGCAGGGTTAAGGGTAGTGGGAGTTGGCACCCAGACCACTCCAATGAGCAGAAGTGGTCTGGGTGCCTGGAGTGTCCCTTTAAGCTTCCAAACTTAAAGGGACAATATAGTCACCAGACCAACTACCACTTATTGTATTTGTTCTGGTAAGTAGAATCATTCCATTCAGGCCCTTTGCAATAAACACTGTCTTTTCAGAGAAAATAACTCCACTAGCCACTCCTTAGATGGCTGCTAGAGGTGCTTCCTGTGGCAGTACTGCCTAGTGTGCAGCACTGCCATTCAGTGTCTCCACCCTCTGCATGCAGACACTGAACTTCCCTCATAGAGATGCATTGATTCAATGCATCTCTATGAGGAGATGCTGATTGGCCAGGGCTATGTTGGAGTTGTGCTGGCTCTGCCCCTGATCTGCCTAGTTGACAGTATCAGCCAATCCCATGGGGAAGTATTGTAATTTGCTCAGACCACCACTTCTGATGATGTCAGCAGACAGTCAGTTCAGAGGCAGATCCAGCAGCATATTTTACTATATTTAGGGAGTCAAGAAGGGGCCAGGGTGGTTGTTTTAACATAATGGGGTCAGAAATACATGATTGTGTTCCTAACCCTATAGTGCTCCTTTAACCCCTTAAGGGCGTAGGACGGTTCAGGACCGTTATCGGCATTTTTCCCTTGCCGACCGCCGACGGTCCTGAACCGTCCTAAATTTAAGATGTACTTACCCGATCGCCGTCGTTCCCCCGGCGGCGATCGGCGGTGCTCCCGTGGTGGGGAGACTGCCTGCAGCCCAGACAGTCTCCCCATGGCGAATTAGGACCCCTGTGGCCATGTGATCGCCCAACAGGGCGACCACATGGTCACAATAGGTGTCCTAGTCTCTGCCTGCAGGGGGACTGTCTGTGCTGACAGGCAGTCTCCCTGCCAGTGTAAAATCAGAAAAAAAATTATAGTTATAGTTAATAGTTAAAGTTATAGTTAATAAAAAAAATTATTATTATATATGTGTATATATATATATATGATATATAGACATATATTATACCTATATAATATATGTCTATATATCATATATATATATATATATAATGTCATGCTAAGTGTATTTTTATATTAATATGTACATATATTAATATAAAAATACACTTATAATTAAATTACACACGTATATATATAATATATATAATAACTATATATATTGTATATATATTATTATAAAATACAAATAATAAGTAATTTAAATTAAATTAAACATGTAAAAATAATAAAAATGTAAAAAAAATTATATATCTATACGAAATTTTATTCTAACTGTACTTTGATAATAACATATATATATTTATATCAAAATACACTTAGAATGAAATTGTATATATATATATATATCTATGTATATATAAATAAATAAAAAGAATACGAACTATTCATATGTCCATATACAAAATGACATAAATAATTATATATATATACACGTAGACTTCAAATATATAAATATGCATATATATTTAAATTCTACGTGCGTATTTATGTAATATTTTTACATAATTAAGTTATTTTATTGATTGCAATTTAAGGGACCTGCCTGCCAACCCAGGCTGAAAGTCCAGAGAATTTAATTTGCTATCACTGTATTTTACCCTGTAACGTTCTACGACACCCTAAAACCTGTACATGGGGGGTACGGTTTTACTCGGGAGACTTCGCTGAACACAAATATTAGTGATTCAAAACAGTAAATCATATCACAGCGATGATATTGTCAGTGAAAGTGACTTTTTTTGCATTTTTCACACACAAACAGCACTTTTACTGATGATATAATTGTTGTGATACATTTTCCAGTTTTGAAACACTAATATTTGTGTTCAGCAAAGTCTCCTGAGTATAACAGTACCCCCCATGTACAGGTTTTATAGCGTTTTTGAAAGTTACAGGGTCAAATATATGGGTCAAATATTTTTACATTGAAAATGGCCAGGTTGGTTACGTGCCTTTGAGAGCGTATGGTAGCCCAGGAATGATAATTACCCCCATGATGGCATACCATTTGCAAAAGAAGACAACCCAAGGTATTGCAAATGGGGTATGTCCAGTCTTTTTTAGTAACCACTTAGTCACAAACACTGGCCAAAATTAGCGTTCAATTTAGTTTTTTACTTTTTTCACACACAAACAAATATGAACGCTAACTTTGGCCAGTGTTTGCGACTAACTGGCTACTAAAAAAGTCTGGACATACCCCATATTGAATACCCTGGGTTGTCTACTTTAAAAAAAATATGTACATGTGGGGTGTTATTCAGCGATTTATGACAGATAATAGTGTTACAATGTCACTATTGATACATTTTAAAAATGTATGTTTTGAAACCGCAATATCCTACTTGTACTTATAGCCCTATAACATAGCAAAAAGCATGTAAACACTGGGTATTTTAAAACTCAGGACAAAATGTTGAATCTATTTAGCAGTTTTTTTCATTCGCTTTTGTAGATGAGTAAAAGATTTTTCACATAAAAGTAAAAAAACATGTATTTTTTTCAATTTTTCATCATATTTTTTCATTTAAAAAAAATTAAATTACATGAGATTATATAAATAATGTAAAGAAAGTCCCTTTTGTCCTGAAAAAAACAATATATAATTTGTATGGGAACAGTAAATCAGAGAGCGGAAAATTACAGCTAAACACAAACACCACAAAAGTGTAAAAAGATGCCTGGTCGCAAATGTACAACATCGCAAAAAAAAAAAGTCCGGTCCTTAAGGGGTTAAGTAAGAGTATGTGAAGAGTAGTTAGGGTTGCCACCTTTTTTGAAAATAAATACCAGCCTTAATCATTTGTATAATCACAAGGAGTGACATCAGAGAAAATTCTGTAAAATCACCAACAAACTACTCAGTTTGATTCTGCTGTATAGATGGATTGCTCCCAGTGTCTGTCTCGCAAGTCACCCAGTGTCTCAGTGTCCCTATGTATCACAGTGTCAGTGTCCCCATGTCACCCAGACCCCTAGTCTTCCAGTGTCCCCATGTCTCAGTGTGTCCCCGTGTCACTAGGATACTGGGGACACAGTGAGACATGGGGACACTGAAAGACCCGGAGACACAAAGACATGGGGACACTGGGAGACATGGGGACACAGACATTTAGGGAAACTGGGAGAAATGGGGACAGTGAGACACTAGGGACACTGAGACACTAGGGACACAGATACATGGGAACACAGACACTGGGAGACTAGGGGACACTGGGAGATTAGGGGACACTGGGGACACTGGCTGGGAGACAGACACTTGGGGATACTGGGAGACATGGGGACAGTTGTGGACATAGACATGGGGACACTGGGACATATAGGGACACTGGGAGACATGGGGACACTAGGCACACTGAGACACTAAGAACACAGACACTGGGAGACATGGGGACACTGAAACATTTGGGGACACTAAGACACTAGGGACACAGACATGGGAACACAAACACTGGGAGACTAGGGGACACTGGCTGGGAGACAGACACTTGGGGACACTGGGAGACATGGGGACACCAAGACACTAGCGACACTGGATGGGGGACATGGGGACACTGGGAGAAATGGGGACATAGTGTCTCTGTGTCCCAATGTCTCAGTGCCTCCCAATGTCCCTTTGTCTCACAGCGTCCCCATGTGTCTCAGTGTCCCCTAGTGTCTGTGTCCCCATGTTTTCCAGTGTCCCCAAGTGTCTCAGTGTTTCCAGGTCTCCCAGTGTCTGTGTCCCCATGTGTCCTAGTGTCTCAGTGTATCCTAGTGTCTGTGTCCCCTAGTGTCTCAGTGTCCCCATATGTCCCCTAGTGTCTCAGTGTCCCCATGTGTCCCTGCTGCCTTTCCCCCCATCCCTCACTTACCTGAGCTGTAGAGCTGCTGTCTGGACTCTGTGCTGTGTAGCTGCTCCCCCACGGATCAGTAAGTAGTAGAGAGAGGCAGGGATATGCTGTAACTTCCTATCCCTGCCTCTCTCCACACACAGTGACCCCTACTGGCCGGTGCTGGTATTGCAGAGTAATCTCCATTTATTCTGAGAAAAATACCTGCATTTGTATTGCCGGTATTACTGCAATACTGGCACGGCCAGGCAGCCTCAAATACCGGCTGTGCCAGTAAAATACCAGTGAGGTGGCAAACCTAAGAGTAATGTGTAAAAAAAAAAAAAAAAAATAAAAAATATATATATATATAATATTTTTTTTTTTTAAATGGGCCTATTCCATGGGCCTGGGCCTGGAGCTGCAGCTCCATCAGCCCCTATGTTAATCCGGCCCTGCTGCTGTATTAAATCTGGATCAAGGCTACCACAGGAGGGCAACCGGTTACCAGAACAGACCATTCTCTGCTACACAGAGTATTTCAATCTTTTTTGGGGGGGGACAGTGTTACATCATATTCACAAACAGCATATCCCTTAGCAAAGTTTTTCAACATACAAGACAATGGTTCAACGACCTTTGAATGCACCCATACTGTAAATGGAGTATCAGATTCAAAACCACAACAAATATTCAAACACACTTCCAACGGTCACACCAGTTACTGCAGCACGGTTACTAGGCCTAAACACACATGCACAGGATCCTCACACACTCAATATCACGACTTCGCACACACAAAATAAATTCAAAATTTAGTAATAGTTAAGGTGTTACACATACAATGTCAAACAGTAATTTTAGTGTCGTTACTGTAATGTCAGTGGTTATGGTGTCAGTGATTATGGTATTTTAAAGTAGTTATGGTACCAAAAATTTGTTATGGTGTTGTAATTACAATGGCAGTCAATATTTACAGTATCGTGATTACAATGTCAGTAGTTGTGGTATCAGTCAGTGGGTATGGTGTTGTGCGCATTTAAAAATTTTACACACTTTTTACAAGTCTGCTAAACAGCAGAGCTCAAGCTTTCTAGCAGGACATACATTTCACAAATTACTACATATTTTACAACTTTTACAGCAAACCAAACTATTCTAACTAGCCAGCACCTTGAAAGCTACCGAACGGAATATACACCAAAATTCGGTTAGTTTACGCTGCCCAGGCACCACGATCTAGTAGACGGAATGTACACCAAAAGTCTATATAGTTTGAGATCTAGCAAACGGAATTTACACAAAAATTTTGCTTAGTCTCCAGTTCCGCTATCAATAAGCTAGTGACCACATTTACACCAAAAATCACTTAGTCAAGATAGGTTGAGAGCTAGCGAACGGAATATACACCAAAATTTGCTTAGTCTCACCGGTATCCCCGATTTAGGGACCAAATTTACACAAAAGTCACTTAGTCTGCCATGACACTGGTGTCCGGCTGAACATATATACACCAAAAGTCAGCCTGACTACAATCCACCTAACTAACAGATACAACAAACACCTGTACTTGTATATGCCACATGGAGATTTCAGGTCTACTAGATTTTGAACCATGTTGAAATCCCATTACATTACTTTCCCACCTTATTTGGTTGCCATTTACCTTACTGCCCTATTGTGTTTTAACACACCATCTCCTCTAGACTGAAAGCTCGGTTCAGCAGGGTCTTCATCTACTTATTGATTCTGTATCATTTTGTAAAGGTCTCATATTTTGTTAATTTTCCCTTTTCCTGATATTGTAAAGCGCTACGGAATAGGTTGGCGTTATACGAATACCAAAAATAAAGTTCATTTTATGTTTTTTTTTTTTTTTTAATTGCGCTGCTATACAATTTAAATAACATTTTGTTTTAGAGTATGCTTGTGGGGCTTCTGTGATCACTATTTTATTTAATTTAACATTTCGAGAAAAGAAAAAAAAGAAGGGGACAGGGCCTGACTGGCTAGCCGAACGGACGCATCCGACAAGCCAAATCTAACTTTACAAGCTCCCATGCAGCGGAATTTACAGCAAAAAGCAAAAGCTGCGGAGGGGGGGATCACGGGGAACCAAGAGACACTAAACTTGAAATCCAGCGAGACCGGTTCGTCGCTCCTCAACCTCCTGCGGACTACGAGCACGGCGGTCGCTCTCCAACGTAAATTATCACGAAGCATGGCAAATTCTTACCACCCCCCTCACCCCACCCTTTGGACCGGCAAGCAGAGCCGGAGAGGCACCAAAAATGGCGGACGGCCCCTCAATTGAGGCCTACCTCGCAGCTTTGCAGATGCGGCTGAACCTCAACTTTGATAGGTTCTGGGCGAAATTAACAGCAGGCAAAAGGTCACACAAAAGCCCGACAAGCCTGCAGCCGACCTGAAGATACCACTGACCAGCCCACATAACCTCACCAAATGTACAGCGCCATCACGCAATCCGAAAGGAAAGCAGAGCACCCATAAAATGAAGCGACCTAGGCAGAATCGCACTACTAACTCCCCACTGAGGCTTGGAACATACCGCAAAAGGCAAGTGGCAGCAGGTCGCAAAAATGGGGCCCAAGCATACGGGACTCGGACACTCACAACCACACAAGATGGCGGATCCTCGAGCTGGGACGCCATGTGGCACACAAGCGCAACACAGCCCCACACTCCTGCAAAGAATATGTACCTGCACGTAACCAGATGGCCACATAACGACCATCAACCTCCCCACAGACTGGGCATAGGCTGAAGAGGTGCGGAGATCCAGACATCCCCATGGTACACGAAAGTGCTAAAACGGGCAAAAGAGGACATTACAGATCCTGCTGTGGTGAACTCCTGTTATTAACGTACTCATATACACAGAAGTTAAAATACACTGCTATAGAATATTAATGCGTAATTTATCTTACACGCAGTATTTTAACTCTTTCAAGCGCAGTTTTTAGTGTATTGTAGCCCGCATATAGCTAAGCATGCTAGACGCGCATATTTGAGCATATTGGATACTCACACAATGTGTTTTAAGCAACTAGACTTAATTGAGGGCTACAGGCAGGGCCGGCGCGTCCATAAGGCGGCACAAGAGGCCGCCTTAGGGCGCCAGAGGAGGGGGGCGCAAAAATCCGAATCCCCTGCCTTTGGCTGGAGAATCGGATTTTTTAATTTTTTTTATTTATAGTTTTAAAGCGGTGCATATTACATCATATATCTCTTGACATTTGGTTATTTTTAAATTCACATATTGTGTCACATATACATTAGCTTATCAGAGGTATTGCATACAGTTTTGTCAAAGCAGTTCTTCTTCACAATCATCTTTAGTACGATAATCAGATTTTTAATCTCACCTCTCTCCCTGCAGCCAGCACACAGCAGGAGCAGGGCAGTGAAGTCAGCCGTCCTCCTCTGATGATGTCAGAAGGGGGCGGGACTTCTACTGCTCCCAGACTCCCCAGCGGTCCTGACTGCAGCTCCAGCCTCCAGTGTAGCCCGTCCCAGCCGACCACCAGGGGTAAGGTTCTCCCCTCCCCGGTCCAAGGTAAGCCCCTGGGAGGGGAAGAACTTTTAGTATGTTTGTTTATTTTTAAATCAAAAGTTTTTTTGGTTTTTGCCCCTCTCTACTGCCCCTGCCCCCACTATACTGTGTATGAAAGTGTATGTATGTCTGTGTCTGTATGTCTCTATATGACTGTGTATGTGTGTTTCTGAATGTGTCTGTATGTCTCTGTATGCCTTGTTTTGTGTATATATGTCCCTGCATGCCTGTGTAAGTATGTCTCTACATGCCTGTATGTATCTGTATGCTTTGTTCTGTATGTCTCTGTATGCCTGCATCTTCATGTCTCTGTATGTTTGTATAACTGTGTCTTTATTTATCTATATGTGTGTGTCTGTATGACTGTATGTCTGTGTACCTGTATGTGCTGATTGTATGACTGTGTTTGTTTGATTGTGTGCCTGCATATTTCTGTGACTATGTGCCTGTATGTGTGTGTAGCTATATATCTATGTCTATATGGCTTGGGAGGGAAAAGTTACACAAAGGGCCCTGAGGGACACACAAAAAACAGACTGAGGGGAGAGACCCACAGAAAAGGGCTGTGGGAAAGAAAGACACACAGAGGGGCTGGAGAAGGAGATACACATGGGGGTTGTAAGAGACATACAAGGGGGTGTAAGACACACTAATATATACAATACACTAAATGGGGGGGGAGGGGGGGCGGCAAAATTCATCTTCGCCTGTGTAGCCAAAAATCTTTGCACCGGCCCTGGCTACAGGTAGAAGCGCACGCATAAGCCTGCCTAAACAACATCCACCCTGTTATTTTATCAAAAAATGTGCTGTTCATCCTTGCCATGACAGTGTCGCAATGTTTGCCAATGAATGCCTGTGCATGCTGTTGTGGCGCCACAGATCTTTTTGTTGTATGACCCTGTGCACCACAAAAAATAAAGAATTAAAAAAAAAACTTTTATTCAATTTAAAAACTGCATTATCGTTTTCTATATTGTATAATTGCATTACAACAGCATGCTGGCAATAAATAACCATTACATAGAGCACACTAGACATCTGCAGAAATCATTCCCCTGCAATAAAATACAATTTAAAACAAATTGATCTAGAAGTTCATCTATACCCAAACAAATTGATCAGTCACATAAATCCCAAGGAGGTTTATTTGGGCATAGATTAACAGGAATTTGATTTGTTCATCGCAGGTAAAATGGATTTATGTATTAAATTTTTTTTTAAAAAATCTAGAAAGCAATGTGTAGACTAATGAGATACCATTGATTAGGATATTTTTCAGTTTGACACTTGTATTTACATCGTATATAATATCTTCCATCTTTTTCAGATGGAACTTTTTCTCAAACAAAATCATCTTCCTCTGACATGCTTAAGCTAACTTTCTGGTATACAGGGAGTGCAGAATTATTAGGCAAGTTGTATTTTTGAGGATTAATTTTATTATTGAACAACAACCATGTTCTCAATGAACCCAAAAAACTCATTAATATCAAAGCTGAATATTTTTGGAAGTAGTTTTTAGTTTGTTTTTAGTTATAGCTATTTTAGGGGGATATCTGTGTGTGCAGGTGACTATTACTGTGCATAATTATTAGGCAACTTAACAAAAAACAAATATATACCCATTTCAATTATTTATTTTTACCAGTGAAACCAATATAACATCTCAACATTCACAAATATACATTTCTGACATTCAAAAACATAACAAAAACAAATCAGTGACCAATATAGCCACCTTTCTTTGCAAGGACACTCAGAAGCCTGCCATCCATGGATTCTGTCAGTGTTTTGATCTGTTCACCATCAACATTGCGTGCAGAAGCAACCACAGCCTCCCAGACACTGTTCAGAGAGGTGTACTGTTTTCCCTCCTTGTAAATCTCACATTTGATGATGGACCATAGGTTCTCAATGGGGTTCAGATCAGGTGAACAAGGAGGCCATGTCATTAGATTTTCTTCTTTTATACCCTTTCTTGCCAGCCACGCTGTGGAGTACTTGGACGCGTGTGATGGAGCATTGTCCTGCATGAAAATCATGTTTTTCTTGAAGGATGCAGACTTCTTCCTGTACCACTGCTTGAAGAAGGTGTCTTCCAGAAACTGGCAGTAGGACTGGGAGTTGAGCTTGACTCCATCCTCAACCCGAAAAGGCCCCACAAGCTCATCTTTGATGATACCAGCCCAAACCAGTACTCCACCTCCACCTTGCTGGCGTCTGAGTCGGACTGGAGCTCTCTGCCCTTTACCAACCCAGCCACGGGCCCATCCATCTGGCCCATCAAGACTCACTCTCATTTCATCAGTCCATAAAACCTTAGAAAAATCAGTCTTGAGATATTTCTTGGCCCAGTCTTGACATTTCAGCTTGTGTGTCTTGTTCAGTGGTGGTCGTCTTTCAGCCTTTCTTACCTTGGCCATGTCTCTGAGTATTGCACACCTTGTGCTTTTGGGCACTCCAGTGATGTTGCAGCTCTGAAATATGGCCAAACTGGTGGCAAGTGGCATCTTGGCAGCTGCACGCTTGACTTTTCTCAGTTCATGGGCAGTTATTTTGCGCCTTGGTTTCTCCACACGCTTCTTGCGACCCTGTTGACTATTTTGAATGAAACGCTTGATTGTTCGATGATCACGCTTCAGAAGCTTTGCAATTTTAAGAGTGCTGCATCCCTCTGCAAGATATCTCACTATTTTTAACTTTTCTGAGCCTGTCAAGTCCTTCTTGACATAAATGTGTCTAATGATGCGCTCACTCCATGCTTTCTAAGGACTGTCCTGTAGCACTCGCTGGTCCACTTGTCTCCTTACCTTCTTACTAGCAGGCAGAAGTTCCTGGTATATAGTCTGGGACAGAGAAAAGGTGTATGTAGTAAGTGTAAAAGAAAGGGGACATGCCACAGTGTTAGAGAGACCAACGTCTGCATTACCTTAACTCATTTTATTGTCAGCCAGTCCACACAAGTTTTGTTCCCATACATCCCTCTTAAAGGGAAACTCCAGTGCCAGGAAAACGATCCATTTTCCTGGCACTGGAGGGTCCCTCTCCCTCCCACCCCCCAATCCCCAGTTGCTGAAGGGGTGAAAACCCCTTCAGTGACTTACCAGAGGCAGCGACAGGTCCCACGTCGCTGCTTCCTCCTCCCCCGCCGCTCCTCCTTCTGCTTACGTCGGCCGGTGGGCGAGACTGATCTCGCCCGCCGGCCGAGGAGACCTAATGCGCATGCGCGGCAATGCCGCCCATGCGCATTAGCGCACCTCATAGGAAAGCATTGAAAATGAATTTCAATGCTTCCCTATGGGGAATAGAGCGACGCTGGAGGTCCTCACACAGCGTGAGGACGTCCAGCGACGCTCTAGCACAGAAAACCTGTGCTATGAAGCAGGAAGTTCCCTCTAGTGGCTGTCTAGTAGACAGCCACTAGGGGAGGACTTAACCCTGCAAGGTAATTATTGCAGTTTAAAAAAAACTGCAATAATTACACTTGCAGGGTTAAGGGTAGTGGGAGTTGGCACCCAGACCACTCCAATGAGCAGAAGTGGTCTGGGTGCCTGGAGTGTCCCTTTAAGCTTCCAAACTTAAAGGGACAATATAGTCACCAGACCAACTACCACTTATTGTATTTGTTCTGGTAAGTAGAATCATTCCATTCAGGCCCTTTGCAATAAACACTGTCTTTTCAGAGAAAATAACTCCACTAGCCACTCCTTAGATGGCTGCTAGAGGTGCTTCCTGTGGCAGTACTGCCTAGTGTGCAGCACTGCCATTCAGTGTCTCCACCCTCTGCATGCAGACACTGAACTTCCCTCATAGAGATGCATTGATTCAATGCATCTCTATGAGGAGATGCTGATTGGCCAGGGCTATGTTGGAGTTGTGCTGGCTCTGCCCCTGATCTGCCTAGTTGACAGTATCAGCCAATCCCATGGGGAAGTATTGTAATTTGCTCAGACCACCACTTCTGATGATGTCAGCAGACAGTCAGTTCAGAGGCAGATCCAGCAGCATATTTTACTATATTTAGGGAGTCAAGAAGGGGCCAGGGTGGTTGTTTTAACATAATGGGGTCAGAAATACATGATTGTGTTCCTAACCCTATAGTGCTCCTTTAACCCCTTAAGGGCGTAGGACGGTTCAGGACCGTTATCGGCATTTTTCCCTTGCCGACCGCCGACGGTCCTGAACCGTCCTAAATTTAAGATGTACTTACCCGATCGCCGTCGTTCCCCCGGCGGCGATCGGCGGTGCTCCCGTGGTGGGGAGACTGCCTGCAGCCCAGACAGTCTCCCCATGGCGAATTAGGACCCCTGTGGCCATGTGATCGCCCAACAGGGCGACCACATGGTCACAATAGGTGTCCTAGTCTCTGCCTGCAGGGGGACTGTCTGTGCTGACAGGCAGTCTCCCTGCCAGTGTAAAATCAGAAAAAAATTATAGTTATAGTTAATAGTTAATAGTTAAAGTTATAGTTAATAAAAAAAATTATTATTATATATGTGTATATATATATATATGATATATAGACATATATTATACCTATATAATATATGTCTATATATCATATATATATATATATAATGTCATGCTAAGTGTATTTTTATATTAATATGTACATATATTAATATAAAAATACACTTATAATTAAATTACACACGTATATATATAATATATATAATAACTATATATATTGTATATATATTATTATAAAATACAAATAATAAGTAATTTAAATTAAATTAAACATGTAAAAATAATAAAAATGTAAAAAAAATTATATATCTATACGAAATTTTATTCTAACTGTACTTTGATAATAACATATATATATTTATATCAAAATACACTTAGAATGAAATTGTATATATATATATATCTATGTATATATAAATAAATAAAAAGAATACGAACTATTCATATGTCCATATACAAAATGACATAAATAATTATATATATATACACGTAGACTTCAAATATATAAATATGCATATATATTTAAATTCTACGTGCGTATTTATGTAATATTTTTACATAATTAAGTTATTTTATTGATTGCAATTTAAGGGACCTGCCTGCCAACCCAGGCTGAAAGTCCAGAGAATTTAATTTGCTATCACTGTATTTTACCCTGTAACGTTCTACGACACCCTAAAACCTGTACATGAGGGGTACGGTTTTACTCGGGAGACTTCGCTGAACACAAATATTAGTGATTCAAAACAGTAAATCATATCACAGCGATGATATTGTCAGTGAAAGTGACTTTTTTTGCATTTTTCACACACAAACAGCACTTTTACTGATGATATAATTGTTGTGATACATTTTCCAGTTTTGAAACACTAATATTTGTGTTCAGCAAAGTCTCCTGAGTATAACAGTACCCCCCATGTACAGGTTTTATAGCGTTTTTGAAAGTTACAGGGTCAAATATATGGGTCAAATATTTTTACATTGAAAATGGCCAGGTTGGTTACGTGCCTTTGAGAGCGTATGGTAGCCCAGGAATGATAATTACCCCCATGATGGCATACCATTTGCAAAAGAAGACAACCCAAGGTATTGCAAATGGGGTATGTCCAGTCTTTTTTAGTAACCACTTAGTCACAAACACTGGCCAAAATTAGCGTTCAATTTAGTTTTTTACTTTTTTCACACACAAACAAATATGAACGCTAACTTTGGCCAGTGTTTGCGACTAACTGGCTACTAAAAAAGTCTGGACATACCCCATATTGAATACCCTGGGTTGTCTACTTTAAAAAAAATATGTACATGTGGGGTGTTATTCAGCGATTTATGACAGATAATAGTGTTACAATGTCACTATTGATACATTTTAAAAATGTATGTTTTGAAACCGCAATATCCTACTTGTACTTATAGCCCTATAACATAGCAAAAAGCATGTAAACACTGGGTATTTTAAAACTCAGGACAAAATGTTGAATCTATTTAGCAGTTTTTTTCATTCGCTTTTGTAGATGAGTAAAAGATTTTTCACATAAAAGTAAAAAAACATGTATTTTTTTCAATTTTTCATCATATTTTTTCATTTAAAAAAAATTAAATTACATGAGATTATATAAATAATGTAAAGAAAGTCCCTTTTGTCCTGAAAAAAACAATATATAATTTGTATGGGAACAGTAAATCAGAGAGCGGAAAATTACAGCTAAACACAAACACCACAAAAGTGTAAAAAGATGCCTGGTCGCAAATGTACAACATCGCAAAAAAAAAAAGTCCGGTCCTTAAGGGGTTAAGTAAGAGTATGTGAAGAGTAGTTAGGGTTGCCACCTTTTTTGAAAATAAATACCAGCCTTAATCATTTGTATAATCACAAGGAGTGACATCAGAGAAAATTCTGTAAAATCACCAACAAACTACTCAGTTTGATTCTGCTGTATAGATGGATTGCTCCCAGTGTCTGTCTCGCAAGTCACCCAGTGTCTCAGTGTCCCTATGTATCACAGTGTCAGTGTCCCCATGTCACCCAGACCCCTAGTCTTCCAGTGTCCCCATGTCTCAGTGTGTCCCCGTGTCACTAGGATACTGGGGACACAGTGAGACATGGGGACACTGAAAGACCCGGAGACACAAAGACATGGGGACACTGGGAGACATGGGGACACAGACATTTAGGGAAACTGGGAGAAATGGGGACAGTGAGACACTAGGGACAC
The DNA here is from genome assembly GCF_036172605.1 of Pelobates fuscus. Taxonomy (NCBI): domain Eukaryota; kingdom Metazoa; phylum Chordata; class Amphibia; order Anura; family Pelobatidae; genus Pelobates; species Pelobates fuscus. The sequence continues at coordinate 131,405,608 of NC_086324.1, read as the reverse complement.
TGAGACACTAGGGACACAGATACATGGGAACACAGACACTGGGAGACTAGGGGACACTGGGAGATTAGGGGACACTGGGGACACTGGCTGGGAGACAGACACTTGGGGATACTGGGAGACATGGGGACAGTTGTGGACATAGACATGGGGACACTGGGACATATAGGGACACTGGGAGACATGGGGACACTAGGCACACTGAGACACTAAGAACACAGACACTGGGAGACATGGGGACACTGAAACATTTGGGGACACTAAGACACTAGGGACACAGACATGGGAACACAAACACTGGGAGACTAGGGGACACTGGCTGGGAGACAGACACTTGGGGACACTGGGAGACATGGGGACACCAAGACACTAGCGACACTGGATGGGGGACATGGGGACACTGGGAGAAATGGGGACATAGTGTCTCTGTGTCCCAATGTCTCAGTGCCTCCCAATGTCCCTTTGTCTCACAGCGTCCCCATGTGTCTCAGTGTCCCCTAGTGTCTGTGTCCCCATGTTTTCCAGTGTCCCCAAGTGTCTCAGTGTTTCCAGGTCTCCCAGTGTCTGTGTCCCCATGTGTCCTAGTGTCTCAGTGTATCCTAGTGTCTGTGTCCCCTAGTGTCTCAGTGTCCCCATATGTCCCCTAGTGTCTCAGTGTCCCCATGTGTCCCTGCTGCCTTTCCCCCCATCCCTCACTTACCTGAGCTGTAGAGCTGCTGTCTGGACTCTGTGCTGTGTAGCTGCTCCCCCACGGATCAGTAAGTAGTAGAGAGAGGCAGGGATATGCTGTAACTTCCTATCCCTGCCTCTCTCCACACACAGTGACCCCTACTGGCCGGTGCTGGTATTGCAGAGTAATCTCCATTTATTCTGAGAAAAATACCTGCATTTGTATTGCCGGTATTACTGCAATACTGGCACGGCCAGGCAGCCTCAAATACCGGCTGTGCCAGTAAAATACCAGTGAGGTGGCAAACCTAAGAGTAATGTGTAAAAAAAAAAAAAAAAAAAAAAAAAAAATATATATATATATAATATTTTTTTTTTTAAATGGGCCTATTCCATGGGCCTGGGCCTGGAGCTGCAGCTCCATCAGCCCCTATGTTAATCCGGCCCTGGTGACGTGTGATCTGTAGTGATTACACTCACATTTGTTTGAGCTATAGCAGAGCTCAGCTGTATCAGCGCCTGGACGGAACAATCCCCGTCTATGGATATAGATAGGGGCAGATGTCCAAAAGGCTCAGATGAATAGCAATATGCAAGACAAAAAACGCGCTCCAATGGTGAAATACATTTTGTGAAATATAGATAAAATAGAGAAAGATGTTGTACTCACATTTACTAGAGCAGAACTTGCTCTAGTGTATATAGCGTTGGTGGTATAATCCCCACCCAAGGATATGCTGGAACCAGGAAGTGAAGTTTGGATAAATTTTAAAAAGTGTAGATATGAATAAAATACACTATTTATTTACCAAACATAAAAAAAACAATAAGAACAATAAAATAAGCTTCAAGAGTCCACTTTACGCGTTTTGCCTCTTCAAAGGCGTCTTCAGTTTTTTATGTTTGGTAAATAAATAGTGTAATATATATATATATATATATATATATGATCTAAGTATATATTTTAATCTAAACAGTTTTTAAACTTTTATTTTACTTTTCACAGGCAGCGGGGAGACTACCTGTCATTCCAGGCACTCCCCCTGCTGACACTGCTATGGACAGCTATTCCTTCCATGTGATTGTGAGGTCCTCCAAGACTGGCGTTTAGAACAGAGTCCCCAAGGACGGCATACCACGCCCGCCGTCCTGAAGGGGTTAAACAGCCAGAGCTATAGCAGAGTTAGAGAATTTTCCAGACCAGCTAGCTTTGACATTCAGATTCAGTTTTCTACAATTTAAAGTTCTAATGCAGTGGTTCCCAAACCTTTTAGGTTCAAGGCCCTTAATATTTCAGTATTTTTCCAAGGCACCCCAAGTAAAAAATTTTAGGTTGTATATCTGTACAGCGCCGTGGCATTTACTGGCGTTATAGTGTAATGTACAATGTTGGTGTTTGAAGGGGTGCTTGTATACCATTTATTGTGTTTTAATAAAGTGGTGTTTTTGTATGTTTGCCTTTGATTGCAGGGGTGTGTCTGAATGTAATGGTATATATTCATGCACATTAACACACAGATGCATATAAAGACACATACACACAAATTCATATAGACACCGACACATACACACGTATAGATATACACACACAGAAACAGATATACACCCTAACACACAGATGCACATACACAGATGTGTGCGAGCACACAGACACAGAAGCACACTGTCATATATATACACACACAGATGCACACCCTGACGAGCACACTCAAACTCATACAAACACACACTCATACACATACACTCATACTCCTACACTCAAACTCATACACAAACACTCATACACATACACACACTCACACACAAACACACATACACACACTCACACACAAGTGATTTTTTTTTTATATCTCCAGCCACCCTCCGGTTAGCTTACCTTATGTGCCAGGAGGGTGGCTTGGAGTCTTTTTTTTTTTTTTAAATTCTTTATTTTTTGCGTCACACTGCACATATGACGTATATGGCATTCAAAACACAAGGTGTATAACATCAACTTTGCAAGTATTACATATCATCGTTAAAGCAGTAACATGCAGTGTGAAAATTTTTATATAAGGGTAAGTACAAACATAAACATGACACGATTTGCCTCAGTGGTATTGTGATGGTTGGCTGACTAGTGGCTGTGTGTGTGGGTAGAGATTCCACGGAGGTAGGCATCCCCTGCATTGCATGTCTTCTGTGGTGCGTCTCGGTTTGGTTGTGGGGATGGGGGGGTGGGGGGTTTCTACAATTGAGCTGTATGCTCCTAAGTTCGTCCGCTCTCTTTGGTTATGCCATATGTGGTCGGGCTATGTGTGGTGTTTATTGAGAGTGGGTGTATGAGTTGTGTCTGCTAAGGAGCTACGCTTTTGGCTAGGGTGTGGGATTAGGTCGGTTTTGAATTATAGGGTATATCTAGGTAAAGTCAGTCCCCAGACAGGGGGAGAGATGGAAACCTCAGGGTAAGTCTCTCACGGCGGTGCTGTGCGTCCCTGCGGTTTCTGGGCTTGGCCTGGCGTGAACTCCGGTATATCGGCAGGATTTAAATGTGATAAGTTCAGGCCCCTCTGGTGCAGTGGCGACTGGATACCCAGGGTGGTGAGCAATGAGCCGAGTTCCTGGACGCTGTGTGCTCTGTGTGTGGTGCCTCCATGGGACACAATGACTGCTCTTGGGGTTCCCCACTTGTAGGGGATATCCCTATTTCTCAGGAGCTGTAGGTTTGGTTGCATCTCCTTTCTCCACGCCATGGTGGACCTGGTTAGGTCTGAAAAGATGGAAAGGGTTGATCCTTCGAAGTGTAAGGGGGTCTTTCCCCAGAGCCCCGCCATGGTCAGAGCTTTGTGTTGGAGTGATTGGAATCGGATTATGAGATCCATAGTTGCGGTCGCAGGAGCTCTGGTAGGCTTTGGCAGCCTAAACATTCCGTCTAGCTGAATTGCCTTTGCTTGCTTAGGCGGCAGGACTGTGTTTAAGAGGCGTCTAATGTAGTGTGGCGCCTCTGTTGCCCCCACTGAGTCGGGAATCCCCCTGTCCTTTAGGTTGTATCTCCTGCGTTGGTCTTCCATAGCGTCCATGCGGTCTATGGAGGATTTTTGCTGGTGCTGGAGGTCGGCCACTTGTTGTTCCACTGCTGTTAGCCGTGTGTTTTGGGTGTCGGACATGTCCTCTAGCCTGCTGATTTTGGCGGTTGCTGTGTCTATGGCGGTTTTATAGTATGCCATGTCCGCCGCGATGTTTTTGCGTAGCTCGCTCAGCATTTGTTGCAGCAGGTCCGCTGTCACCGGTTCTCCCGGTTTGGCTGTGGTTTTGGCGGGAGCTGGTGCTGGTGCTGTATTGGGAGTTGTTTCCATATCCAGGTCGGCAGTAAAGTCGTCCGAGGAGTATGAGTATAAGTCATCCGCCGTCGCCATCTTGTCCCATGCGGCCTTAGTCGTGCCGCGGAGCAATTCTCCGATGTCTCGGCTCGTGGGGGCTTTATCTGCCCTTGTTTTTTTGGTTCTTTTGCCCATGGTGTTCTAGCACACCCCTGGTGAGTGGGTCGTTCGGTTGTGGGGTTCTCATCCGCTGTTTAAACAACTGTTTCTCGGCCTGAGACACGGAGCTCAGAGTTATGCGACCGACCTGATCCCCTGCTGGCTCCGCCCCCCGTGGCTTGGAGTCTTGCTGCTGTGTGAGTGAAGAGTCTGGAGTTTTTCATGCTCCTCTCCCCTCATACTGCGGCTGCCTCCTCTCCCTCCTGCGCTGTCTCCCTGCAGGATGCTGGGAGGAAGTGACAGGCTCTTACTTCCTCCCAGCTGGCGGACATTACTGGAACCCGGTCGCGGTCTTAAAGGACCGTGGCACTCGACCGGGTCCCTGTTGAGCAATAATGTTTCCCCGGTGCTAAAATCATAACACCATGGAAATATCCCGCAGCACCCCTGTGTGCATGGGGCGCCGTGGTACACAGTTTGGGAACCGATGACCTAATGAATAAACCCCTAAAGTGTGAATTTTAAGCCAGAATGGCCAAATAGGAAATATTTTCACCAGGAGAAGATCGTTTGGCTATTTTGAATTTTAAATTCACTTTGAATTTTCCACAATGCACACAGTAATGAATAATCGTGATATTGATAAGGTAAAGGCGTAATAGGGGACGTTAAACTAAAACCATAGAAATAGATCTTGTAGACTTTTTGGTGATCCTTCTCATTTCTACTGCTCTCTACTTCTACTCAAATGTTTTTTTATTGAAGGTTTTACTAATTTAACAAACATGAAATAGGAAATGGCATTACAAAAATGTAAAGAAAAAAAGAGGATTAACCCCTTAGGACCCTGTTTTGGCCATGTTGTACGTTAAGGACCAGGGCTGTTTTAACATTTTTGTGGTGTTTGTGTTTATCTGTAATTTTCCTCTCTCTGTTACTGTTCCCATACAAGTTATATATTAGTTTTGTTTCGGGACAAAAATGTTTAAATGTATCAATAGTGACATTGTAACAATGTTATCTGTCATACATCTCTGAATCACACCTCACATGTACATATATTTTTTAAAGTAGACAACCCAAGATATTAAAAATGGGGTATGTACAGTCTTTTTTAGTGGCCACTTAGTCACAAACACTGGCCAAAGTTATCATGTATATTTGTTTGTGTGTTAAAAATGCAAAAATAAATTATGAACGCTAACTTTGGCCAGTGTTTGTGACTAAGTGGCTACTAAAAAGACTGAACATACCCCATTTGCAATAACTTGGGTTGTCTTCTTTTGCAAATGGTATGCCATCATGGGGGTAATTCTCATTCCTAGGCTACCATACCCTCTCAAAGGCAACTTAACCAACCTGGCAATGTAAAAATATTTGACCCTGTAACGTTCAAAAACACTATAAAACCTGTACATTGGGGGGGGGGGTCCTGTTCTACTCGAGAGACTTCGCTAAACATAAATATTAGTGTTTCAAAACAGTGAAACGTATTTTATATAGTTTTTTTAATTTTGAAAAAATTATTTTTACGTTTTTTTAAATTTAATTAAATGTACTTATTATTTGTATTTTATAATAATATATATATATATATACAATATATATTGTTATTATATATAATATATTATACTTGTGTAATTTAATTATAAGTGTATTTTTATATTAATATATGTAAATATTTATATAAAAAATACACTAAGTATGACATTATATATACATACGATATATAGACATATATTATATACATATAATATATGTCTATATATTATATATATATATATATATATATATATAAAATTATATTTTTATTAACATTTAAATTTTTTTATTTTACACATGCAGGGAGACTGCCTGTCAGCACAGGCAGTCCCCTTGCAGGCAGATACATGGACAGCTATTGTGGCCATGTGACCACTTTGTTGAGTGATCACGTGGCCGGAGTGCCCTAATTTGCCACGGGGAGACTGCCTGGGCTGTCCGGCAGTCTCCACACACCGGGAGCAACGCCGATCGCTGCCGGGGGAACGATGGCGATTGGGTAAGTACATAACACCATTATGACGGTTCAGGACTGTCACCGGTCCTCAAGGTGATTTTTCTGATGACGGTCCTGAACAGTCCACGGTCATGAAGGGGTTAAAAGGGCTAACATTCCTATCCAACTGTTTATAAACAAACAATAAAATTCTTATTAATAACAAACAATCGCACCAATAGTATTTCACTGATAATAAATTAATATTAATAAATAAATGAAGGTGTTCATAATATAAGTGATAAAATATTCACAATTAAATGGTAATATTGATCATTATAACTGTTATACAAGTATTTTTCTAAATCTACATTATCACGTTCCTCTAATACAAACTCCTTTACCTTTTATTAGTAACATTCCCATTGCCCTCTCTACGTCTGAAAATTGTCTTACTTTGTGCTGCACAGATCCAGCCTGCCGTTCCTTCTCAGATAGGCATCCAGGTCCCCTCCGCTGAGATACTCCATCGTGAAGAATAGATGGTCCTGATAGAAAACATTGAGAAGAGTAAAGGTCACAATATCTGTTACTGTGAGACGTGTAATTGTGTTTCCATACAACATGCAGTAGCTAGAGCCATCTCTAAAGCAAAACAAGTCCTTTATGTGTATCGGATCTGTTACGTTTGTGATAGTTTATAAAAGTGCTGCTTTCAATCAGATCAAATTTAAGGTCAAAATAGTCAAACTGGTAACATTATATATATCAACTACGCTTTCAGTTCAGTTATTCTGGCCTTAAGTGTCGAATTTACTCAGCATTTTCACTTTAGTAAATCATGTGTGTGTTTCAGTTATTTTCTCACAGCAGATATGTGCGACTTATTTGTATCTGAATCAAATTTCGGCTGAATTTGGCCATTTTCCTAATATAGGCACCCAGACCACTTAATTGTATTGACTATTGAACAGGAGGAAAGGGAGTGCTACAAAACTACAGTAGGGACACAATATTGTTAGCAAGACAGGGTACTGGTACTTTGTGACTGACATCTTTATTATTCCCTAAAAAAAATAATGGACGTTCAAATTTGGGAAATTAACAAAATTACTGCATGAATTTACAGGGAGTGCAGAATTATTAGGCAAGTTGTATTTTTGAGGATTAATTTTATTATTGAACAACAACCATGTTCTCAATGAACCCAAAAAACACATTAAAATCAAAGCTGATTTTTGGAAGTAGTTTTTAGTTTGTTTTTAGTTTTAGCTATTTTAGGGGGATATCTGTGTGTGCAGGTGACTATTACTGTGCATAATTATTAGGCAACTTAACAAAAAACAAATATATACCCATTTCAATTATTTATTTTTACCAGTGAAACCAATATAACATCTCAACATTCACAAATATACATTTCTGACATTCAAAAACAAAACAAAAACAAATCAGTGACCAATATAGCCACCTTTCTTTGCAAGGACACTCAAAAGCCTGCCATCCATGGATTCTGTCAGTGTTTTGATCTGTTCACCATCAACATTGCGTGCAGCAGCAACCACAGCCTCCCAGACACTGTTCAGAGAGGTGTACTGTTTTCCCTCCTTGTAAATCTCACATTTGATGATGGACCACAGGTTCTCAATGGGGTTCAGATCAGGTGAACAAGGAGGCCATGTCATTAGATTTTCTTCTTTTATACCCTTTCTTGCCAGCCACGCTGTGGAGTACTTGGACGCGTGTGATGGAGCATTGTCCTGCATGAAAATCATGTTTTTCTTGAAGGATGCAGACTTCTTCCTGTACCACTGCTTGAAGAAGGTGTCTTCCAGAAACTGGCAGTAGGACTGGGAGTTGAGCTTGACTCCATCCTCAACCCGAAAAGGCCCCACAAGCTCATCTTTGATGATACCAGCCCAAACCAGTACTCCACCTCCACCTTGCTGGCGTCTGAGTCGGACTGGAGCTCTCTGCCCTTTACCAATCCAGCCATGGGCCCATCCATCTGGCCCATCAAGATTCACTCTCATTTCATCAGTCCATAAAACCTTAGAAAAATCAGTCTTGAGATATTTCTTGGCCCAGTCTTGACGTTTCAGCTTGTGTGTCTTGTTCAGTGGTGGTCGTCTTTCAGCCTTTCTTACCTTGGCCATGTCTCTGAGTATTGCACACCTTGTGCTTTTGGGCACTCCAGTCATGTTGCAGCTCTGAAATATGGCCAAACTGGTGGCAAGTGGCATCTTGGCAGCTGCACGCTTGACTTTTCTCAGTTCATGGGCAGTTATTTTGCGCCTTGGTTTTTCCACACGCTTCTTGCGACCCTGTTGACTATTTTGAATGAAACGCTTGATTGTTCGATGATCACGCTTCAGAAGCTTTGCAATTTTAAGAGTGCAGCATCCCTCTGCAAGATATCTCACTATTTTTGACTTTTCTGAGCCTGTCAAGTCCTTCTTTTGACGCATTTTGCCAAAGGAAAGGAAGTTGCCTAATAATTATGCACACCTGATATAGGGTGTTGATGTCATTAGACCACACCCCTTCTCATTACAGAGATGCACATCACCTAATATGCTTAATTGGTAGTAGGCTTTCGAGCCTATACAGCTTGGAGTAAGACAACATGCATAAAGAGGATGATGTGGTCAAAATACTCATTTGCCTAATAATTCTGCACTCCCTGTATAAGCACTATACCCACTAAGGTGTGCTGGTTATAATGCTAGTACTATCCTGGTGCCATACCACTTTTAAAAGTTCTTTCCACTTCAGATATATTAGTTTTGATCCTTGGTGGATGGAAGTTTTGGCCTAGAGTGTCAGGTAAGGCCAATGACGGCCAGAATTGGTATCACTAAAAATGCAAGTAGATACATAGAGGGCAGAGTGTGGGCAACCAGGAACATAGGTAAATGTCAAACCATTTGAAAACATTTTGTTTTGAAAATATATGTTTATTGAAGTGTTTTATTCCCAATAATGAACAGAAAGGGAACAAAAATACAAGCAGGAACTCACAGGACCCAAACACTAAGAGTAAGAATAACGAGACACGCAGGTCTCAAGTAAAGAGGGGAAGAGAGGGGGAAAAAGCATATAAAAATGCGGTAACTGAAACAAAAGTGCATTAATGACCCTAGACCCAATGTGTGGGTATACAATAACATTAGACAAGAATAACAACAGATTAACAAAGAAAACTGTGGCTAATGTACACCAATGACCGTACGTGTTATGGTTTTCACCTAAGCTAGAGTATGCGCTCCAGACAATTGCTCAGTGGTTCCAAGTACTCCATAACTGGCCATAAAAACTCCCCAAACCTTTGTGTATTATCCCATCTTCATTTCTACCTTTCTTCTTGCCCTCCACCACTCCCTCTGTCCAACAATCTATGTTTTATTAGAAGATGTTCTACAAAAAGAAATAAAGAATGCCCAGACGCCATACATAAAAAAAAGGCACAACCAAAACATAGGTAAAAAATATTCAATAATAAAACAATGTTCGCTAGTTTGGGTGATAACCTTTCAGTGTTTTAAGCACACGCATAACGTTAGCGTATGTGAATATATGTCGCAGCACCCCAAATGCTGCGGATCAATATTGCATACTTGTCAAGCGCTTATGCAAGAGTCAATGCCACAGGTATAGTTGGTTTACTTCTAATTTTTTGTTTTATCGCTCAATCTCTGTCTCATCAAGAGTGTTTGTTTTTACATTCCAGCCAGATCCCAGTTAGAATCTGGGTATGAATAATCTCAGACAGTATCCTGTATGGATACATTTTATAGAACCTGATGTGTTTTTGTTTGTGTGTGTTTTTGTTTTTTTTATTAATTTATCCAAATGTGATATGTTGAGAATTTTCCTAATTCCAGTTAGCATTGACATTTCAAATGACATATTTAAAATGAATTGTTGTTTTAGTGAGAAAGGTAGTATACAGCTAATGACTAAGGGGGTTCATTCAATAGCCATTGATTAGGGAATGAACCTTATATAGCAACCTTAGTTGAAACCCAAATACCTAAACTTACTTAAAGAGGATTTGTCACCGTTTTAGGAGGAGAGTTCTCTATGGGATGGGGTGGGGGGAGACCACTAAAGGAAAGGGGTGGAGGAGAAACCACTATGGGTGGGGGGGGGAGGGGTGAGGCGAGACCACTAAGGGAGGGGGGGGGGGTTGAGGAGAGACCACTAAGGGTGGGGGTGGGGAGAGACCACTACGGGAGAGGGGTGGAGGAGAGACCACAAGGGGTAGGGGGTGAGGAGAGACCACTAAGGTAGGGGAGGGTGAGTAGAGACCACTAAAGGTGGAGGGTGAGGAGTGAACACCAAGGGTGGGGGGTGAGGAGAGACCACTGAGGGAGGGGGTGGAGGAGAGACCACTAGGGTGGGGGGGGGGGGTGAGGAGAGACAACTAAGGGAGGGGGGTGAGGAGATAGCTCTAAGGGTAGGGCTGAGGAGAGACCACTGAGGGAGGGCGTGGAGGAGAGACCACTATGTGTGGGGGGTGAGGAGAGACCACTAAGGGAGAGAGAGGGGGGTGGATGAGAGACCACTAGGGGAGGGGGGTAAGAAGAGACCACTAAGGGTGAGGAGAGACCACTAAGGGTGGGGGGGAAGAGAGACCACTAGAGGGGCGGGGGCAGAGGAGAGCAGAGACCACTAATGGGGAGGGAGAGAGGAGAAAAGATTAAAAAAGAGGGGGAAAGCGTGCAAGAAATTCCACCAAGGGGACCCCCGCCCCTGTCCTTAGGGTGGTAGCGGATGCTGAATCAATGATGTATAACTCTTATAGCAGCCTTTTAGGGAATGCCGAACTTGTGCTGTGAGTTGCTCCATACCTCTCGATAGTTGTGTGATGTAAAATAGAGATTTAGCAAACATACAGCAATAAATTGCTGGATTTCTGTTAAAGTGACAATCCAGATAAAAGATACAGTTACCTTCCATTTTTCCAATCTATTAATGCTTGGATGTACTGCACAAAGCTGAGTGACTCCGACTGAGATTTTGGTGCAAAGTACTGCATGTGCTCAAGAAATGCATTTCTTAAAAAAAATTTTTGTTTGTTTATTGAGTTTTCCAAGTCAATAAAAAAGTAAAATAGTCCATTCCTAAAAAGTTTTTCTTTCTTGAACATCTGTTATTTCTCAGTAATTTTCAATTTCTTAGTCATTCTCCCACTATTTTGACTGTGGCTATTGTGACTGTTGGGCAGACTTTCAAGGTGTGTCGTAGGTAAAACAAGTCGAGGCTCTAAAGTCAACTATGTAGAGAAGACCATACAGAGATCGCTGCTGTAGCATTCTCTACAGGGTCCTAGTGCCCACCACACATCTCAAGCGGATTTAATGTCCCCAGATGTGGGACACCAATTAACAAAATCGAGATGTTGAGACAGGACCCTAAAACAGGGCCTGTCCAGCCAAAAGTGGAACAAGTGGAATGGATGATATTTTGTGCCAGTCTCGTCTCCCTTTACATTAGCCTTTTTTAACCTAACTTTCTCTACAAAAATGTTGATTCCTCATGCCCCCAGCATTTTCTGCTGTCTTTCTCTACTGTTATTCTCTATTATCTACCTCTGTTGTCTGTGATGGGATTTTCACTTCCTCATTATCTGTCCAAATTTGTAATAAAGTGATAGGATTAAATTGTTTGGCTAAGCTGCTATCAACATTGAGTTCCATATTTGTATGGATTAGTACAGATATTGCAAAAGTAAAACTTCTGCTTTACCACATTAGCAGGAGAGTGGCTAGACTTTTGGTGCTGAGGCAGCATCGGTTTCATCACATTGCTTAAATGGTTGTAGTGATGAGTGTTCCTTTAAAAATTGTGGTAAAATACACCCTGTGTAATCCACTTAAAGGTAGTCTCTTCCCTCAAAATAACTTTATCTCAATGGTTTCCAGTATTTTTGAATGATTCCCTTCTCTGCTCTGTATTATGTCTGAGCCAAAAAAGGACATGAGAGTGTGGATGTGCTCCTGGAGAACATCTTAGTTGTTAAATCATTCAAAAATTGTTAAACAGCTTAAGGTAAGAAAGTGCCCATGGAATCCAGTCCTCAAAACAAATTCAACAAAACAAGTCCTTTTAATGAAATAGTTGATGTAGATTATTTTGGTACCTTGGTCTGAAAGGTGGCAAAAGCTTGAGTGAGGAAGTTACTTCCGGCAGCTGCTTCAAGCACACGTCGTTCTACCAGGGTGCTGTCAGGGTCATCTTCCAGAAGGACTCTCTTCTTGATGATTTTCACAGCAAGCCACTTCTTGTTGATCTTGTCCGACGCCAACATGACCTGGAAGAGATAAAAGATGAAAAGTGCATTTAGATGGCGAGGCTGGTTGTTTTGTATAAACAACAACACATAAAATTATATAAAATATATAGGTTTTTATATTCTAACAAGGAAAAATGTAAGTTTGCTGTTTAAAAGGACATTTAGTGCCTTTTCGGGTTGAGGATGGAGTCAACGCTTTAGTGTCACTGTCATAGGCGTGCGCACAGGGAGGGACAGTAGATTTGGGTAGAATATAAGGAGAGGGACAGAGTATGGAGAGAGAATGTAGAGAGAATGACAAACAGGTATAAAAGAGGTGTATCTATGGGAAGGAATTATGGGGAGAAATACAAGGGGCTGATGGAAAGTAGATGTGTTTTTACATTGTTATTGTTGTGGGCCTCTGTTATGGACTCATACAATGCATGCAGGTTTCTTCACTAAACTCTGAATTGTATCAAATTGAAAATTAAGGCTTGAAAACTGTTCTCAAAATGTTTGCGTTAAATTGACAGCTTCTTGGCTAAACCTTCCTCATACTGTAGAAGCAGAGGGGGAGAGGAAGACAGGGGGCACTCGTGTTGGGTGCCTGTGACCCATCTTTAGGTTGCAGAAGTATTTAACTCCTAAACTCTCCATCTGGACACTCCTGCTCCCATAACAACTTAAATGTTCTCAAGTTGCTATTATTGTTGTACAGTGGCGGATCCGGGGGGAGGGGCAACCTGTAAGTTGTCAAACTGTTCTTAAATGGTTTGACTACTTACTCTGGGAGGGCGTCACGGCACTCCTGGCACCAAAACCACTACAGAGAGCTCTAGTAGTTATTGTGCCTGGATTGTTCCTAAATATTTTATATATGCCCCTTCCAACATCAGGTTTTGTATAAACAACAACACATAAAATTATATAAAATATATAGAATATAAAGAGCCCTGTATCCCTCCCCCCCCCTTTGGACCGGTGGGGATTATTCCGATCCCCACCACTATGGCTCCGGGGTACCTACCACAATGTCTGGGCAGTTTTGCAGCTTGAGGCAGAGTCTCCTTGCACTCTTGACGACTCCTGGGAAAGTGGCTACCTCGTGGTCCTCATAAAATGGCGGACGGTGGCAGAGCACTGAAGCAGGGCCCGGACATCAGCCAGAATAGGGGAAGCTATCTGCTGGCAGTTCTGGAAGAGCTTTCAACCCAGAGAGAGCAATCAACAAAGCCTGCTCCACGATCCACAGCTTAAAGGCAAAGCTGTGAACTCTGCTTGGACGCTTGATGCCTGATCTGAGTTGGCCACACTATCAGGCTATCTATTGTCATTCATAGGCTCTCCTCTCCTATGCTCTTTCGGCTAACACATCTGCCAGGACAGGCTGTTTGTGCCCAGGTGCTGAGCATCTTGGTGGTTCTATTTTTCATATGTTGCACATGTCCAGTCAGTAAGAGAACTCATGAATCGTCTATTACTGACCTGACTCACATTAATTTCACCTTTCCTATTAATATAAAATGTTCAGTAGTACATGACATTTTATGCTACCATTGTAACCTTTCTTGTTGTACATGCCTGAGCCAAAAAAAATGTCTATCCAAGCTTTGTATGTAAACCCCATCACAATTAAAATACGATACAATCCTGTTTATTTCCCTATATTAAAAAAAGTGCAATGTCTTTAATGCCATGTGAATGCTAATCTGTTTGTGCCAGCTGTTGTGGCAGTGCACTTTACATGTTCAATCTCTGCACAAACAAAAAAAAAAGAATTCAAAAAAATAATTGTAAATGCATTTATACTAAACAAGGTGCAAGACAATATTTAAACATTATTTAAAACATTGTAAACATTTAACAAAAAAACTTTAAAAAAACGTAAATACAGTAACTATTATCTAGAAAACTATAAATTCACTCAAAAAGTGACATATATATGTAGTGTTATAATTTGATAATAACAGGCATCAAAACAAGTAAGTGTAGCTCCTTAAGGTGACAATGCTCCCATAAAACACAGATACTATTTACATACTGAAACACATTTGGATTTCAAGTATTGCACTTCACAAGATTAAAAACAATAGTTCATCAAGCTAAAACAATACTACACAAAGTTCAGATGCATACAAATAGAAGAAACCTAAATTATCCAGCAACAATTTAAACATTTTATATTCATATATATTCAGATTCATACATTTTCATATAAAATTATACAAGTCAAACTCAATGTTTAGGCCACGAGGTGCATTTCTACCTATCCCATAATCCTCAAATTATCCTGATCTTTCCAATGTTTAGCTCATTTTAGAATCTCCAAAATACCCACAGCTTATTTATTATTATTTTAGTTTACATTTTAGGACGCATTTGGGAACTCACTGCAACATTACATACCTTTCCGTAGCTGCCTTGTCCAAGCACTTTGTGGAATGTCAGTCTCTCCAACGAAATACAGGCCTCTGATGACGGTCTGGGATCCTCTTGATGGACGCTGGTTCCTCCTGCTGGAGTAAAAATAGATCATGTATGTAAAACATTATATAAAGTGGGTTGTTGACTATTTTGTTTTTCATTTTAAATATTCTGTGAAAATATCCGAATTGTCTCTATTAGTGACGCGTGTCACAAGGCAGTGGTAGGCTGAGAACGCCATGGGCAGCTTGGTTTAAACCCTCTCAGGTTAGATTAGACTTTCCAGATTAGACTGAATTGATATTAATAGTGCGGAATAGTGATTCCACAGTATCAATGCAGCTGAGGAGGGGGTAAGCTTTGAGTGTTGTGAAGAGACCCAGTTTTTACCCTGAATGATATGACATACATGGCACAGCACCCATAGACACTTTGCACCATAACCACTACACTCTTCTCTAGTTGTTATGATATACAGAGTGCTCTCCTGAGTCTTGTATCAACATAAAAGTTTATCAAAGCTGAAATATCATTTACATTTTCTCACTATTAATTTACTATATGTTTATCAATATTTTTTGACATCATGAAAACATAGTTTGAAATATCTTGGGCCGTGCAGGAGAATTGCTAGTTTCTAAAACCTGATTTCTTCCCCAGATAACTGGCCCTTGTGGACATCCCTGAATTCATCCCTTAAGGTATATTTGAAGCATCACACGTACTATAGATCTGTAGTGGTGATGGTGCCAGGAGACCCCTCACATATTCAAACAATTAGCTGTTAGCCGTTTACAAATAGTTTGACGGTTACCTGGCTGTTCCGGTTCCTGTGCTGCTTTGGTATCATCTTATATGCTGAAGTAGAAGGCCATACTTCCACACTATGATAACAGTTTGGACATTATTCATTGGCCCAGAGACGTAACTTTTCAGATGAGAGCCCTATATTATGAATTTTTGTCTTAGCAAATTAGCTCAGACCAGAGACAACGTTAGCACCCAGGTAACTGGCAAAACATCTGTAAACAGTTTAACTGTTTACCATCAAATGCACATAATGGAGACACATGGACCCAGAGGATTTTGCCCACGTATAAACCAATAGTTAGAGGGCCCTTTGTGGAGTAAAGGGCCCCCCTTTCATAAGCTTCTCATCAGTATAGAAAATCCATATACAAGACAAGCAAGCTAAATCAGGAATGATAATTGTAGGTGTACAGTGTTACCCCTGTGAGTGGAACTAAATACTATCTAAGTGTAACTAAAACATAACTTTTAATAAGACATACAATAAAAGGTCTTGTAAATGGTAGTGCCACCGCCCTTAAAACAGTGTCATTGCTGTATGCTTGAAGCAAACAACAAGCACTTAAATGGGTATAAACATCCTGTGTATAAGGAGTAGAATACTCAACAGTGTCCTATATAGTATGGGAGGCACTGGTTAATAGTCTTCAAAGCGGGGACAAATTGTGACCTCTAGTGGTCAGGTTCATGTAGATATGCTACATACAAAGAAAATAAATAAAAATTAATAAATAAATCACTGTGTAAGCAGAAACAAAAGTAAGGTAGCCACTTTAACTCTGACACTGATTCAATGCCAGAGATGGATTTGTCCAAGGTAGACTGGTCTACTGATAGTTATATACATTCTAATAGTGCACGTATACTTGATTTAGCTTGCTTGTCTTGTGTATTAAATATATTAAAGGTAACCCCCCCTCCATTCAGGAGTCATATATTGACCTTACAGTTTTAGAAAATTAATGTTTCAAGGCAAAAATGATCTTCCAACCCTAACTGTAACTCAGCCTCACACACAGATACTTGTACTACACACATTCATATTCACGTACGTATTACATTAATATAGAAACTGCAGTTAAGTAGATACTTCCATAATATATAAAGTGCAAAAATATGCAGCAATTGTACCACGTGCAGTGCCCATTAAAAAGAAAATGCAAAGCTGCTGAAACTTTAACTCACCATCACCACAATTGCAATTTCAACAAAACTATTTTAAATATGCAATATCCCATAGAAAGATACTGTTTCAAAAATCTCTAAATGCACAAGTAAAGAATAAAATAAGGACTCTTACAAAGTAAAATGGTGAGCACTTATCTTTCACTATAATTGTACAAACTGACCACGAAATTAAACAATTAAAGGGACACTATAGTCACCCAGACCACTTCAGCGCAATGAAGTGGTCTGGGTGCAATGTCCCTCAGGTTTTAACCCTTCAGAGGTAAACATAGCAGTTTCAGAGAAACTGCTATGTTTACATTTGGGGTTAATCCAGCCTCTAGTGGCTGTCTTCCGGACAGCCACTAGAGGCAGATCTGCGACACTAGAGGCGAATTTTGCCTCCATCGCGCAGAGTGTCCATAGGAAAACATTGAGAAATGCTTTCCTATGGACACTTTGAATGCGCGCGCGGCACTTGCTGCGCATGCGCATTCGGCTCCAGTGACGTCGGACAGGGAGGAGAGGTCACCAGCACCGAGGGAGCCCGGCGCTGGAATAAGGCAAGTGGCTGAAGGGGTTTTAACCCCTTCAGCGCCACGCGAGGGGGACCCTGAGGGTGGGGGCACCCTCAGGGCACTATAGTGTTAGGAAAACCGCTTTGTTTTCCTGACACTATAGTGATCCTTTAATGTGTATTTCAGGTACAAACTTAATTTAGAGTGGAGTACAATAGAAAGTGAAACAGAAAGATTAATACATTTATTATATTGCCGAAAATAAGTTTTATATTCAAAATTGATGGCGAGGGTGCAAAAAGAAAACCACATGAAAACCCCCCAACAGATTTACTAGATTTGCCAAAAATGATGGCCCGAACCTTTCCGCAGCACTTTATTAAATCTTATTTACTACTTCTGTTTCATCTTCTTGCTCTTTATACTCGTAATACTGACTGATAGTTACAAAAGGCACAGCTTGTGGCTTAACATTGACAGGTCATTTACTAAAGTAAAAATTCAAAGTGAATTCACAGTGGATTTCAAATTTAAGGTAAAAATAGCAGTACTTGAAAAATTATGGAAGTCAGCTTTGCTACTCTGGTCTTAAATTTGAAATTCAATTTGGACTCTCACTTTCATAATAAACCGTTTACTTTAATTTTCAGACCTCACAAACATATATGTGTTAAGTATTGGGGATAAGTAAACATAATATTACAAACACTGGGACGTGTCAGTTTCCCTTTAAATGTCAGCTAAAAATATTACAAAGACTTTTTTAGAAAGAAGCTTTAATATTAATTAATATTAATAATAATATTGAATGTAAAGTCAAATTTCTTTTTACCATTAGAATGAAATGTAGACCCACCCATGTATCCATTGCAGTGTTTCTTACCTCTGTATCTCTTCTTCATTAGACCTTCCTTCCTCGTCTTCTTGTCTTCTCTCTTCCTCTTCTTCTTGCCTTCTCTCTTCCTCGTCTTCTTGTCTTCTCTCTTCCTCGTCTTCTTGTCTTCTCTCTTCCTCTTCTTGCCGCAGTTGGTCTCGTCACTTGATGTTTTAGTGATCTTAAATCCGAAAGATCGGTCCCTGGTGACTGTCACACCATTGTTTAAATCGCCAATGGGTAGTTTTAGGCGCTGGATGTTCACTCTGAGGGCCAATCTCTTTCCAGTGATCTTATATCCTAAAGATTGGTCCCTTTTGATGGTAACACCATTGATTAAATAACCAATGGGTAGGTCTAGGCGCTGAAGAGCCACCCTGAGGGACAATCTCTTACCAGGGGGCAGATCTTTCTTCTTCAACTCCAGAAGGTCTTTAATGGAGCTAGGTTGGTCCTTGTCTGCTGTCCATTGCTGCTCCTCTTCTCGTTGTTGTCTTCTTTCACCGTCTTCTTTCTTGATAGAAGTCTTCTTCTTCTTCTTCCCGCCTCTCATATTGGGTTTTTTGATGACACAGAAACCACCACGAACAGAATTATCGCTGTGAACTCTCAGTCACAAAGAAAGCCTCTTTACCGCTCAAAAGCTCAAAAGAGAAATGGCAGTTGGCCTGGCCGTGTGCAAGCATTCCGTGTTGCCATGACAACCAGAGGGCCTCCATAGCATTGATCTATATACTATACTATGGATATTGGGATATTCTTTTTTTTTAAAACCATGATTGATACATTATAACTCTTATTATTTATTATTTGTTTCATTGCTGGCTTCTGTATTAGCAGATTAAGCAAACTTGGACACTCACTTGTTGATCTATCATATATAAACTAAAACTGTCAAAACGTGTTTCTATGAAAAATTGTGTTCTTGTTTCTTTGTTTGTGCTTCTTTTTCTCTTTTAAAGCGGCACTGTCATGCCGAACTTACCTTTCCTCAATCTCTTCCTCTTCTCCCCTTCTCTCGGGATCTGTTATTCTTTTCTTCCTGTCTTCTTTAGTTTCCTTTAAAATCATAAGACAAAGTAGGGACTCTTTGCCTTATGGAGGATTCCTCCGCTTGACCAGCTCTGACCAGCGGAGAAGCAAAGTGTGCTTCATTTCCGCTGGTCAGAGCAATTTTCCCATAATCCTTACCTTTCCTCTGTGTTCCCGCGATGCTTCCTGTCATTTTAGACGAAACTGCCGAATTGCGTTCTAACTGAATGAGAACAGTATGTTTGTTTCTTTTAGAACGCAATTCGCCACTTTGTTCGTATCGGAATTTCATTCTAATGAATGAAACTCCGATCCTATTCATTGCCGCGGCTGCATCTTGCAGCCGCTTAGTAGATAACTTCCTAATTCCCACGGTATCAGGGAGCTATCTACTAAAAGGCTGAAAGACCTAAATTGGTCTTTCAGCCAAATTTACTAATACTAAGTAAAGATTACTTAGTATTAGTAAATAATATGCCCCTACTCGGTATATCGCGAGTAGGGGCATGTGTAGTAAGCAGTGAGCAGCCTATAGCTGCTCACTGTAAAAAAAACAAAAAAACCTAATACCCCCCCCCCCCCCCGCACGGCTGGTGTCCTGCCCCCACCCCTGCGCGGTGGGTGGGGGCCCTAAATAAAGATGGGGGTTGACCTACTGTCCTCCCTCCCTGGCCCCCACCCCTGCGCGGTGGGTGGGGGCCCTAATAAAACAGGGGGGGGGCCTACTGTCCTCCCCCCCCGGCCCCCACCCCTGCGGGGGCACTAATAAAACAATAAGGGGAGGGACCTACTGTCCTCCCCCCTAGCCCCCACCCCTGAGCGGTGGGTGGGGGCCCTAAATAAAGATGGGGGGGGGACCTACTGTCCTCCCCCCACCCCGGCCCCCACCCCTGAGCGGTCGGTGGGGGCCCTAAATAAAGATATGGGGGGGGAACCTACTGTCCTCCCCCCTGGCCCCCACCCCTGAGCGGTGGGTGGGGCCCTAATAAAACAATAGGGGGGGGGACCTACTGTCCTCCCCCCTGGCCCCCACCCCTGAGCGGTGAGTGGGGCCCTAATAAAACAATAAGGGGGGACCTACTGTCCTCCCCCCTGGCCCCCACCCCTAAGTGGTGGGTGGGGGCCCTAAATAAAGATTGGGGGGGACCTACTGTCCTCCCCCCCGGCCCCCACCCCTGAGCGGTGGGTGGGGGCCCTAAATGAACCCCCCCAATCAAGGTGACTAGGGGTCCCAAGCCCCTAGTCACCCCCCCGACACCCAAAACAAACTATCCCCTACCTACCCCCCTCACCCTAAAAATAGTGAGGGGGGAATAAAATAACTAACCTGTAAAAAAAAAATTAAACTTAGCATTTGACGTTTTCTTTTTTCTAAAATCTTCTTTCTTCAGCCCCCAAAAAGGCCAAATAAAAATCCATCATACCCGTCGCACTTTAAAAAAAAAATTTAAAAAATCATCCTTGTTCGCCCTTCGATGGCACGCCGCGTACTGAGCTCCTGCAGGGCGGGTCAAGGCTTATAAAGCCTTGCCCCGCCCTGCAATTAGGCTTTGTACACTCTGATTGGTTGGTTTAAGCCAATCAGAGTGCTCTGTGTCATTTTACACAGCGTGGGAAAATTCAAAATAACTTTCTCACGCTGTGTAAAATGACACAGAGCACTCTGATTGGGTGGCTTGACGACTAGGGGCTTGGGACCCCTAGTCACCTTGATTGGGGGGGAGGGGAGGAGGACAGTAGGTCCCCCCCATCTTTATTTAGGGCTTTAACGTACCGTTTAAGCAGACAAGGGGTAAAAACCGCTTAGACGATAATCCCCTTTTCAGAGACACAGGCACAGCTACTACAGAACACCAAACCTCACGAATTGGATATAAGTGAATGCACCAAACTCCCGAACTGCATACAAGGGAATAAGGTAGCACTCCAAACTCCCGAACTGGAACCTCACGAATAGCTGCTAGCAGACGAACAGGAAAAGCTCCCAAGCGGCTTACACTCCTGGCAATCAGTCTCTATCAGCATACAGTGAATCCCCCCAAGAACGAGACAAGGCTCCGTGTTGAGGGTCAAGTAGTGGTCTGTTTATTGAGGGCTACCTGCCCCTGTATTTATGCAGGTCTCCCACCTGGTGGACACTCCCCTAGGGGACCAGATGGAAGACTGTAACAAAAGACAGACATACACCAATTACAGACATACAGCAGTAAAACATCCCCACAATGCATCCTGGCTTCCTCTCTTCTGCCTTGGAGATAATTGAGAAGTAATTCAATTATCTCCCAGGACAAAGGCAAATCGCCATTATGCACGTGGGGACACAAAGACAGACTATCACTTT
Organism: Pelobates fuscus; assembly: GCF_036172605.1. Classification (NCBI taxonomy): domain Eukaryota; kingdom Metazoa; phylum Chordata; class Amphibia; order Anura; family Pelobatidae; genus Pelobates; species Pelobates fuscus. Next base: position 131,384,060 of record NC_086324.1, on the reverse strand, counting down.
AAAATACAGAAAGTCACCTTTTACACATAAAACACAGACATGTAGCATATCCCCAGATAGCTCAGGTCTGAGTGCACATTATTAGGTGAATGGCACTCAGACCACACGAATACAGTTTATTTGCCATGGAGCCAAAGTCTTTAATACCACGAACAGGCTCCATGGCAGGCTATCTGGGTACTTCCATATAGATTGGGTTATACATTCAAAGTCCCGAATAGGGACCAGGGGGCTGGAGGCTCAGCGGTGCCTGCACGCAAAAGTGTCCGCTTTTAGTGCAGGAAAGCCGGGCAGAAAAGTGCTGGCTGCCCGGGGAGCTCCAGAACACCGCCATCGTGTGGCGGCTAGGTGTAACCGCGACCACCCAGTAACAATCAATTAAGCTGCGGTTAACCGCAGCTACTGGGTGGTCAATTGCCGGCACACGCTTGTTAAGCCGCGGTTAACCGCGGCTTCAGGGAGGTCGATTGGAGGCACACGCCAGCGTCTGGGTGGCCAATTAACGGCGCCGGCCGGCTTCCCACGGCTCTGGGGAGGCTGAAAAAAAGCTGTTTGTTCGGTAGATAGAATCTACCGAACGGCTGTGCAGAAATGGAGAAATAAATCCTTCTGCACAGTAAAATTAACCCTTTAGCTGCCGGTCCATAATCCAAAGGCAGCAGGTGGGCAACCAGGCTCCTCCAATGCAACGTGGCGAGATTGGTCTCGTCACATCTCTCCCCTTTTCCAAACAGACTAACAGGGTACCTGACCTCCTGCCGGTCAGTGCCCTTGTTAGTCCAGCAGCCAACCCACAGAGCAGAAAAAACAGTACAGCCCACCCACAATAAATGGTTACTACACCTGGGTAGAGGAGAAACTTGTCCATGTCCAGTTGCCTCACCACGGCTGTGTGGGGGACTGGTAGGTCTCCCCTTTGGATACACAGCTCTGCTGCAGGAGGGGGAGACCGACTGTCTCCCCTTTGGATACACAGCTCTGCTGCCGGAGGGGGAGACCGACCCTTTGGATACACAGCTCTGCTGCCGGAGGGGGAGACCGACTGTCTCCCCTTTGGCTAAACAGCCCTGTCGTGGGGGGGTAGGACCGACCGTCCCTACCCCCTGTGTGGTAAGTGCAGAGACCACGGTCCCATCTGCACAGTTGTGGGGCTTACAGTCTCTCCTCCCACTGGGGTGGGAGGAGTTTCGCTACTGCTGCTGGGGAGTGGAGCTGTGCTTGCCTGCTCTGGGTGTTCCCAGGAACTCTGAGTGTGTTTGTATCCGTTTTTTGAGCTCAATTACTGGGCTAAGGACTACTGCAGCAGGGGGCTCTGCCTGGGCCTAGGCAGCATGGCCCTCGGGCCTTCCTCCCCAGCCTGGGGATGGAAGGTCAGGCTGGACGAGCTGCAGGCTGAGCTGGCCTTTGGGGAAGGTAAGGCAGATACCAGGGGCCTGTCCTGGACTGAACACCAGGCCCTCTCCCGGCAAGTCCGGAACCAGGTCTCCCTGTTGGAGGAACTGGCGGGGGGGATGTCCAGGAAGCTTGGTGCATGGAAAAGGGGAGTGGGGGTCCCCCAGGGAGCCACGGCCCACACCAGGGCCGATATCCAGCTGCTCTCTGGGCTGCTGGCTGAGTGCCGTGAACTTGCCAGCAGTGGCCTCCACTTCCTAGAGCAGCCCCCCCCGTCCCTGGAGGTGGGAGAGGGTACCGAGGAGAATGTAGTCCCTGAGACCCCCCCTGAGGTGGCTAGTACCAGCAAGGCCCCTCAGGCCTCCCTCACCTATGCTGAGGCTGCAAAAGGTGAGGGGGTTGAGGCTAGGGTCTTTTCGGGGCTACCTTCTGACAGGCTCCGGGGTCTGCTTGTGTCCCTGAAGGCCCAGCATGCCGAGGCAGACTCGGGCCTAGCTGGGGTCCAGGCGGAGCTAAGGGAGCAGAGGGAAATATCAAACAGGACCTCTAATTACAAAAGAGGTCCTTTGAGGGCCGCTATAGCTGAGAAAAAATTAGTGGAGCAGCATCTATCCTACACCCTGCTCCAGACTGAAAAGAAAATAGCAGACATCCAGGCCATCCTGCAACAGAGAGCCAAGGACGCTGCGAGGTCCAGGAGGCAGAGGGCTATGGAGGGCAGGAGGGACATGTCCCCAGGTGAGGAGTCCAGCAAGGACTTGGATTCCAACTCCCATCACTCACCTGGGGAGCCATGTACCTCTGTCCTTGCTACTCCAGGGGGCGCTGCTGAGACGGAGAGGAGGGCCAGAGAGAAGGACAGTGAAGAGGAGTGGGACGGAGAGAAAGGTGAAGAGTGGCAGATGAAAGTGCAGGACAGAGGTCGAGGGCTGATTAAAGAGTCTCTCCTCAAGTTTGGAAACGAACTTGGGGAGGGCTCCGTAAAGGACAAAAAGAAGAAAAAGAAGAATAAGAAAAACATCGCCCGGCGTCAGCCTGAGACCTCTGTCAGGGGGTCTGGAGATTCCACAGAGGAGGGTGAGTGCTCAAATACTGAGTATATGTACAATGATGATGTTCAGGCCTTGCAGAAGCCTGGGGCCAGGGATACTAACCCTACAGGTGGCAACACCTGTATGCCCCAGAAACCTGCACAACCTGCCTCTGTGGAAGTATCTGGGCCCCCCGCCGCCCTCCATGGTGACAGGGAGACCATCCCCGCCGGTACTATGGCGTGTACCGGTGATCCCATGGAGGGGCCCTTCCCTTACTCCCTTTCCACTCCCTCCCTTACCTGCCTTCCCTCTGACCTTCCTCTCCGTGTGGTTGCGTCCCCTGGGGTGGCTGGTACCGCTGCCTCCTGTCCTCAGGCGGCTGCTGGGCAGGATGGCACTGGATGGAACAGTCTGGAGCAGGGTGTAGATGGCTGCTCCATGAAAGGTGCTGCCGCAGTTCCCGGCGCTATGCGGCCTGTTGGGGGGAAAGACGGTGTCGCTGGACCCTCCATGGTGGTTGCTCCTGAAGCGGGGCGTCCCTGTGGGGGGAATAGCGGCACTGTTGGACCTTCCATGAAGGTTGCTGCAGCTGCTGGGGCTGTGCAGCACCAAACATTTCTGAGTAGTGGCCCTCCTTTTCCCTCTGCTCCCTTGGAGCAAGCTCCACTGCTCTCCCCTGCCAGCAAGTCTCCTCCCCTGTTTGTCTCCCAGTCTGTTTCCCTGGATGTGTCCAAGTTTGTCTTCCAGTCTGTTCCCCCTGCTTCCCTATGTGTTCCCCTTATGTCTGCATGTGTAACTGGTCCCCCTGTTGTTCCTGGTGCCCCTGTTGCCGCGGGTACCGGTGCCGCGGGTGCCACTGGCGCTATGGAAGACAGGACTGCAGGAAACTCCCATCATCCTCAGCCAGCAGTCCATACTGAGGAAACCGCCAGTGGAGGTAAGAAAAGTATGACTAACATTGTGTTTGACTCCACTGGTGGTTTGGGGATGGCTGAGGATGATGGGAGTATGGATGTAACTGTAAATGTAATGATGGGACCCATTGACCTTAGTAAAAAGGTCCACAGCCAGCCTGTTTGTATTAATGATGTTGCCCCTGGTGATGTTGCCCCTGCCCCTGGTGTTGTTGCCCCTGCCCCCAGTACTATTGCCCATGGTGTTGATGCCCCTGCCCCTGGTGTTGTTGCCCCTGCCCCTGGTGGTGTTGCCCCTGCCCCTGGTGTTGTTGCCCCTGCCCCCGGTACTATTGCCCATGGTGTTGATGCCCCTGCCCCTGGTGTTGTTGCCCCTGCCCCTGGTGTTGTTGCCCCTGCCCCCGGTACTATTGCCCATGGTGTTGATGCCCCTGCCCCTGGTGTTGTTGCCCCTGCCTCTGGTTATGTTGCCCCTGCCCCCAGTACTATTGCCCCTGGTATTGTTTCCCCTGCCCCTGGTTATGTTGCCCCCGCCTCAGGTTATGTTGCCCCTGCCCCTGGTTCACTGGAGTTAGTTGATACACAGGTGGCGGGCACGAGCACGGGTACAGGCACCCTAACAAAGGGTGCCGCGGTTATAAATAGTTTAGACGCACAAGCAGGTACACGGGTTCCCCTTAGGCACTCCCAGGTTGTCACCCAGGGTTCTGGTGTGACCGAGGCCTCTGGTTCAGCGAGGGGAGTCCGCCCGAATCATTCCCAGACGGCGGGTCCCGGTGCGCCCAATGCTTGGGCATCTGGGCCACCTCGCCTATCTGCGGACGGGCCTGCTACGCGTCCTCAGGTTTCCTTTGGGAACAGGAGGAACGTGGTACGGCTCGTCTGTGGGGGTGAGACCCAGGTGCCTGACAGACGGTGGCTGGTGACCCGGCTAAAGGATATGGGATTTGCGCCCGTGGACCTGTACGCGCTCATCCATGCCTCGGGCACCCGGGAGTTCGACGTCTCCTTTATGACGTCGCAGCTCCTGGATCGCTTCTGGGCTGGGTGGGAAGCGGCAAGGTCTGCACAAGGTACAAAGTGGGCAGGATTCACCGCTGTGGCCATTTCTCGCCAGGGTCTTAAGAAGGTCACCTTCCTGGTGAGAAATGAATCCATCCCCATAGCAGACATCCTTGTTTGGACTAAGAGGTTTGGGGATGTTAAATCCTCACCAGTTAAGATTTTAGATGAGGATGGGATTTGGACAGGCGGATGGACTGTTTCAGTGTTGCTGCGAGAGATTCGAGGTGTCACACAGCATATGCCTAATAGTTTTTTTATCGGGGCTGACCGGGTATCCTGTTTTTACCCTGGTCAGCCCAGGGTATGCCACAAGTGCGGATCGTACAGGCATTACAGCAATGCCTGTACGGTCCTCAAATGCACTATGTGCGGCGCTGTGGGGCACCTCCGGGACAGCTGCAGGGAGATCCGGTGTCATCTATGTTCAGAGATGGGTCACACGTACCGCACCTGCCCCGAAGCCCAGCACAATATCGAGTCCATCTGGAGTCAGGAGCCGGTGGAGATGGACTCTGCTGGGTTAGGGGTTCAGGTAGCGAGTTCGAATACGGTGCCCATCTTTGGCACAGGGGTTTCCCTGCCCCAGCAACAGCCCATCCTCCCCTCGGTCTCTGCACCATCTCAGGACCCTGGGAAGGCAGCAAGTTCACGTCCCCTCACAAAAAGTATACGTAGAGAAAGCACTACCTCCACAGCCATTATGGCTCCCCCTAGGCCCCCTCCCCCTAGGCCCCCCCCTCCTAAACTCTCCACGGTGAAGGTTACCCCCACTGAGAAGTCCCCAGATGCACGTTCCTTAGATGCACAGTCCCTTGAGTGGAGCACGGTGAAAGGTAAGAAACCCCCCCCCCTCCAAGACCTCGACGCTGCCCTCACCCCGGAAGACCGCCATACCCCCTGCGGCGAAACCCCCGAAAGGGGGAGACGCAACTTATAAGGGTGGTGTGGCAAGGGCGTCATCCTCCTCTTCGGGCTTGCAAGAGGCCCCGGTGCCCGTATCTAACAGGTACGAGGCACTGTCCTCCAGCTGGGCCGACTGTGAGTTCGAGGAGGAGATGGCGAACCTCCCCGAGGTGGTGGCAGAGGTTGAGGTGGGACAGGAGGTGCTTCTGAGAGACGACAGGCCACTATATCCCGGAGTCTCAGTGAAGAGGTTCCTCGGTTCTGACACGGAGGAGGAGGGGTATCGCAGAAGGAAGGGAAAGTCTCCTTATACTTAATGCCCTTATGGCGACTTTTCCTGTACTCTCTGTGGCTACGGTGAATGTAAACAGCATTAAGTCCAGCAGGGCCCGCTTTTTGGTTTACGACCACCTCAGCCGGGCTCCGTACAATGTCATCTTGGTACAGGAGACCCGGCTGGAAACCCTTGCGGCCCTGCACGCTGCAAAGCGGGACTGGAGATGGGGGCCCTCCTACTTCTCTCTAGCCACAGAGAGATATGGGGGAATCGCCATCCTATTTAAGGACGTTGATGTTAGCATCAACAGGGTTATTGAGTTGCAAAAAGGAAGGTGTGTGGTTTTAGATGTCTCACTGGGCAGGCAACCTTTCAGGATAATTAACATCTATGGCCCCCAATCTAAGTGGGAGAGGAAGCGCCTGTTTATTGAGATAGAGCCTTACCTTTATACATCCCAGCAAATCCTGTTTGGCGGTGACTTTAACACCATAACTAGGCCTCAAGACAGGAGAGACGCCACTCAGAGGCTGGGGTATGACTCCTATTTTTTAAATAAGATGGTTAGTCAGGCTGGATTGGTCGATGTGTACCTTCATCACACTCCCAATCCCACGGGTGGGTACACTTATCACAGAGGTAGCTGTCAGAGTAGGATAGATAGGTTTTTCTTTAAGGAGAATTTCCTGGTGGCGGCACCCGTGCTTACACCGGTGGAGTTCTCCGATCATCACATTTTGTCTTGCGAGTTGAACGTCCATAGTACCCCACCTAAGGGTAGGGGGATCTGGCGGCTAAATTCAGACCTCCTGGTGGAACAGAGAGTTCAGCAAGCCTTCATGGAATTCTTTCACGATCAGATGACATTGGCCGACTTAGGCCAAACGAAGTCTGAGTGGTGGGAGATGGTGAAGGCCAGAACTCAACGGCTGTTTCGCAATCTCGCCCGAAACATGCAGTCCTCCAGGTACAAGATGTATCTGGGCCTGCTTGGGAGGTTAGACATCCTGATCTCGCAGGGAGGTGACCCCGAGGACATTGCGGCGGTTAAAGACCTGATGAGGAGTTATCAGTATGACAGGTACGCCTCCCTTGTAAAAGAGAGGGATCATGGGCCGTACCGCTCGCCCGATCCTTATCTTAGCTGCAAGCGGAAGGAAGGTACCAAGTCCATCCCTAGTCTGCGGGGCACCGACGGGACCCTCGAGGAGTCTCCTCGCGGGATTCTGAAGGTGGTCCGCGACTACTATATTGAGCTCCTTGGAAAGGGCAGCCCCCAATGTAGCGAGGCGGGAACCTCCCACGGGAGAAGGGTGGATGACTTCTTAAGCGAGCTCACGCTCCCTGAGCATAGCGACCTCTCTTTTGACGAGTTGGTCAGCGAGATCACCATAGAAGAGGTCACAGAGAGTATCCAACAGCAGAACAAGTGTAAGTCGCCAGGTCCTGATGGTCTGACGGCTGAGTTTTACCAACAGTTCTGCGACCTCTTGGCCCCTCATCTGACCGAGGTGTTTAATGAGAGCTTGGCTCAAGGATTATTGCCACCCTCGATGAGGACTTCTGCCCTGATCTTGCTGTCCAAGCCGAACGTGCTCGACACAGCGGATGTGGGGAACTGGCGCCCCATATCCCTGTTAAATGTCGACAGGAAGGTCCTGGCAAAGATTTTGATGAAACGAGTGCAGGGCCTAGCGAGGCGTGTCCTATCCACCTCCCAGTACTGTTCAATCGGGGGCAGAACTGTCTTTGATGCCGTTTTCGAAGTCAGGGAAGCCCTCGAGAAGTGCAGGGCCGGAGAAAGGGGGATATACCTTCTGGCACTTGATCAGTCCAAAGCTTTTGATCGGGTAGATCACCGTTATCTGTGGTCAGTCTTGCGGAAGTATGGCTTGCCGGGAAAATTCATCAATTGGATAATCACCTTGTACAGAGGGGCCGAAAGCTTCGCTCTTGTGAACGGGTGGAGGGGCAGGACGTTTAGGATCCGATCCGGGGTCCGGCAAGGCTGTCCTCTCAGCCCACTCTTGTACGTGTTTGCAGTCGATCCCTTCATCCGAAGGGTCGAGGCAGGCACGTTACAGGGAGTGGCTAGGGCTCCGGAGAGGCCTTTACGGGTTGTTGCCTACGCTGATGACATCTCCATAGTGGTCTCCGATACTCGGGAGGCCACGGAGGTGGATGATTTAATCCTAGCGTATTCTGCCGCTTCAGCCTCTCGTGTCAACAGGGACAAGAGCGTAGTTTTCTGGTGCGGGAAGGAGGGGGACCAGTTCCCTCTTCCAGACGGTTTCCCGAGGGCCCAGCCTGAAATTAAGATCTTGGGGGTGGTGTTCGGACCAGGGGATCTGGCTCTCAGGAACTGGACCGAACGGCTTGCCATAGCGTCCAGCAAGGTGGAGGAGAGCCACAGGTGGAAACTGACGTTCAGAGAACGGGTGAACTTGATCAAAACCTATGTTCTGACCGTATTCGGCTACGTCAGTAACATCTTCCTTTTGCCCAGGTCCCTCCACGCTCGGATGTTTGCGCTGTTCTTCCGCATGTTGTGGGGGAACAGGCTGAACCTCATCAAAAGAGAGGTCACTTACCTGGCCAGAAAAGACGGGGGTCTGGCCATGGTCAACCCCATCGTCTTTTTAACTAACAACTTCCTGAAAAGGAACTTTGGGGCTCTCCTGAAGGATGAGCCGCCTGGCTGGGTATGTATATTCAGGGAGTGGGTCACACCTTTCCTGGTAGACTGGTTTCAGGGTGGGAGGGTGAAGAGCATGAGAGTTCGACATTCTAGCTATCTTCCGACTTCGGTCATCGAGGGAGTGGGAATTCTGCGCAGGTGGAACGTCACGGTGGAGGAGGTTCGGGACACTCCCAAGAAGCTTCTCGACGGGAGGGTCCTGGCCACCCACTTTGGCATTCAGCTTGCTTTGAAGGACTGCCCGCCAAGTACTCTCGCCTCGGGGTTGAAAAACATCAACTCCAGGCGCCTTCCGGAGAAATACCGAGACGTGGCGTTTCTCTCCTTCCACGGTAGACTTTACGTTCGAGGGAACTTGAAGTACAGGAACATAACGGATCGTGGTTGTCCACGGGTGGAATGTTCCGGGGAGGTGGAGTCCATGGACCACTTCCTCCTCGAGTGCCCCTTTAACGTACAGGTCTACAAAGAGGTCTCAGCCGCCTTGGGCATCCCCTGCTTATCCCGCTGGACTTACGCGGAGTGGGCGTATGGGACGTCCAACTCAGGGAGGAGGGCTTTTGATTTGGGCACTCTTTATGTAGTCAGTTCAGTGGTTAAGTATTTCACTTGGATGGCACGGTGTCAGGTTTCCCTTCAACGTAAAGACCTTTCCTGTCAGGTGGTGGTAGCAGACATTCTGAGGGCGGTTTGTGGGATCTATACCACCGAAAGGGCCTCTATGGATTCGTCCATTTGGCAGCGTTTGTGGCGAAATCTCAAGGTCCACCCGCCTTGAACCGCTCCATGGGCGCCCTTGTCTTGGTAAGGGGAATTCCGAATCTGTTTTCACCTTTCCCCCTTAGATTTTGAACTGTTTTTTTTCCTTTTCATGGAAGGCTACCACACTTTAGCAGACGAGTACCTTCCTCTGCGTATAGGTAGGGTAGTGTAGGGTAGTTAGGTTATGGTAATGGTTTTGCACGGTTTTTGGTACTGTTTGGGTTAGGGTGGGTTTTGTGTGTGATTTTGTAATATGGACAATTGAACATTCTGCTTTTGGGTGGGGGGTAAAACACTAAGGGTGTCTTATGGACGGAGGGATGGACTCCTTGAGGGTGGTGGGTTTGAACAAAATGGTTTTCATGTGGGTGGTGGGTTTATGGACAAGAATTTTCATGCGAGTGGTGGGTTTTGTGTGTTTTGAACTGAGAAATGGACTCCTTGCGGGTGGTGGGTTTATGGACTTGATTTCATGTGGGTGGTGGGTTATGGGTGATGGGTTTATGGACAAGAATTTTCATGTGGGTGGTGGGTTTATGTGGTTTGAACAGAAAAATGAACTCCTTTTGGGTGGTGGGTTATGGACTTGTTTTCAGGTGGGTGGTGGGTTGTGTGGTTTTGAACTGTTTTGAACTGAGAAATGGACTCCATGTGGGTGGTGGGTTATGGTGATGGACAGAGAAATGGACTCCAAGTGGGTGGTGGGTTTTACTAGGTTTATTATTATGTCTATTATTATTATTATGTTTTGGTATGTGGTTATGTTTAGCTGGCTGTGGACTTGAGGTCAATTGGGTCCTGTCCCCCCCTTGTTATGTAGACCCCCTTAGAGACATTTTCAGCCTTTCTCCTCCCCTCCCCAGTGCTCCATGATGTAATGGAGCCCCCCGCCTTTTAAATTTCTCCCCTTATGATTTAGTCCCCCCCCCTTTATGTTAATCCCTCTCCCTGTTATTTCCCAGTTATTTAATTTTGGTATGGGTTTACTCCCCTAATAGTGCCCCTTCCAGAGTTTATTTCAGTATTTATGTTTAATTTTTGGGTATTTATGTTTCATTTGGTATTATGTTTGAGTTGGTTGCTATTGTTATTTTGTTATTTATTTTGTTATTCTGTTTAATTTTGGAAGCATTTTACAAAACTAAATAAAATATCTACAGTCTCCCCCTGGTACATTAAGCTGTCGCTGGGGAGAGGGGGTAACAATCTCCTCTCCTGATAGAACACTCTGCCGCTGGGGAATGGAGACTGGCCTCTCTATTCCCTGTACATTACTAATCTGCCGCTGGGGAGAGGTGGTAACAAACTCCTCTCCCATACATACTTCCAGTCTCTGCGGAGGGAGACCGACTGTCTCTCCTCCCAACACAGAATCCTGCTGCTGGGGAAAGGAGACTGGGCTCTCTATTCCCTGCTGGATACTCTGCCGCTGGGGACTGGAGACTGGGCTCCCAATTCCCAACAAATAACACTGCCGCTGGAGAATGGAGACTGGGCTCCCAATTCCCGGCACATCACACTGCCGCTGGGGAATGGAGACTGGGCTCCCAATTCCCGGCACATCACACTGCCGCTGGGGAGGGAGGACGCTGCTCTCCTCTCCCTGGACTTCACACTGCCTTCCCGGCATCTCACTCAGCTGCTGGGGGGGCAGGAACGACTACCTCTGCCCCCTGTAACTCAGCCTGCCGCTGTGGAGGGAGGACGCTGCTCTCCTCTCCCTGCACTTCACACTGCCTTCCCGGCATATCACTCTGCTGCTGGGGGGCAGGAACAACTACCTCTGCCCCCTGTAACTCAGCCTGCCGCTGGGGAGGGAGGACGCTGCTCTCCTCTCCCTGCACTTCACACTGCCTTCCCGGCATATCACTCTGCTGCTGGGGGACAGGAACAACTACCTCTGCCCCCTGTAACTCAGTCTGCCGCTGGGGAGGGAGGACGCTGCTCTCCTCTCCCTGCACTTCACACTGCCGCTGGGGAATGGAGACTGTGCTCCCAATTCCCTGCAGGACCGGTGGAGAGACCTCGGTCCCATCTCCACCGGCCACCTGGGGTTCTTCCCAGTAAAACTGTACCATCTCGTCCCCTCTGAATGGGTCTGGCTCTGGGTCTGTCATGCTGCTCTCCTGCTGAGCCTTCTCACTGTATTGGAACATCTGCTGGTAGCCCTGTTCTAGCTCCATGTCCCGGGTCACCACGTGGACCAGGTCTTGCTCAATTTCGTGACTGTCGTCCCAGTCATACCTGCTCTCCCTTCACTGCTCCCTGCCGCTTCTATCTTTACATATTACAAGGAGGGAGCTGCAAGCTGGTAGCTCCCTCCTTGTAACAAACTGAACGAACAAAAGAACACTGATACTCAGTGTTAGTTTGTTCGTCTGATTTTTTCTATTCATTCATTCGTCTGTCTGATGAATGAATGAATAGATGAAATTCCCGTTCGCATGTCCAGGTGTTTCACTGGGTATGTGCGTGAATCTTACAGTCTGTCTAGTGTGGGCAGATGACGTGTCCCTCAGGGACTTCACCTACCCACACAAAGATGGCGGCGCCCTGAATACAGACTTAAAAAGAGGTAATCTGGGGGGCTTAGGGGTATTTGGAGGTGACTAGTGGGTCAATTGGATGTAGTGGAGGCGGGAGGGGGGGTTAAAAAAAAAACTGGATTCGGCATGACAGTGCCGCTTTAAGTATATACTTACATATTACGTATATTACTATGTATATACAATATAACACTTAATATGAATTTATAAAAACTCTGTTATTAGGTGAGTAAGGTTTTAAATGAAAGGTGTGTAAATAAATCATTCTTTACAAAAAAAGAAAATAGGTAGAACCTATTAAAGGAACACTCCAGCACCGTAAACCACTACAGCCCGCTGTAGTGGTTATGGTACCTGGTGTGACATGTTGTTCTCCCAGTGTAATTTGTCAAACAGCTGTAGAATGGTTGACAACTTACTAGGGTCTTGTGGGAAAATTAGCCCCGTCCAGTTTTCACTTGTAACAGAAACCAGGTGTCTCTCTGCAGCTAAGCAGAGCCGATCCAGAACTGTGCTCATTGGGTAAAGGATTCAGCTGACGCTCTCAGGCAGTGTGTGTGGCCCTGCTTAGCTTTTGGAGCTAGTATTTCAGTTGCAATTAAAGAGGAAGGCATGAGGTAGTGATGAGGTAGTTTTACTGAGGATTAGTTTAAATGTTGGTGACGAATTGGGATTTTTTTTTTGGCTTGTACAACTTCTATTGTGAAAGTATTGTGAGGATTAAAGTTGGGAAATATATACAAAACAACATATAGTAGGATGTGGCGTATGCTGGCAGTGACATTTATACTAGCTGTTTACAGATTCTCCTTAACTGACTCCTGTAGTAACTTTGATGGACCTGCTGGGAAAGACACACCTCAAGATTTTCCAGTCTCTCCCCAGCTCATGTCTTTGGATTTCAGCCATGTAAAATGGATTCTACAACAGAGATGTGTATAATGTGTATATCAGCAGATGGACTGAACATGCCTAATATTTGAGTTGTGAACTATAAACCCTTGCTGATTTATAGACTGTTGTTGTAACCCTGCTATAATCAAACATAACAGTATGGGGCTCTCCAACAGCAGGCAAATGGTGAGCCAAACTAGGGTGATCCACTATGGATGTAGAGTAACTTAAGGAGGTATATCCCTCAAGACAGGGTTTGCAGAAAATAATAAAAGAAGAAAACAAATAAAATAAGGTATTTACTGCTCCATGGTGTCTGGAATTATGAATAGGGAAATGTGGCTTCACATAGGAATTCCCTTTTTAATGGAACAAGGCAGGGGTGTCCTCTATATCTCTGTTTTTGCCCTCTTGCTACAGCCTTTTTACGTAATATGAGGCTGAACACATGGATTGAAGGATTCCCTATCAGAATTGAGCATAAATACTACCAGCCTCACACACAGATACTTGTACTACACACATTTATATTCACATACTTATTACACTAATAAATATGCAATATCCCATAGAAAGATACTGTTTCAAAAATCTTTAAATGCACAAGTCAAGAATAAAATAAGGACTCTTACAAAGTAAAATGGTGAACACTTATCTCACTATAATTAGACAAACTGACCACCAAATTAAACAATTAATGTGTATTTCAGAAACAAACTTAATTTAGAGTGGAGTACAATAGAAAGTGAAACTGAGGATTTATCTGAAGGAAAATGTAACAGAAAGATTAATACATTTATTTTATTGCCGAAAATAAGGTTTATATTCGAAAATGATTGCGAGGGTGCAGAAAGAAAACCACATGAAACCCCCCCAACATATTTAATAGATTTGCCAAAAATAATGGCCCAGCACTTTATTCAATCTTATTTACTACTTCTGTTTCTTCTTCTTGCTCTTTATACTCGTAATGCTGACTGACAGTTACAAAAGGCACAGCTTGTGGCTTAACATTGACAGGTCATTTAATGAAGTAAAAAATGATAGTGAATTCACAGTGAATTTCAAATTTAAGGTCAAAATGGCAGAACTTGAAAAATTATGGAAGTCAGCTTTGCTACTCTGGCCTTAAATTTGAAATTCAATTTGGACTCTCACTTTCATAATAACCCGTTTACTTTAATTTTCAGACCTCACAAACATATATGTGTTAAGTATGGGGGATAAGTAAATGTAATATTACAAACACTGGGACGTGTCAGTTTCCCTTTAAATGTCAGCTAAAAATATCACAAATACTTTTTTAGAAATAAGCTTTAATATTAATTAATATTAATAATAATATTGAATGTAAAGTCAAATTTCTTTTTACCATTGGAATGAAATGTAGACCCACCCATGTATCCATTGCAGTGTTTCTTACCTCTGTGTCTCTTCTTCATTAGACCTTCCTTCCTCGTCTTCTTGTCTTCTCTCTTCCTCTTCTTCTTGTCTTCTCTCTTCCTCTTCTTCTTGTCTTCTCTCTTCCTCGTCTTCTTGTCTTCTCTCTTCCTCTTCTTGCCGCAGTTGGTCTCGTCACTTGATGTTTTAGTGATCTTAAATCGGAAAGATCGGTCCCTGGTGACTGTCACACCATTGTTTAAATCGCCAATGGGTAGTTTTAGGCGCTGGATGTTCACTCTGAGGGTCAATCTCTTTCCAGTGATCTTATATCCTAAAGATTGGTCCCTTTTGATGGTAACACCATTGATTAAATAACCAATGGGTAGGTCTAGGCGCTGGAGAGCCACCCTGAGGGTCAATCTCTTTACAGCGATCTTATATGGTGAAGATTGGTCCCTTTTGATGATAACACCATTGATTAAATATTCAATGGGTAGATTTAGACGCTGAAGAGCCACCCTGAGGGACAATCTCTTTCCAGGGGGCAGATCTTTCCTCTTCAACTCCAGAAGGTCTTTAATGGAGCTAGGTTGATCCTGGACTGCTGACCATTGCTGCTCCTCTTCTCGCTGTTGTCTTCTTTCACCGTCTTCTTTCTTGATAGAAGTCTTCTTCTTCTTCTTCTTCCCGCCTCTCATATTGGGTTTTTTGATGATACAAAAACCACCACGAACAGAATAATCGCTGTGAACGCTCAGTCACAAATAAAGCCTCTTTACCGCTCAAGAGCTCGAAAGAGAAATGGCAGTTGGCCTGGCCGTGTGCAAGCATTCCGTGTTGCCATGACAACCAGATAGTACTATACTATGGGTATTGGGGTATTCTTTTTTTAAATTAATAATTGATACATTATAACTCTTATTTATTATTTGTTTCAAGGTTCAGACTGGCTTCTGTATTAGCAGATTAAGCAAACTTGGACACTTACTTGTTGATCTATCATATATAAACTAAAACTGTAAAAACACGTGTTTCTATGAAAAATTGTGTTCTTGTTTATTTGTTTGTGCTTCTTTTTCTCTTTTAAGTAATACTTACATATAACGTACATTACATATTACTATGTATATACAATATTACACTTAATATGAATTTATAAAAACTCTGTTATTAGGTGAGTAAGGTTTTAAATGAAAGGTGTGTAAATACATCATTCTTTACAAAAAAGAAAATAATAGGTAGAACCTATTAAAGGAGCACTCCTGCACCGTAACCAATACAGCCCGCTGTAGAGATTATGGTGCCTGGTGTGACTTGTTGTTCTCCCAGTGTAATTTGTCAAACAGCTGTAGAATGGTTGACAACTTACTTGGGTCTTCTGGGAAAATTAGCCCCATCCAGTTTACACTTTGCTCATTGGGTAAAGGATTCAGCTGACGCTCTCAGGCAGTGTGTGTGGCCCTGCTTAGCTTTGGGAGCTAGTATTTCAGTTGCAATTGAAGAGGAAGGCATGAGGTAGTGATGAGGTAGTTTTACTGAGGATTAGTTTGATTGTTGGTGACGTTGTTTTGGGATGTTTATTTTGGCTTGTACAACTTCTATTGTGAAAGTATTGTGAGGATTGAAGTAGGGAAATATATGCAAAACCACATATAGTAGGATGTGGCGTATGCTGGCAGTGACATTTATACTAGCTGTGTACAGATTGTCCTTAACCGACTCCTGTAGTAACTTTGATGGACCTGCTGGGATAGACTTCCAGTCTCTCCCCAGCTCATGACTTTGGGTTTTAGCCATGTAAGATGGATTCTACAACAGGGATGTGTATAATGTGTATATCAGCAGATGGACTGAACATGCCTAATATGTGAGTTGTGAACTATAAACCCTTGCTGATTTATAGACTGTATTATGTTGTAACCCTGCTATAATCAAACATAACAGTATGGGGCTCTCCAACAGCAGGCAAATGGTGAGCCAAACTAGGGTGATCCACTATGGATGTAGAGTAACTTAAGGAGGTATATCCCTCAAGACAGGGTTTGCAGAGAAAAATATAAGAAGAAAACAAATAAAATAAGGTATTTACTGCTCCATGGTGTCTGGAATTATGAATAGGGAAATGTGGCTTAACATAGGAATTCCCTTTTGTAATGTAACAAGGCAGGGGTGTCCTTTATATCCCTGTTTTGTGCGCTCTTGCTACAGCCTTTTTTTCGTAATATCAGACTGAACACATGGATTGAAGGATTCCCTATCAGAATTGAGCATAAATACTACCAGCCTATGTGGACAATATATTGACTCTCTGACAAGCACATTGTCTTCTCTCTTGCAGCTATATACTTGCAATATTGCAGCTATATGAGCTCCATGCAATCTTTGACGTCTTACCTAGCTATAAAATCAAGTTGGGTAGCTCTAGTGCTGTGCCTTTCCACATGTTGGATGCACATATGGAACTCACTTCCTTGGGATACTTGGAAGTTAAGTTAACTGCCAATCCTACTAAACTGTTCTCTGCCAATGTTCCTCCTTTATTTAATAACTTCAGGAGAGATGAAGAGCACTGTCAGTCTAAGTCCATGTGTTGGTACAGTGATTTTTCCTTGGTGATTCTACTTTTCCAGGCCCTCCGGGTCCCTGTATCCAAACAAGGCTGATACGGCCTGCTATTAATTATAATATCTATACCGGCTAAGGTGGTCTATTGTATTATTATGCTCCCCAATTAGCATAATTAATCACGTGGCATTCTCCCTCTGGATTATAGGTGAAGGGTGGACCTAGAGTGTAGCCTTTTGGATTCTGAACTACCCAAATTCTATTTTTGGTTAGAACTGCTTTAGGTTCCATGCAATCCTACACTTCCTGAGATTAAATACACTTATAATAATGTAGACTATTAGAATGAGGTAGGTAGCTTTATTATCTTAAAAACCTGTAGTGACAGCAGAAAACACACACTTCACACTTCAAAATTATACTGTGATAGATTTACTAAAGGCTGGAAGGTGCCATGACAAGTTCTATACTATACTATCTATTCTAGACAGATGTGTTAAATCGAATGAATGAAAAAATCTAGGAATTTAGTTATATAGCTGATTTACATAGATTTTTTAATGGAATTACATTTCTTATATAGACATTTTCTACCTATGACCTTTACCTCTGATAAAGTACTGTACTTAATATTGACAAAATAAAAAAAATGCATAGTACTTAACAAAACAATGCAGAAAATGAAAGAATGGAAAAAATCCCCAAAATCCCAAATCTTCGTTGTATCTGTATGTGTGTTAGTTGACAAGATGCCAGACAAAGTGATGCTAATATGGGTCCTACTTACAATGATTGCACACTAATTCAGAATGACGCTGCTACACCAATCTCCCCAGGGTCCCGAAATTTCAGACTCCAACATGAGCATAGCCACGTGAATTTTACTACGAAACAAGAGCCCATGCTCCTATACAGACACGATAGAGTCAAAATCTAAAGCACAGTCACGTTATTTTGGATGCAGCATTCTTATTACTAGGCCGCTAGGCCGTGCAATGACGTGAGCTGTGACCTTTGCACTTTTTTACACATGTATTAGTTGTTGTCCTGTCCGAAGCTCTGGGTCTGGACCTATATATACTCCAGCATATCTATTGTCTAGTGCTTTTTCATGGTTTCAATAGCCCTTTATAACACATTTATAACTACTCTGGTTCCTATAACACGGCATGTTTTTACCTGGCTATGGTTATTGACCCTGCTTTGTATAATCCTGATTCTAGTGTTTTGTCACGGCTACGTATCTGACAATGAGTATTCCTGTTAGTGTACCAGACACTGCTTTGTCCCTGACTTGGAGCTGTTCCAGTGTTCCTGTTTCCAGACCCTGCTCTGTCTTCAACTGATATTGTTTGTTATTTTCTGTATTCTCCTGCTCTAAGTATATTGTTGAGACTAGACCTTATAGTTCCTATTTCCTCCTTAGCGTTAAGCCCGGCCACTCAAAGGTCCGGTAATACGCCTATCTATCATTTCCAACTGTGTATTTGGTAGGATTGCTGCCTTGTACCTTTCTGAGGATTCTCACACTATCCCAACACTACCGTCTATCACACTGGAGGAAAGAAGGAAAAATAAGTGGACCACCTGTTTTATTAATAAACTCTACCTAATAAGTTCAACTCTTTAACTTCTATTGGGAGTTATTACAATGTGAGGCTAGAAACAAAATACACATATCCTTTCTGTACATAAGGGAACTAATAGTTCATAAATAGATTGTTGTGAGTGATGGCAGCACCAATTTATTTAAATTGTTGTTGGATTCTTAAATAAATTAAAACTGGACATGTTTCCAGTTATCAACTTTATTCAGTAGAACATGTGTAAAACTTTACAAATACAGAATGCGTATGTTAAAGGCTATTTATATTTAATCTCCATCCAAAATCACAGAGTATCCAAGTTGGCTGCTATTCCTGTTATAAGAAACCATCTTTTATCATTATCTGACTGGGCTTTATGAAATTTGTTGTCTATCTAAATCCCCTCAGTCTTGGATTGCAGGTCTCGATATTTGGTTACAGTCCCAGTAATACATTACTACCCATACTACACAGCACTAGGCTCTGAAAATACACCCATGCTGTTATTAATGCTGGTCACAAGACTCCCACCTGCAGTATAAGCCGTTACAAAATAGGTGTGATTGTTGGTTTGGAAACATGCAAACAGGTTGACTAGGAATGGATGTCACACGGTGTTTCTCACAAAGAAGCCTAAAAATCAGAAAGGGAATATAAAAAATAATTTCCACAACTCTCCAAAATGAAAAAACACAGGAGGTCTATAGAAAGGAAGCAAAACTAACTTTACCTTTTTTCCTTTTTTTTTTTTTTTCAAACACTATTTAAGAATTATCATTAATATAAAGGTTATGACAAGTGTGTGTTTGGGTAGTATACACTAATCTTTTAAAAATTATAAATTGAGGCTCTATATATGCGATTCAAAGATTAATTTCACATTGAAGTGCCAATAAAAATCTAAAGTACAGATTTATCTGGCGATACCAAAACAGGGGGAAAAGAAAGAGAGGTTGGACCCTCTGCAAATTATGCTATAAGGTTTTTTTGTGTGTGAAAAAATGCTTAGAATTGTGGGTAATAAATGGAAGCTTATTGTCATCAATTTTAATCAGAACCTCTAAAACAGAAGGGAGAGTAGTGTTTAGCTAGCCACCAAGGTTTTCCGTGCTGCAAAGGTGATCTTATTAAATAGTTTTGGTAGTAGATAGGAAAGTTATCATGAGCGTAGATAATTTGAATGACAAAGGGTCTATGAAACATAAAAAATAGCATATAATTTTTTCCAAAAGTCAAGGACATGGGAAACTCACACCATGTATCAGCTTACTTTTTGTATTGCAACATTTAGAATCCCAGCCTAATCATATTGTCTTAGATGCTTTTCAAACCTCCACTTACACAGGATTGTTTTTTGACCAAATTCGTCTAAATGGAGGTGGCTGTTCTGCTAGTTTGCACGCCAGGGAGCGATTTTCATTATAATGGACTAGTAGCAGGTAATTTTTATCATCTTGCAAATTACTTTCTATATTCAATGTGATGGACAGTGAATTGTAATGCATAGTACAAACATATACACAGAATTCACGGGAAACCAATTTCCTTACACAATTATACACAAGTATTGTGGTAGCTCAAAATGATCACATAAAAAGCACAAAACATATATATATATATATATATATATTTTAAATTCTTTATTTTATTCGTGCGAAAAGTAACAACAAGCGTGCATAGCCACGATAGCATCTGCAGGCATTCTTCGAAACATTTCAAAGTGTGGCAGTTAAGACGGCACATTTTTTATATATATAACAAGAGGATAACAGGCTATTAACATCATTGAATTAGATTTTAGCATGCTAGGTTAAGACGTGTATGTAACGAAGGTAATATGTATGTAGCTTTGCTTCGTTAGGAAAGACAGCTTTTACGTTGAAAGTGTTAGTGACATGTTATTAACAGTTGGCACTAGGTAAGAGACGGTGGTTTTAAACATGAGTTACATTCTTTATGCTTAACTTTTGTTATTGATCAATAGCGGAGCCACAGTATTTATGGGTTAACAGAGGTGGCTTAGCTTAGTGGTTGTGTTTCTAATTAAGTATATTAATACACAGGCTAGTAGTGGTTGTCTAATTAGATGTCACAGGAGTTAAAATAGATGCAGGCATAAGACAAGTTACGATAAAGACCTCGCTTGGTATGTGTTAGCATGGAAACAAGAGTAATAGGTAAAATTTAAACGTCAACTGGCTGACCAGGCTAACCCATGGTAAGCAGGCATAATACATGCTCCACTTGTCAGTATCGGCCATAAAACATGTTTGATACGTTAAAGGCTTGGGAATGGGAGCAGAGGAGGTAGCCATATTAGAAGATGCATACATATTTTTGAGGCCTATTGAACGACTGTTAAAAACACACACAGAATGAGACAATTAAACAAATTGAGCCATCACAACTGGTCATCTTGCCGGAATGTGCCGTGTCATCGTGCCGTGATAGTCCCTCTCAGCCTATTCCCATCAGGGGCAGTTTGTGCACCCACTGTAGCCGGAGGCCCCATCCACTGCTTTCTCTGGGGATCTGCTGCAGCATCGTAGCGGTGAGGAGAATAGGTAGACCCTGGGGCACTGCCAGCTGTGGTCGATTGCGTTCTGTAAAAATAGAAGCAGCAGAGAGCAGTGCTCCCCGCCACTTCCTAAGTCCCTCATGTCCTCCCTCACTCTATGGGGGTCGATATGACCCCCAATATAGCATATGGGAGATTCTGACGAATGAATAGACAAAATTCCCGTCCGAATTTCAGACAATACCGAATGCCCCAGTGTTGGCATGCGCTGGAATTTTACAGGGCTATCTAGTGTGGGCAGATGACGTGTCCCACCGGGCCTTCATCTACCCACACAAAGATGGCGGCGCCCAGGACCTAGGTCCGGGCACATGATAAAGATTATTTTTTTTTTTTTAAAAAGGTAATATGGGGGGCCAAGGGTCATTTGGGGGTGACTAGGGGGGGAAATAGATGTAGTGAAGTCGGGAGCGGGGTTAAAAAAAGAACTGGATGCGGTCATGACAGTGCCACTTTAAAAAGATCATCAAGTTTAATTAAATGTTATAAACATTAAAAAATAAAAATGTGATGACAGTTGTTGGAGTGTCCTATTCTGTACAAACTATGGTCAGTGAAGAAGTGTGAATTACATAAAATCATGATCAGACCTTATTTATATACCAAAATAGGAACAACACAGAAAAAAGGTGTGGAAATTAGTGGCGCTTTATTTTTATAATGAGAGATAATTTCGTTAAGCTGCTATAAAACACTCAAAGGGTACTCCAAAAACCACTCTCGACATGCAAAAAACAAACAAGTAACCACGAGTGGGTCAGTGTAGAAACTTTCCCACTACTTGGTAAGAGTTTAGCGCTATAGATGTAATTCCAAAGTGCTCAAATATATAAACATACATGATGTAGAATTATTAAAAAATCTTTATTGAACTTGTATTGAATAATTGCACTAACTCCATTTTAATTTCATACTGTGACAAATCCTCCATTTTGTCCTCATAACCTGACTTCTTCATTTTAAAACTACATTACATGACAGAATTTCCCAGCACATCTAACACAATGGACAAAGACTGTATTCTCTATAAAGACATGACTAACTCAGGAACTGCTGAATTTCCCCTAACTCGCAACATAGTATAAATTGAAGGCCATGAGAACACTGTAGTAATGAAATGTTCTATTCATAAGAGACTCTGCACCTGACTACAGACCTGACATCATGACAGTGTAAATTGACGCTCAAGCCCCCCTTTCCACCGAGTAAACCTCATGCTAAGGGAAATGGCGCTTGAGCCCCTTGTCCCCACCCGTGTCCAGAACAATACCACCTATTGGTGGGTGGACACCTAGCTAACCACTTAGTTTTTGAGCCAATTAATTATATTAATAGGTGGACACTAATCCAGACACTTAACAATTAATCCAATTAATGATGTGTATTTACTGATATTCTGATAATCAATGATGACGCAAAATGCCTCTTAAAAGGGCCTGCGCGCCCGCTTTTCTGCACTTGCCAATAAATTTTCTCGAAGTTATTTTAACCTGAACTCCGTGTGTCAGACTTAATTACTTCAGCGTATATACGCAATTCAATTTTCTTAATTTGGACAGGAACAGATAGACATTTAAACATTTTGGTTTACTGCTAAAAAGTACCATAACAACTTGGCGCCCAACGTGGGGCACCGGGCTATGTCCGGCCGGTGAGCCGTCCTATGGAAGACGCTGTTGGACGGAGGAATCCGGGGGGAAGGAAAAGGAGACTGATCACCTCCAGGTACACGGTAGAGACTTCTGCAGAGCCACCGGTATGTTCCGGCCCCTTTGATTGACCCGTCCACGTGTCTGTGACTGCTTCCCGGGAGGACATCAAAGACAGGTAAAATCTTGCCCGGTGTCTCGTTACTCACTTGTTTACCTGCATTTAGTCTATCTGTTGCCTGGGTGTGTTTGAATTGTTTGCCTGTTTCCCCTTTTTGAGATAAAGGGGGGTGGACCTGCGGGGGTTTTGCCTGGGGTTCTCTGTTTCGCCTGTTTTCCCCTTTTTGAGATAAAGGGGGGTGGACCTGCGGGGGTCTTGCCTGGGGTTCTCTGTTTTGCCTGTTTTCCCCTTTTTGGGATAAAGGGGGGTGGACCTGCGGGGGTCTTGCCTGGGGTTCTCTGTTTTGACTGTTTGCTTGCTTACCCCCTTTTGGGTTAAAGGGGGGGGGTGGACCCGGGGGATTTGCCTGGAGTCCTGTTGCCTGTTTTACTCCTTTTAGGGGCCACGGGTCTGTGGCTGTAAGGAAAAAGGGGGGTTGACCTGTGGAAACTTTCCTGGGGGTCTTCTTTGCCTGTTTACCTCTTTTAGGAGCCTCGTGGCTGTGGCTGTAAGGAAAAAGAGGAGTGTTGGAACTGTGGATTTTGTGTAGACTCATAATTTCCTGTGATCCTTCTTGTGTCACTTTGACAGCCTAGCTAGCGTCATTGTGCACGTAACTCTGCTTGCAGAGAGGTGGTAACCCACAGCTTCGAGCGCTGAGGCTGGTGGAATTCCAATTTTCTTTTATTTGTGGCGGGGGGATTCAGGCAGGCATTGCTTGTCTCCCGCACCACGTGGTAGTGAGACCTATAAGTGGGTTTTATAGGGGCACTACGGGGTTGAGGGAGGTGACTTTGGAGTAAGCACACGAGTAAAGGAAAGGTTTACTGTTGATTTTATTTGAACTGTGATGCATGCACTGTATTTCAATTGTACTGTTGTCTTGTTTGTGTAATTAGGAGTTATTTAAACTCCTGTGTCTGTCTCTAAGGATTTTTTTTCCTTGCCTTTTCCCTTTTCTATACCTCCTATATTATTATTCTATCCACTCCTATTTCTCTTGATAGAGAAGTGATTGGTCACACACTTCTCACCTCGCTCCAATCCGTGTCTACCACCTCGGGTAGGCGGATTCAGTGACTAGTCTAAGTTTTGGGAAGACGCACTTGAGGGAGGGACCCACCCGGGAGGGACCCACCCGGGAGGGACCCACCCTTTTCCTTGAGTGGCAGTCGAGCATTGTAGACGCTCTTGTTCCTTTTTCCTTTTCTATCCCTATATCTAGGACGCTGGTATAGGGGGGAGGGGGAATATGGGACAGGAATTGAGTAAGCCCGGTAGGGGCTGGCTCGCATGTGATTTAGTTGAAGACAGAGAGGGAGAGGAAATGGTTAAAGGTGTTGAAAGAATTGCTAAAGTGTGTAAAATTGCTGTGCCTTCATGTGGTAGATTACAACCAGAAAGCTGGCGTAGATTACTGACAGAGAAGAAAGGCAAGCTTACAGATAATGATTTATTAAAGACTGCTGAAGCATGGTACAGAGTAGCGAAGGCTATTCAACAGGAAGGTTGGGTTGAGGAAGAAATAAATCACAAAGGTGTGAAATTGTTTGTGTATCATAATAACTGTGTTGCTAGGGTGTTTCCTCAGCCAGCGCCCCAAAATGGCGCCCAGGGGATGTCTATTCCCAAGGTTCAGTCAGCAATAGGTGATAGCCAGCTGACTATGTTCCCCACTCCCAATCCTCCCCATGCCCATCCCATCACCTCCCCTGTCTGCCCGGTCCTGAATTCTGACGGATCTTTCTTTTCCCCTTTCCCATCTCTAACATTCCCATCATCCTCATCCATCCCTGCACTACCTTCTGCACCTAATCCTAACATTTCATCTGCCATTTCTTCTCTACACTCCCTCTCCGTTAACAGCTCTACCCTCCCCTCTGCATCCGCCCAACTAACTACCTCCTCCTCCCTTGCTCCGGCCCCTCCTTCTACACCCACCCCTACCAATCCTTCTCCGTCCTCTCCCGTACCCGCCTCCGCCCCGGTCCAATATCCCACCTCCTTCCCAAATCCCCACCCAACTCTCCTGCCCTCCCCAGCCTGGCCATACCCCTTCCCGTACCCCATGGCCCTGCCCTATCCAAACTATCCATACCCCCTTCCCCAAGCCACTCCCCAGGTTCCGGTCATGCCCAGTACGGCACAGTCTGCCCCGGATGTGCCCACATCCAGCATGGCCGCCACTTCTTCCCTTAACCCCAATGCAGCTTCCTTTCACGCCCCCAATATGGCGGCCCCCAGTCATTCAGCCCTGATGCCGGTACTTCCCGGTGACTACTTATCCCAAGACTACGACCCACAAGCCACCCCTGCACCTGGGACTCCCTCCCATCCCCCGGTTCTGTCACCTCAAGCGGGCCCCTCACGTAGAAGGGCCCAGATCGTAGAAATAGAGGAGGAAGAGGATGACAGGGTATCCCAGGATTCATTGGAGGCTGCGGGAGCCTCAGCTCATCGTTCTATCGATGATCCCTTTGGACACAAGGGTCGGGGAGAACGGGCCCCTCCTAAATATGTTGCCTTCAACCCCACTCAAGCTAGTGCTTTAATGAAATCACTCCCTGACCCAGAAAAGCAGCCTATGCCCTTTTACCGAGGGATAGTTCAAATTCAAAAGACTTATTCCGCCGCATGGCGTGACTTACTGAGCATTTGTGCTATCAAAGCAGGGAATGCATATTGGCCCAGCATGGCCCGCCACCTTAGTACAGATCTGCTCTCCAGTGATGTTGATTACCCCTCCGGGGTGACTTTTTGCAACCAATTAAGAGAATGGGCTAAGGACAAACTTGCAGATCAGGCAGCTGGCCTTACTGATGTTATACAAGATAAAGGAGAATCAGTGGAAAGGTTTCATGCAAGACTGTATCAAATGTTTACAGATTTGGGGTTTGATCTTACTGACAAGATCCATTCACAAATGCTGTCCGGTGCATTTGTCCAAGGTGTTAAAGATTCCATACGCAAGGTAATCATTGCTGCACGCCCTGAATATAAGGTTGTCCCTCTGGATACTTTACTTTTAGTTGCTAGAGGTCTGGAATCTGCCCAGACCCCAAGAAGACCCACCTCAGCTCCTCTCATGGTGTCCCGCTCTACCCCTGTCCCAAAAGGCACCAAACCTGAGGATGGACATTGTTTTAATTGCGGGGCCAAGGGACACTTTAGAAGTGATTGCCCTGAACCCCTCAAGAGAGATCCTAAGAGACTGCCTAAGCCTGCCCCGGCTCCCAAAGCCACTAAAACTGTTCCAATAGTTGAGGAACCAGATGAATAGGAAGCTGGCAAGCCTGTGTCATTAACCCCTGTCATGGCAGTGTCTACAGGGGATAAGGGGGGGCCACTTGCTACAGTGACTTTACCCATTGAGGGCCAACCAACCACATTTCTTGTTGACACAGGTGCAGCCCGTAGTGTTCTGCGAGAACAAGACCTGCCAGACCCATCTTTTCTGTCCAATATTGATGTCTCTTGTGTTGGAGTGGATGGCCAGCCAAGACACAGCCCTTTAACAACTCCACTACGAGTTGGCACTAGCCTGCTTGCTCGCTTTGTGGTATCCTCCACATGCCCAATTAACCTGTTAGGCGCTGATGTTCTCTCACGCCTGCAAGCATCTATCACCTTCACTCCAGACGGACAGGTAGAAATGTCTACACCTCTATCTGAATCAGACACCTCAGCCTTGTGCTCCCTACCTCTGATGCTGCATTTAGAAGGTCCCCGTGGGGAGGCAGCAGAACCAAGGTCCAATTTCCCTGACGTGTTAAAAACACAGGTACCTGCTAAATTATGGTCCTCAGGCCCAGAGGACATAGGTCACCTAAATGTCCCTCCTGTGGTGGTAAAGCTTATTCCAGGAGCTAAGTTACCAAGAAAACCACAATATCCTTTGAAACCAGCACAGGCTGCAGCCATTTCTATCCAAATCAAAGCACTCTTGGAGAAGGGTGCTCTAGTGAAATGTAAATCTGAATGCAATACTCCATTATTTCCTGTGAAAAAGAAAACTCCAAAAGGTGAGCCAGAGAAGTACAGGATGGTTCAGGATCTCCGTGCCGTCAATGAAGCTACTGTCCTGGATACCCCTCTTGTACCAAATCCTCATACTCTGCTCTCTGGAGTCCCACCATCTGCAAAGTTTTTCACAGTCATTGACCTGGCTAATGCCTTTTTCAGTGTCCCACTGGACCCATCTTGTCAATACCTGTTTGCCTTCACCCATGAAATGCAACAGTATATCTGGACTGTCATGCCCCAAGGGGCACAAAATTCTCCAAGTCAATTTGCAAAAGCCATGGGCACCATTCTTGACCCATGGCAAGCTGAACACCCAGAATTTGCCTTGCTCCAGTACGTGGATGATTTACTACTCTGTGGAGACGATATACCCACTACTGAGAAGTGTTCAATTAGTCTCCTTTGTTATTTGGCAGAACAAGGATGCAAAGCTTCACTTATCAAGCTGCAATTCTGCCAACCTTGGACATTGCCTATCTCAAGGTACCAGACATCTTACTCGGGACCGGGTAAGAGCAGTTCTGGATATCCCACCCCCAAGGACTTCAAAATCTCTTCATGCCTTCTTAGGCCTCATTTCCTACTGCAGAGCATGGATCCCAAAAGCCTCTCTGCTTATGCAACCTCTCTATGATGCACTCAAGTCAGACCCATTCTGCCTGACCAATGAAGCTCTGGACAATTTCAAATCTCTTAAACGTGCAATTGCTTCTGCTCCTGCCTTAGGCCTACCAGACTACACCAAACCTTTCAAATTGTTTGTCTCTGAAAGACAAGGCCATGCCACAGGAGTTCTCACCCAAACTAATGACTTAAGAGGCCGCCAGAGGCCTATTGGATATTTCTCATGTCAACTGGACATTGTGGCCAGAGGGACTCCTTCATGCCTTAGGGCTGTTTTTGCTGCAAGAGAACTCATAGAAAGAACTTCAGACCTGGTCCTTGGCCACCCCCTGGTTGTTTTGGCCCCTCATGACATCTCTGCCATTATCAACCAAGTCCAGCTCAAGCACGTGTCTCCTGCTAGACACCTGCGTCTGCAATGTCATCTTCTTTTACCTGACAAAATTTCTATACAAAGATGTCAAGTGCTTAATCCATCCACTCTTCTTCCACTCCCTGAGGGGGGTATCTACTATGGATTTATCACGGATGAGACCTACATCTATCTGCTCTGTGGATGTATCAAGAAAGTCATGCATCCACATTTGACATTTTACGAAGATGAGACACCTCTTTGTGAAGGCCCGGATTACGCCTTCTGTACCATGTGGTACAAGCCGAACATTACTCCTGAACCTTGCTATGAAGATGAGCTTTACCACTGGATTGATGTGAAGCTCACTGCTCAAGATTTCTATTGTGACTCTGAAGGCAATAGCATGGTTCTGATCCAATTACCTCCAGAACTCAATTACCTGTACCGTCATTGGGATACTGCTATCCCACATATTCCTGTTACCAAGTTGAAAACAAGGTCATGGAATGATCTTGGGCCCATGGCAAAGCTATGGGCCACCATGGATGAAACACAGCTACAGGAAAATGGTATTGCCAAATACCCAACAACTGACCTTCTGGAAGCATGGCCACGCCATTTCCTGGAAAAGGAGTTCCAAGATCTGGTCATAGTGAATGATTATGACCCAGAAACACCTCATGACTGTTTTGAACAGTTGAAAATGGAGACCGTGCACTTACCAACTGTGCATGAGAATCCATTACCAGACCCAGATTTTACCCTGTTTGTGGACGGTTCAAGATATGCTGATGAAGAAGGAAAATACCATACAGGATATGCCGTAACCACAACAGATGAAGTTATCAAATCATCATCTTTACCGCCAGCAATGTCTGCGCAAGAAGCTGAATTACAAGCCCTGACTTCAGCATGCAAAATTTCCGAAGGAAAGCGTGCCAACATCTATACAGATTCAAGATATGCTCTGGGTGTGGCACATGACTTCGGACTCATTTGGAAGACAAGAGGATTTCTTACCACCGCCGGTACACCAGTTAAACACAGCTCTGCAATTAAGGAACTAATGGATGCCCTCCTACTCCCTGAAGAAGTGGCCGTTTTGAAAGTCAAGGCACATGGGAAGTTGGATACAGATGAAGCAAAGGGCAACCATTTGGCTGACCAGGCCGCTAAGCAAGCAGCCAGAGATTTGCAGGAAGTGGATGAAGAAGTGTCCGGACAAGAAGAAGAAGAAGTCCCTATTTTTGCTCTACAAACTCTTCCTACTGATTTAAGAATTCTGCGAGAACAGCAAGCTGCAATTACCCCTGAAGAAATCCAGAAATGGAAGAGTAAAGGAGCTATCCTAAAGGATGGGATATACTACAACAACTTCAAATTCTGCCTTCCGAGAAATTTATACCCAGCAGTTGTCCAATGGGCACATGGACCTGCACATTTGTCAAAAGACTTAATGGCCGCCCTCATACAAAAGTATTATGAAGCACCTGGAATCACAACATTGATCAACAGCTTCTGCAGGGCCTGTGTCATTTGTGCAAAATGCAATCCAGGAAAACCAATCAAAGTGCCTTCAAAACACCTGGCAAAACCCATGTACCCATTCCAGAGAATTCAAATTGACCACATCCAAATGCCCAAGAGTGGGCCCCATGAATATGCACTAGTAATAGTGGATATGTTCTCAGGATGGCCAGAAGCATACCCAGTGGCCAATATCACTGCAAAAACAACCGCAAAACGCCTACTTACAGATATTGTATGTAGATTCGGACTTCCAGAAGTCATTGAGAGTGATCAAGGCCCAGCCTTTACAGCAACAGTGACTAAAGAAATTTGGACTGCTCTAGGGGTGACCCTAGCCTTCCACACCCCTTACCACCCACAAAGTAGTGGTAAAGTAGAGCGCATGAATGGCACTCTAAAAGCCAGAATGTTAAAAATGTCACAAGAAACAAAGATGCCCTGGCCAGAAAGCCTGTCAATAGCTTTATTCAGCGTTAGGCACACACCTAGAGGGAAGCACTCATTATCCCCATATGAGATTCTATTTGGGACAGCACCCAGACTAGGTTGTTATTTTCCGCAACAGTTACAGCTCCAATCAGATGTTTTAGTAGACTATGTAACTGAACTTGCAAGTGCCTTAAACAAAATACATGCCCAAGTTTTCTCTTCAATTCCAGATCCCGATTTGGATACAGGTACCCACAGCCTGCTTCCCGGAGATTGGGTTCTGGTTAAGAAATTTGTGCGGAAAAATACCCTGGAACCAAGATTTGACGGCCCATTCCAAGTTCTCCTGATCACCGCAACCTCCGTCAAATTGGCCGGCAGGCCAAATTGGATCCACGCTTCCCACTGCAAGAAGTCTCCTGCCCCAGAGGAAGCAGATACCGCACAAGAATGTACCTCTGGTACATAATCTCCTTAATTAGCTCAATTAAAGCCCAACAGGTAGCCATTACTAAGGATGTTAGTGGGTACACCTTTTGGTATAATTCATCATGTACCCATGTAGCTACCTATACCTTTGATTATTGTGATATTGTAGAATGCCCGTTCCCTACATCACAAATTCAGAATATCTATAGAGATATCCCTCATTCAAAAGACCCATATGTTTGTGTAGTGGACAAACAATGGGGGCACAATTGTGACCATTGGGGGGCGGCGGGATGGAATGCCGGGCCTGCCTGGGGTTACAAACCAAAAAGTGCCTTATCTAAAGTAGATGATCATGGTAGATCCCTTCTCCAGAGAATGACTTTGAGAAAGCCTGGGGGGGGTACACCAATGAAATTAATCCTTAATATTGAGCATCCAAGTCCAACAGATGCAGACCAATATGTGATGGGAATGTATTGGAAAAAGGGTTCCTACCGCAAGTTAGGGCATTTCTACCTCAAAGATATGTGCAACTCTTCTGAGTGGCAAGGGGCCACTCATATGGTCCCTAACCCATTAAAACCACACATCCAGACCTTTCAAGACATGATGGCCATTGCTAACCCCACCTTTGAAGATACCATGGCCGCTGAAACAGGTTTTAATGATGTTAATCTATGGTTAGAATGGATGAAATATAATACTAATAAGCATAATAAGACCGCATGCTATGTGTGTGGCGGTGCCCGGCCTCACCTGGGCACTGTGCCTTTAACCCTGCCAGTAGATATAGAAGCATGTGTGTTGAGCCTTTTTGCCTATCACTATGATTTCAACAGGTCCATATGTAAAGCATGGACAAAGGAGTATCCTCTCCTAACCAAGGATGTCAAACCCCCAGATGGTATTACAGTATATAAAGGTAATTACACTTGTTATGCCAATTATGATGGAATTGGTAAATTCTTGGGTAACTTCTCTAAGGGGTATTGTGCTACCTACAGAAATGTCTCCATGAACTTGTTGCAATTTCACACTAGGTCATTGGGGGATATTTACTGGTTGTGTGGGGATTTACAGCTAAGATCCAGAATGGACAAAGAATGGTGGGGGGAGTGTACTTTGGCTAAAGCCATCATGCCCATACACATTATCTCTGACACACACCTCAACACCCATGAGTCCAGTCACACTAAGGTTAAGCGCGAAGCCCCAGTGAAGGGAAGTTTTGATCCTCATGTTTATATTGATGCTATTGGTGTACCTAGGGGGGTACCCAATGAATTTAAAGCAAGAGATGAAGTTGCTGCAGGATTTGAATCACTTTTTGCCATAGTTACCACAAACAAGAATTTAAATTGGATAAATTACATAGTTACATAGTTACATAGCTGAAAAGAGACTTGCGTCCATCAAGTTCAGCCTTCCTCACACCTGTTTTTTGCTGTTGATCCAAAAGAGAAGAAAAAAAAAAAAAAAAAAAACACCCCAGTTACATTTATTATAATCAACAGCGTTTGGTTAATTATACCAGAGATGCCCTCCAGGGATTGGCCGAACAGTTGCAGGCCACATCCCAAATGGCCTTCCAGAATAGAAGGGCCTTAGATATGATTCTAGCTGAAAAAGGAGGGGTATGTAAAATTTTGCCCGACACCATGACATGTTGTACCTACATCCCAGAAAACACAGGCCCTAATGGTAAAGTTACATTAGCCATAGAAAAATTAAATGACCTTTCTGAAGAGTTAAAAAGGAATTCTGGGATAAAAGATCCCTGGTGTAGCGGTACTTACCTTATCCGGGGGCCGGCCGCGGTCCTCTCTTCAAGCCGCGCGCGGTCCTGCGGCTGCACGAGCCGCGCGCGGCTCATCCGACTGCTCAAACAGGAAGGCGGGCAGTGACCGCGAGAAGCGGTCACGTGTCCCGCCTGCAGCTAAGAGCGCGCCGCGAATCTCGGGCGCGCTCTTAAAGAGACAGTGGGAGCCTAAATTGCAAAAAGGCTCCCATTGGCTCCTGTCACGCCAATCACCCCATACACTTACCTGTTGGGGGAGTGGAAGTGACAGGAGCCAATCACGTTAGTTTGAAGACTACTTATACTTACCCTTTTCCCTTAGTTCCTTGCCCTATCGTGGTTTCTGCTACAGTTCCCTTTAGTGCTTGTTGTATTCAGTTGTGTTTCTCCGTACTTGACCTTGGCTTTGTATTCTGACTTCGTTTTCGCTTTATCCTTGTCTGTACTGTTTGCCGGCTTGCTGATTCCTGTGTACCAGACCCCGGCTAGTTCTCGTTTACGCTGTCTCTTTGTGCCCTTGACCTCGGATCGCTCCTGACTCTGTACTTCTCCTTTACGTCGAGTCCGGCCACTCTAAGGTCCGGTAGACGTATCTCTCCTCTGTGCTGTCTTCTGTTTTGCTGGATCCTGCGTGTAGGGGTATATACTCGTTACATTACGATAGGGCCATGGACCCCGCAGATTTAGCTCAACAGATGGCGACCCATGAGGCTAGATTTGTAGAGCAGGATCACCGTATGGATCAAATAGCTCAGGCTCTCCAGACGCTCTTAGCTAGAACCATTCCAGCAACCGCACCTAACCCTCCTGCACCCCTGCTTCCTGAAGTATCGACTATGCCTAATGCTACAGCACATTTAACGCCTCCTCCTAGGTATGGAGGGGATTCTAAGACATGCAGAGGGTTCATTAACCAAATAGAGTTTCATTTTGAAATGTATCCACGTTCATTTCCCACAGAGAGGTCCAAAGTTGGGTTCTTTATGCACCAACTTACCGACAAAGCACTTGAATGGGCAAACCCTATTTGGGAGGCTAATGGACCTATGGTGCATAACTTTCACAGTTTCCTAACAGCTTTTCGCAGAACTTTTGACACTATGAAAAGGTCTAAGAATGCCGCTAGAGCATTAATGAGGGTTAAACAGGGTTCTAGGTCTGTGGCTGATTACGCTATACAGTTTCGTACCCTTGCCTCACAGGTCGATTGGACCAATAATGGGTTAACTACTGCCTTCATGGAAGGCTTATCAGATTCTATATTGGATGAGGTAGCGGCTAAGGAACTTCCTGTTGCCTTAGAGGACCTTATTGACTACCTCATCGATATAGATAATAGGATTCGGGACAGGCTCTATACCAAGAACAGGAATAGAAGTTTTGTTACGCCTATTCACCCCAGAGTTAATCCACCGGAGAGTGTAAAAGTATCTGAAGAGGAGCCAATGCAATTAGGGGTTGCCAAACTCTCTGATAATGAAAAATTACATAGGAGAAGAGAGGGACTCTGCCTATATTGTGGTAGGAGAGAACATATGGTAAAGGAGTGTCCTCTGCTCCCGGAAAACTCTCGCACCTAAGACCTTATAGGGGACTGGCCTTGGGTGTGATTTCTAAGTCTCCTACATTGCCTCCTAACCGACTGCTTCTCCCTGTTTCTTTACATATGGGAGAGAGTTGTATAGTTGAAAACATATACGCCCTGGTTGACTCTGGGGCAGCTGAGAATTTTATAGACTCTGGTTTTGTAAAGAAAAACAATATTCCCATCAGGGAGAAGGAGATACCCTTGGCCGTTGAGGCCATAGATGGTAGACCATTGATATCTCCAGTTGTTACTCACGAGACTGCACCGCTACACATGTACACAGGGGTTCTACACTATGAAACCATTCGGTTCCAGGTCATCACCTCTCCCTCTTCACAGTTGGTATTAGGGTATCCATGGTTACGTGCCCACAATCCCATTTTTGACTGGGAGACAGGGCAGATAAAATCATGGAGTGAAGCCTGCCATGAGTCATGTACTATTGAAGTCACGCCTGTGAATTCTATTAACGTTCCTACTGTTCCTCCTTTATCTACGGCTATACCCTCTCAGTATTTAACTTTAAAGACTGTCTTTGATAAAAGAGAGGCTGACAAATTACCGCCTCACAGACCCTACGATTGTGCTATTGATTTGTTGCCTGGTACTATACCTCCCAAGGGCAGGGTGTACCCCCTATCGGTTCAAGAAAACCGTGTCATGGAGGAGTACATTAAAGAATCATTAGAAAAGGGATTTATTAGGAGATCCTCTTCTCCGGCTGGAGCGGGGTTCTTCTTTGTATCGAAGAAAGAAGGTGATTTAAGACCTTGCATTGATTATAGAGGTCTTAATAAAATCACCATCAAAAATGCTTACCCTATACCGTTAATAACAGAATTGTTTGACAGGCTCAAACATGCTACGGTATTCACCAAATTAGATCTTAGAGGAGCATACAATTTGATACGTATAAAAAAGGACCACGAATGGAAGACAGCCTTTAACACTCGGTCAGGTCATTATGAGTATACCGTCATGCCATTTGGGCTTTGCAATGCCCCAGCAGTGTTCCAAGAATTTATTAATGATGTCTTAAGGGACTTTATTCACTCATTTGTTATTGTGTACTTGGATGACATTTTAATATATTCTACAGACATTCACACTCATCACAGACATGTTACGACAGTTCTGAAGACCCTTCTTGCTAATGGTCTTTATTGCAAATTAGAAAAATGTCTATTCGACCAATCCGAGGTCCAGTTTTTAGGGTATTTGATTTCCGCTGAGGGTTTTCGGATGGATCCCCAGAAGCTCGCTGCGGTCATAGAATGGCCTCTGCCGCAAGGTCTGAAAGCCATCCAGCGTTTTCTGGGTTTCTCTAATTATTATAGACGTTTTATCAAAGGTTTTTCGTCTATAGTAGCGCCTATTACTCGTATGACTAAAAAGGATGGCAATGCACGTGTCTGGTCTACTGAGGCACTTCAGGCTTTTGACTTTCTTAAGACTACGTTCGCCTCTGCCCCTATTTTACAGCATCCTGTCCCCTCATTGCCATTTATACTTGAGGTTGATGCTTCCGATATAGGGGTAGGTGCTGTCTTATCCCAAAGAGAGTCTCCTGACAAGCCATTGCATCCTTGTGGCTTCTTTTCTAAACAAATGTCCAAAGCAGAAAGGAATTATGATGTGGGTAATCGCGAACTCCTTGCTATCATTTTAGCACTCAAAGAATGGAGACATTTGTTAGAAGGCACTAAGGATCCCATCCTCATATTTACGGATCATAAGAACCTGTCCTACCTTAGCGAAGCTAAAAGATTGTCTTCCAGGCAGGCTAGGTGGTCACTGTTCTTGTCTCATTTTAATTATATAATAACCTATAGGCCAGGCGACCGGAACACTAAAGCGGACGCTCTGTCCAGACAATTCGAGACTATTGACAAACAGGAGATTGATGTCACTCCTGTCATTCCCCCAGACAGGATAATAGCAACTACTATATTGTCTATTTCCTCGTCCCTCTTGCAGGCCATACAAGCGAAACAGAGCATGGCACCTGGCGAGAGGCCTAATGATAAATTGTTCGTTGACGTTCCCGAGAGACGGGATATTCTGTCACTGTATCACGATACTAAGACTGCTGGACATCCTGGTATTTCCAAAACAGTGTCAGCCGTTTCTCGGTATTTCTGGTGGGATACCTTACGTAAGGATGTTACTGACTATATAAGTGCTTGTTCTACTTGTGCATGTATGAAAACCTCTCGTAGAGTTCCTTGTGGGCTGTTGCATCCGTTACCCGTTCCCGAGAGACCTTGGTCTAATCTATCAATGGATTTTATTGTTGAATTACCCCCTTCGAATGGTAACACAGTCATCCTAATGATAGTAGATCGGTTTTCCAAAATGGCTCACTTTGTGTCTCTTCGCAAGTTGCCCACTTCCAAGGAACTGGCTCTTATCTTCGCTAAAGAAGTGTTTCGATTACATGGTATTCCCTTATCTATTGTATCCGATAGGGGTAGCCAATTTATTTCCAGGTTCTGGAAAGCCTTTTGTTCAGAGATGGGTATTTCCCTCTCATTTTCTTCCGCTTACCATCCCCAGTCTAATGGAGCTGCTGAACGTGCCAACCAGTCTCTGGAGCAGTACCTCCGTTGTTTTGTGTCTCACCATCAGGACAATTGGTCTGACCTGCTCCCTTGGGCTGAATTTGCTCGGAATAACGCCACTCATGATTCTTCCGGCAAAAGCCCTTTTTACGTTGTCTATGGCCAGCATCCCGTTGTTCTTCCGGCTGCATTCTCCTCACAGGGCATGCCAGTTCTGGATGAGCATTTGGCTGGTTTGCGTAATACTTGGGAGCAGGTTCAGCGTTCTTTGGTGGACTCTGCTGCCCGCCAGAAGGCTCAGGCTGACAAGCATCGCAGAGCGGCTCCTTCCTATGTTGTGGGGGACAGGGTTTTGCTTTCCACACTTAATATTCGCCTCCGGGTGCCTTCTATGAAATTGGCTCCCCGCTTCATTGGTCCTTATCGCATTATACATAAGGTTAATCCCGTTTCTTATGCCTTGGGTCTGCCTAAAAATCTGCGTATACCCAATGTATTTCACACCTCGTTGTTGAAGCCTTACGTACGCAACCGCTATACCCGGAGTACACCCCCTCCCCCTCCTGTCTCTGTGGAGGGTCATGAGGAGTTCGAAGTGTCTGCTGTTATTGACTCTCGTTTCCTCAGGGGTCGGCTTCAGTACTTGGTACATTGGAAGGGTTATGGGCCTGAGGAGCGCAGTTGGATTTCTGCGGATGCTGTTCATGCTCCCCGCCTTGTACGTTCTTTCCATTCGCGTTTTCCTGCCAGACCTGGTCCTGCCCGCCCGGAGGGCGTGTCCTCAGGGGGGGGTACTGTAGCGGTACTTACCTTATCCGGGGGCCGGCCGCGGTCCTCTCTTCAAGCCGCGCGCGGTCCTGCGGCTGCACGAGCCGCGCGCGGCTCATCCGACTGCTCAAACAGGAAGGCGGGCAGTGACCGCGAGAAGCGGTCACGTGTCCCGCCTGCAGCTAAGAGCGCGCCGCGAATCTCGGGCGCGCTCTTAAAGAGACAGTGGGAGCCTAAATTGCAAAAAGGCTCCCATTGGCTCCTGTCACGCCAATCACCCCATACACTTACCTGTTGGGGGAGTGGAAGTGACAGGAGCCAATCACGTTAGTTTGAAGACTACTTATACTTACCCTTTTCCCTTAGTTCCTTGCCCTATCGTGGTTTCTGCTACAGTTCCCTTTAGTGCTTGTTGTATTCAGTTGTGTTTCTCCGTACTTGACCTTGGCTTTGTATTCTGACTTCGTTTTCGCTTTATCCTTGTCTGTACTGTTTGCCGGCTTGCTGATTCCTGTGTACCAGACCCCGGCTAGTTCTCGTTTACGCTGTCTCTTTGTGCCCTTGACCTCGGATCGCTCCTGACTCTGTACTTCTCCTTTACGTCGAGTCCGGCCACTCTAAGGTCCGGTAGACGTATCTCTCCTCTGTGCTGTCTTCTGTTTTGCTGGATCCTGCGTGTAGGGGTATATACTCGTTACACCTGGGAAAGATGGTTTGGTTGGATGACAGGATGGCAAAAGGCTTTAATGCATATTGGTATGGCAATACTAATTTTTCTTTTTATCTTTGCTCTTCTCTTTTGTTGTGTCCTCCCTTGTCTGAGAAAATCCCTCATGAAGACTGTTGACCAAGCGGCACCCACTTTTACACATCTCGAAGTTGATGACCAAGATTTCCAAGATCTCAACTCACCCTGTTTACCGCTGCAAACTATCCCTTTTGTTGATAAAGTGCGAGAATTCTAGGAAGGGACCAGCTTAGGGACAGCATCGGTCAGTGAATGGTAAAGACCCCGTGTGGAGAAGTGGTGGGCAAGCCATCATGGGCCACCCATGGGAGTGAAGTGTTCGAGAGCCATGCTGACGATGAGTTAGCCTATTAGGGTCAGATCTAGGGACAGACTTGCACTTTGCATTAACAACTAGCTAGCGGCCACGGGGTTTCTGTGCCTTTGGGTTAACACGTCTTCTGGTACTAACAAATAAAGTTTTATCTCTTAGAATCTAACATTTCATAGGGGGGACTGATGTAGAATTATTAAAAAATCTTTATTGAACTTGTATTGAATAATTGCACTAACTCCATTTTAATTTCATACTGTGACAAATCCTCCATTTTGTCCTCATAACCTGACTTCTTCATTTTAAAACTACATTACATGACAGAATTTCCCAGCACATCTAACACAATGGACAAAGACTGTATTCTCTATAAAGACATGACTAACTCAGGAACTGCTGAATTTCCCCTAACTCGCAACATAGTATAAATTGAAGGCCATGAGAACACTGTAGTAATGAAATGTTCTATTCATAAGAGACTCTGCACCTGACTACAGACCTGACATCATGACAGTGTAAATTGACGCTCAAGCCCCCCTTTCCACCGAGTAAACCTCATGCTAAGGGAAATGGCGCTTGAGCCCCTTGTCCCCACCCGTGTCCAGAACAATACCACCTATTGGTGGGTGGACACCTAGCTAACCACTTAGTTTTTGAGCCAATTAATTATATTAATAGGTGGACACTAATCCAGACACTTAACAATTAATCCAATTAATGATGTGTATTTACTGATATTCTGATAATCAATGATGACGCAAAATGCCTCTTAAAAGGGCCTGCGCGCCCGCTTTTCTGCACTTGCCAATACATTTTCTCGAAGTTATTTTAACCTGAACTCCGTGTGTCAGACTTAATTACTTCAGCGTATATACGCAATTCAATTTTCTTAATTTGGACAGGAACAGATAGACATTTAAACATTTTGGTTTACTGCTAAAAAGTACCATAACAACTTGGCGTACACTTACCACTCAGGGTAAAGGCAAGAGATATATATGCAAGAAAGAAAAAAAAAGAATGCACATAGAGTAATATTATATGGCTATACACTGAGTTTAAATTTAAGTATGTATGGATAAACTCACATTTTATAGAGCCTTTTATATAGATATAGGCTCTAAACACTTTTGCATCGTGCCTTTAAGGTAGGCAGCAGTACCGTATTGGTGTAGTTTGTTCTTTTCAAAATCGATCTCCAAGAGAGATAAAAAGGAAAAAAGAACTTCTGGGTGCAGATTGTTATACCCTTAATGTACAGTGCAATATATATACAGACAAATCACCTTTAAAAGAGCCTTTTAATAACTGGCTCTAAGTACTACTGGTGTATGTGTCTATTATTAGGGGTGACACTACCCTTAACCGGATCCAAAAGTGCAAGGTAGAGGTAAGTATATTCGAAAAAGTATTTATTAAAGATATTTAAAATGATCAAAATACTGATAAAAAAGTAAATAAATACAGTATATGTCGAGTCTCTTCCTCTCCTGCTGTACCAAGACGCGTTTCGCCTTCGATGTAGGCTTTTTCAATTATTTATATGCCACATAGCTAAATTCCCTAGACCTGATGGCTCCTGCAATTTGGAGTTTAATGAACCCCCAATACTATCAGTTTGAAAGACTGCACTACATTATGCTGTGTAGTGTGTATGTAAGATATGTTCATAATAACAAGTCGTTCTTGTTTACTATTAAAATACCAGTAAAATGTTGTGGTACTGCTCCTTTGTAGAACTCACCCATCATTATTGGAAGTTCTCAAGAGTATAACGCTATCAGTATTGCGTGTAACAATTAATTAATCAATCTAATTTTATGGCAATTACAACGAGAAGAAAGTTGAGTTTATACGTTTTAATGTATTTATTATTGCAGTTTATATATTGCATATATTACTATTCCTTTATTATGTAAATTATGGGATAGTTAATAATTTTAAAACATCGGTCTCAACCAATGAGATCGGCCATACACTGTTAGGCTTAGCTCGGAGATTAGAGCTACTGGCTGCAGAGATTGACAGGAAACGATACCCAGCGGGCCTCTGGTAAGAAGTCAAGCCGTTACCATTCAGCACTTACAATTGGGGGTGCGAGGACACTCCTGGCACTATAA
Source organism: Pelobates fuscus (assembly GCF_036172605.1). Taxonomy (NCBI): domain Eukaryota; kingdom Metazoa; phylum Chordata; class Amphibia; order Anura; family Pelobatidae; genus Pelobates; species Pelobates fuscus. Next base: position 131,344,365 of record NC_086324.1, on the reverse strand, counting down.
CTACTTCTGTACAGAAGTGTTCTATTAAAGGGACTCTCCAGGCAGAGGATTTTACTCACCTGGTTTCAGCGCCGGGAGCCTCGTGAAGCCGCGCCCCCTATTTTGTCAAAATGACGAAATAGGTGGGCACGAGCAGGGAGCAATCAGACGCTTCCATTTGGAAGCGTCATTGCTTCCTTGTGCCCATGCGCGGCTTCGCGGCACATGCGCACATACTTCAGAGGGCGGCATTCATGCGCGCAGTGTGTGCGGCCGCGAGCTGACTGACAGCTCAGCTCACAGTCTTTGCCCGCCCCCTCTCCTCTGTTGACAGGCAGGAGAGAGAAGGCGCGCACACAGTGCCTTCTCTCTCCTGCACACGTCAGACGTATTTTAATACGTCTGACGTGTACAAGGCCTTTTTAGGGCCCTGCATGATAGGAAGTCCCTCTGGTGGCCGTCTGAGTGACGGCCACTGGAGGTATTCCTATCAATCAATGTAAACACTATATTTTCTCTGAAAATACAGTGTTTACATTAGATTGCCTGCAGGGAGCTATAGATCTCACCTGAACAACTACATTAAGCTGTAGTTGTTCAGGTGACTACAGTGTCCCTTTAACCATTTCAATGACAGAGGTCTACTAAACTGTGTTAAGTCTCCTTCTAGTGGTGACATCAGCCCAGGGCTGAACTCTCCCACCAATGGAGGGCACCTGTGAGCTGCCTGCTGTCCTGAGGAAAATCTGTCACAGCTTCCTGTCTCTATCATTCTGTATCATAGAGACTGTGAGAGGGAGAGAGAGAGAGCAGGTAAAGGCCTTATATAGTGAGTGTGAGAGAGAGCAGGTAAATGCCTTATATAGTGAGTGTGAGCAAGAGAGAGCAGGTAAAGGCCTTATATAGCGAGTGTGAGAGAGAGAGCATGTAAAGGCTTTATATAGTGAGTGTGACAGAGAGAGAGCAGGTAAAGGCCTTATATAGTGAGTGTGAGAGAGAGAGCAGGTAAAGGCCTTATATAGTGAGTGAGAGAGAGAGAGCAGGTAAAGGCCTTATATAGTGAGTGTGAGAGAGAGCAGGTAAAGGCCTTATATAGTGAGTGTGAGCAAGAGAGAGCAGGTAAAGGCCTTATATAGTGAGTGTGAGAGAGAGCAGGTAAAGGCCTTATATAGTGAGTGTGAGAGAGAGCAGGTAAAGGCCTTATATAGTGAGTGTGAGAGAGAGCAGGTAAAGGCCTTATATAGTGAGAGAGAGAGCAGGTAAAGGCCTTATATAGTGTGGGGGAGAGAGAGAGAGAGCAGGTAAAGGCCTTATATAGTGAGTGTGAGAGAGAGCAGGTAAAGGCCCTATATAGTGAGTGTGAGAGTGAGCAGGTAAAGGCCTTATATAGTGAGTGAGAGAGAGAGCAGGTAAAGGCCTTATATAGTGAGTGCGAGAGAAATAGCAGGTAAAGGCCTCATATAGTGAGTGAGAGAGAGCGGGTAAAGGCATTATATAGTGACTGTGAGAGAGAGCAGGTAAAGGCCTTATATAGTGAGTTTGAGAGAGAGAGAGCAGGTGAAGGCCTTATATAGTGAGTGTGAGAGAGAGAGCAGGTAAATGCCTTATATAGTGAGTGCGAGCAGGTGAAGGCCTTATATAGTGAGTGTGAGATAGAGAGCAGGTGAAGGCCTTATATAGTGAGTGTGAGAGAGAGAGCAGGTGAAGGCCTTATATAGTGAGTGTGAGAGAGAGAGCGGGTAAAGGCATTATATAGTGACTGTGAGAGAGAGCAGGTAAAGGCCTTATATAGTGAGTTTGAGAGAGAGAGAACAGGTGAAGGCCTTATATAGTGAGTGTGAGAGAGAGAGCAGGTAAATGCCTTATATAGTGAGTGCGAGCAGGTGAAGGCCTTATATAGTGAGTGTGAGATAGAGAGCAGGTGAAGGCCTTATATAGTGAGTGTGAGTGAGAGAGCAGGTAAAGGCCTTATATAGTGAGTGTGAGCGAGAGAGAGCAGATAAATACCTTATATAGTGAGTGTGAGCGAGAGAGAGCAGATACATACCTTATATAGTGAGTGTGAGCGAGAGAGAGCAGATAAATACCTTATATAGTGAGTGTGAGAGAGAGCAGGTAAAGATCTTATATAGTGAGTGTGAGCAAGAGAGAGCAGGTAAAGGCCTGATATAGTGAGTGTGAGAGAGAGCAGGTAAAGGGATTATATAGTGAGTGTGAGAGAGAGCAGGCAAAGGCCTTATATAGTGAGTGTGTGAGAGAGAGCAGGTAAAGATCTTATATAGTGAACGTGAGAGAGAGAGCAGGTAAAGGCCTTATATAGTGAGTGAGAGAGAGAGCAGGTAAAGGCCTTATATAGTGAGTGTGAGCAAGAGAGAGCAGGTAAAGGCCTTATATAGTGAGTGTGAGAGAGAGAGAGCAGGTAAAGGCCCTATATAGTGAGTGTGAGAGAGAGCGGGTAAAGGCCCTATATAGTGAGTGTGAGAGAGAGCAGGTAAAGGCCTTATATAGTGAGTGTGAGAGAGAGCAGGTAAAGGCCTTATATAGTGAGTGTGAGCAAGAGAGAGCAGGTAAAGGCCTTATATAGTGAGTGTGAGAGAGAGCAGGTAAAGGCCTTATATAGTGAGTGTGAGAGAGAGAGCAGGTAAAGGCCTTATATAGTGAGTGTGAGAGAGAGCAGGTAAAGGCCTTATATAGTGAGTGTGAGAGAGAGCAGGTAAAGGCCTTATATAGTGAGTGAGAGAGAGAGCAGGTAAAGGCCTTATATAGTGTGGGGGAGAGAGAGAGAGAGCAGGTAAAGGCCTTATATAGTGAGTGTGAGAGAGAGCAGGTAAAGGCCCTATATATTGAGTGTGAGAGAGAGCAGGTAAAGGCCCTATATAGTGAGTGTGAGAGAGAGCAGGTAAAGGCCTTATATAGTGAGTGAGAGAGAGAGCAGGTAAAGGCCTTATATAGTGAGTGCGAGAGAAATAGCAGGTAAAGGCCTCATATAGTGAGTGAGAGAGAGGGAGCAGGTAAAGACCTTATATAGTGAGTGAGAGAGAGCGGGTAAAGGCATTGTATAGTGACTGTGAGAGAGAGCAGGTAAAGGCCTTATATAGTGAGTTTGAGAGAGAGAGAGCAGGTGAAGGCCTTATATAGTGAGTGTGAGAGAGAGAGCAGGTAAATGCCTTATATAGTGAGTGCGAGCAGGTGAAGGCCTTATATAGTGAGTGTGAGATAGAGAGCAGGTGAAGGCCTTATATAGTGAGTGTGAGAGAGAGAGCAGGTGAAGGCCTTATATAGTGAGTGTGAGATAGAGAGCAGGTGAAGGCCTTATATAGTGAGTGTGAGAGAGAGAGCAGGTAAAGGCCTTATATAGTGAGTGTGAGCGAGAGAGAGCAGATAAATACCTTATATAGTGAGTGTGAGCGAGAGAGAGCAGATAAATACCTTATATAGTGAGTGTGAGAGAGAGCAGGTAAAGATCTTATATAGTGAGTGTGAGAGAGAGCAGGTAAATGCCTTATATAGTGAGTGCGAGCAGGTGAAGGCCTTATATAGTGAGTGTGAGAGAGAGAGCAGGTGAAGGCCTTATATAGTGAGTGTGAGAGAGAGAGCAGGTAAAGGCCTTATATAGTGAGTGTGAGTGAGAGAGAGCAGGTAAAGGCCTTATATAGTGAGTGTGAGCGAGAGAGAGCAGATAAATACCTTATATAGTGAGTGTGAGCGAGAGAGAGCAGATAAATACCTTATATAGTGAGTGTGAGCGAGAGAGAGCAGATAAATACCTTATATAGTGAGTGTGAGAGAGAGCAGGTAAAGATCTTATATAGTGAGTGTGAGCAAGAGAGAGCAGGTAAAGGCCTGATATAGTGAGTGTGAGAGAGAGCAGGTAAAGGGATTATATAGTGAGTGTGAGAGAGAGCAGGCAAAGGCCTTATATAGTGAGTGTGTGAGAGAAAGCAGGTAAAGATCTTATATAGTGAGCGTGAGAGAGAGAGCAGGTAAAGGCCTTATATAGTGAGTGAGAGAGAGAGCAGGTAAAGGCCTTATATAGTGAGTGTGAGCAAGAGAGAGCAGGTAAAGGCCTTATATAGTGAGTGTGAGAGAGAGAGAGCAGGTAAAGGCCCTATATAGTGAGTGTGAGAGAGAGCGGGTAAAGGCCCTATATAGTGAGTGTGAGAGAGAGCAGGTAAAGGCCTTATATAGTGAGTGTGAGAGAGCAGGTAAAGGCCTTATATAGTGACTGTGAGAGAGAGCAGGTAAAGGCCTCATATAGTGAGTGTGAGCAAGAGAGAGCAGGTAAAGGCCTTATATAGTGAGTGTGAGAGAGAGCATGTAAAGGCCTTATATAGTGAGTGTGAGAGAGAGCAGGTAAAGGCCTTATATAGTGAGTGAGAGAGAGAGCAGGTAAAGGCCTTATATAGTGAGTGTGATAGAGAGAGCAGGTAAAGGCCTTATATAGTGAGTGTGAGAGAGAGAGAGAGAGAGCGGGTAAAGGCCTTATATAGTGAGTGTGAGAGAGAGAGCGTAGGTAAAGACCTTATATAGTGAGTGTGAGAGAGAGCAGGTAAAGGCCTTATATAGTGAGTGAGAGAGAGAGCATGTAAAGGCCTTATATAGTGAGTGAGAAAGAGAGAGCAGGTAAAGGCCTTATATAGCGAGTGTGAGAGAGAGAGCATGTAAAGGCTTTATATAGTGAGTGTGAGAGAGAGAGCAGGTAAAGGCCTTATAAAGTGAGTGTGAGAGAGAGCAGGTAAATGCCTTATATAGTGAGTGAGAGAGAGAGAGCAGGTAAAGGCCTTATATAGTGAGTGTGAGAGAGAGCAGGTAAAGGCCTTATATAGTGAGTGTGAGCAAGAGAGGGCAGGTAAAGGCCTTATATAGTGAGTGTGAGAGAGAGCAGGTAAAGGCCTTATATAGTGAGTGTGAGAGAGAGAGAGCAGGTAAAGGCCTTATATAGTGAGTGTGAGAGAGAGCAGGTAAAGGCCTTATATAGTGAGTGAGAGAGAGAGAGCAGGTAAAGGCCTTATATAGTGTGGGGGAGAGAGAGAAAGAGCAGGTAAAGGCCTTATATAGTGAGTGTGAGAGAGAGCAGGTAAAGGCAATATATAGTGAGTGTGAGAGAGAGCAGGTAAAGGCCCTATATAGTGAGTGTGAGAGAGAGCAGGTAAAGGCCTTATATAGTGAGTGCTAGCAGGTAAAGGCCTTATATAGTGAGTGTGAGAGAGAGCAGGTAAAGGCCTTATATAGTGAGTGTGAGAGAAATAGCAGGTAAAGGCCTTATATAGTGAGTGAGAGAGAGGGAGCAGGTAAAGACCTTATATAGTGAGTGAGAGAGAGCGGGTAAAGGCATTATATAGTGACTGTGAGAGAGAGAGCAGGTAAAGGCCTTATATAGTGAGTGTGAGAGAGAGAGAGAGCAGGTGAAGGCCTTATATAGTGAGTGTGAGAGAGAGAGCAGGTAAAGGCCTTATATAGTGAGTGCGAGCAGGTGAAGGCCTTATATAGTGAGTGTGAGATAGAGAGCAGGTGAAGGCCTTATATAGTGAGTGTGAGAGAGAGAGCAGGTGAAGGCCTTATATAGTGAGTGTGAGAGAGAGAGCAGGTGAAGGCCTTATATAGTGAGTGTGAGAGAGAGAGCAGGTAAAGGCCTTATATAGTGAGTGTGAGTGAGAGAGAGCAGGTAAAGGCCTTATATAGTGAGTGTGAGAGAGAGCAGGCAAAGGCCTTATATAGTGAGTGTGTGAGAGAAAGCAGGTAAAGATCTTATATAGTGAGCGTGACAGAGAGAGCAGGTAAAGGCCTTATATAGTGAGTGTGAGAGAGAGCAGGTAAAGGCCTTATATAGTGAGTGTGAGAGAGAGCAGGTAAAGGCCTTATATAGTGAGTGTGAGCAAGAGAGAGCAGGTAAAGGCCTTATATAGTGTGGGAGAGAGAGCAGGTAAAGGCCTTATATAGTGAGTGAGAGAGAGAGAGAGCAGATAAATACCTTATATAGTGAGTGTGAGAGAGAGCAGGTAAAGATCTTATATAGTGAGTGTGAGCAAGAGAGAGCAGGTAAAGGCCTGATATAGTGAGTGTGAGAGAGAGCAGGCAAAGGCCTTATATAGTGAGTGTGTGAGAGAAAGCAGGTAAAGATCTTATATAGTGAGCGTGAGAGAGAGAGCAGGTAAAGGCCTTATATAGTGAGTGTGAGAGAGAGCAGGTAAAGGCCTTATATAGTGAGTGTGAGAGAGAGCAGGTAAAGGCCTTATATAGTGAGTGTGAGCAAGAGAGAGCAGGTAAAGGCCTTATATAGTGTGGGAGAGAGAGCAGGTAAAGGCCTTATATAGTGAGTGAGAGAGAGAGAGCAGGTAAAGGCCTTATATAGTGAGTGTGAGCAAGAGAGAGCAGGTAAAGGCCTTATATAGTGAGTGTGAGAGAGAGAGAGAGCAGGTAAAGGCCTTATATAGTGAGTGTGAGAGAGAGAGCAGGTAAAGGCTTTATATAGTGAGTGTGAGAGAGAGAGAGCAGGTAAAGGCCCTATATAGTGAGTGTGAGAGAGAGCGGGTAAAGGCCCTATATAGTGAGTGTGAGAGAGAGCAGGTAAAGGCCTTATATAGTGAGTGTGAGAGAGCAGGTAAAGGCCTTATATAGTGACTGTGAGAGAGAGCAGGTAAAGGCCTTATATAGTGAGTGTGAGCAAGAGAGAGAGCAGGTAAAGGCCTTATATAGTGAGTGAGAGAGAGAGCAGGTAAAGGCCTTATATAGTGAGTGTGAGAGAGAGAGCAGGTAAAGGCCTTATATAGTGAGTGTGAGAGAGAGAGCAGGTAAAGGCCTTATATAGTGAGTGTGAGCGACAGAGAGCAGGTAAAGACCTTATATAGTGAGTGTGAGAGAGAGCAGGTAAAGGCCTTATATAGTGAGTTTGAGAGAGAGAGAGCAGGTTAAGACCTTATATAGTGAGTGTGAGCGAGAGAGAGCAGGTAAAGGCCTTATATAGTGAGTGCGAGCAGGTAAAGGCCTTATATAGTGAGTGTGAGAGAGAGAGCAGGTAAAGGCCCTATATAGTGAGTGTGAGAGAGAGCAGGTAAATGCCTTATATAGTGAGTGGGAGAGAGAGCAGGTAAAGGGATTATATAGTGAGTGTGAGAGAGAGCAGGTAAAGGCCTTATATAGTGAGTGGGAGAGAGAGCAGGTAAAGGGATTATATAGTGAGTGTGAGAGAGAGCACGTAAAGGCCTTATATAGTGAGTGTGAGAGAGAGCAGGTAAAGGCCTTATATAGTGAGTGTGAGAGAGAGCAGGTAAAGGGATTATATAGTGAGTGTGAGAGAGAGCAGGTAAAAACCTTATATAGTGAGTGTAAGAGAGAGCAGGTAAAGGCCTTATATAGTGAGTGTGAGAGAGAGCAGGCAAAGGCCCTATATAGTGAGTGTGAGAGAGAGCAGGTAAAGGCCTTATATAGTGAGTGTGAGAGAGAGCAGGTAAAGACCTTATATAGTGAGTGTGTGAGAGAGCAGGTAAAGACCTTATATAGTGAGTGAGAGAGAGAGCAGGTAAAGGCCTTATATAGTGAGTGTGAGAGAGAGAGAGCAGGTAAAGGCCTTATATAGTGAGTGTGAGAGGAAGTTTGAGATAGAGAGAGCAGATGGATGTGATGGAACAGCTCAGGTAAAGGTGTTATATAGTGAATATCTCTGTGTGATTTATTGAGTGGATAGATGGGTGTGTTTTGCTCTGTGACTAAAATCCAGACTAAGTAAAACTTGAATGTGTATGTTTTACATGGAAATAAAGCTGGATCAATCTAAACTGACCAATCACTGACTTCCTAGAGATATTTAAACTAATTTCAGCTTTTCATTCGTGCAATTGTTTATGCGTTTATCTTGTATTATTCATTGGCTATTCTGACCTTGGCTTGTTTTTGACTATTCTTCTTTCTATTATCCTTGCACTTTGGCTTGACTTATCGTACTCATCTTATTAATGTATCCTTGACCTTGGCTTGTCTCAGAGTATTCTATTTGATGTTAAGTCTGGCCACTCTAAGGCCCGGTAATACTTAATTTTTAATTATGTCTACAAACCCTTTATTTACTAACTTAGTCACTGCATGGTGGGTCATAGGTTATACTGAAAACTCCTAGATTTTGTGTACATTTGTGGAGCCTTTCTATAAGATGCAAGACTTCTCGCGGCGGCTCCCTTCCTTTGGAACAGTCTGCCTACCCCCATCAGACTCTCCCCGAGTCTTCAATTGTTTAAAAAGTCCCTCAAAACACATCTGTTCAGAAATGCTTATGGACTCCCAGAGTAACTTATCTATACCTATCCATACCTCTCTCTTGCTCTCCTAAAGAGCCACACTCCACTCTCTCCTCCAGTTATGCTACTTTTCCACCTTGTTTGATGGTTGTCACCCTTGCTCCCCTGTTGTGTATTTTTACCCCATCTCCTCAAGACTGTAAGCTTGTTTGAACAGGGCCCTCATCTACCTATTGTTCCTGTGTCACTGTGTAATTGTCTCATTTATTGTAAATTTCTCCCCCTTTCATAATATTGTAAAGTGCTGCAGAATTAGTTGGCGCTATATAAATACCAGTAATAAGTGCGTTGAAGACACCAAACGATGACGAACCTGTGTGGAGAAAAGGCGCAGCCATATTGGGAAGGTCTTAAGATGGCTGTGGCTACAGAGACATATGAGAACCGCCATATTGGGAGGGGCAGAACATTACCAGAAACAAACCTTTTTTGGACAAATCGGAAACTAAATACCTGATATGGAGGCAAAATAACACAATACCCTGCAGATAACATAGGTTATTAAGGTATATAATATATATTAGTCTAATAAGGTATATAGTGCAATAACATTTAAATGAGTGCATTAGCTGATGAGCAGACATTATAATAAAAATAGAAATCGATATGCAATCCAAAGTAATTGTGATTTGAAAACCCTAGAAATGTCAACTACAAAATATACAAAAACTTAATCACAACATATACAATTTCAAATATGTTTAGGCTACTTAAAAACTGTTTCTCTGGGCCAAAATTTGGGGATTTGGTCACACCATATGGCCATAGCATGTTAGGTCTACAACTAATTTCCAGCACTGTATGTGCTGGTGGAGCCAAACTAACGTTATCACAGGAGATTCATATAACTACATTAACTTTACTGCTTAAATCACTACAAACATTTCTTTACATTTTAGGCCAATATTACAGAATTAAAATAATATTTTTGCTACAGTTTCTGCTTATCAATTTTGGTCTAACATTTTTATTTTTTTAACAATTCACAGCGAATTACCCTGAAAGGGTCAATCACTAAAGTATGAATTGTAAAGAATTGAAATTAGAATGGAAGAATTTAGGCTACACCTACCAAGCTGCTAGTATAGCCAAGTTGGAGAATTTTCCCAAACAGCTATTTTTGCATAAATGTTCTATTTACATTTTAGTTCAGAGTTTAGTGAGTAACCCTGTGTACAAGGCTGCTTGTAATTTGCATCACAATGAGAAATTGGCAAACACATCCAAAACATTTATTTTTTAATTGTCATGCTGTTGCAAAATATGAGGATTTATATACACAATATGGCCATAGGGTGCTAAGCCCACCACTACGTCAAAGTACCCCAATATTGGTGGGTCCTAACCTAATTTTACCTTGGGTGATAAAGCTGCTAATTGCATTAATGATTTTACTTATTTAACTGCTACAAGAGTTTCTCTTCCAACCTACATGCTTCCCATGATAATGGGGAGCATGCATGTGAGGAAATTTAGGTGCTTAGAGCAGCCCTATTATTTTTGAGTTTGTCAGAAAGATAATCTTTATGAGAAACTCATAGAGGATGTGCTAGAATTTAATTGAACATTTTGAAGATATTAAAAGTCAAAGATGGGATTACCTTGTATTATGCAGGTGCAATGTGCCATAGATGGAGCTACAAGCAGCTTCCTCCAACACATCTTTCCATTTTATATCATTCGTCCCGACCAAGACCTGAGGTAGACAGCCATCTTCTCGTACAATGTGCAGTAGAAGCCTTATTGTTCCATAGGCTGCTCCATAGACGTCCATTTTGTATTATTGTGTACATGTAAGATTGCATCAGTAATGTGGCTTCTGGTAGATGAAGCAGCCAGGGAACGAGGAGAGAGATTCAAGTACATTCTATGCACAGAGTGATGCTATAGGCCTATTTGTATAGTCAGAAATGCCTTAAAATTGCTTTGTGCAGTCACATGTGTGTGCATTTACTAAAGTAATTTCTCATTACTTCTTGTTTTTTGTAATGCCTGTACAAAAATCCCAGAATGGCAGGACATTATCCAAAAAATTGGTTTGTCCTGCTGGAAAGAGGAAATTTGTTTGTATACCCATAAAAAAAGATAAGCTTGTAATATGTTTTCTGTTTTTCTATGTTTTCTTTGGGGTAGAGGTATATAATATCTTAGCATGCAATACCTTTTAGATTTATTTTATTTAAATGATTTATTTATTTTCTGGAGATGCTATGAGCCCTCCTATTCTTTCCCAACACAAGCTTTCTGTTCCTGTCCAATCACAGTCTTCTCAATGGGCTGTATTACAGTTCATTAAGAAGTCTGTCCCGGCTTGACCGCACCGACAAGCTGAGCTTACCTGCTCGGCGGCGAGCTGGGAACCGCTCCTCCGCGTCCTCTGGGCAGTATGCCCAAAACAAAGATGGCGCCAACCATGCGGCCGCGGCCGTCAATGTCTCCACCCCCCTCCAAAATTATACGAACGTGCGTGTGATGTCACGGCGCCAACGCACACGCACGTTCTGGCCAATCACAGCCTAGAGAGGGATATTTAAATCCCTGATTCACCCCAGTACCTGGCCCTGTTGTGGTTTCCTGTCCTGGTTCCCGAAAGTGTGTTTTTCCTTGCTGTATTTGTGATTTTCGGTATATTGACCTTGGCTATTCCTGATTACTCTGATTTCTGGTTCCCCTGACTTGGCTTGTTTAATGGTATTTGTGTATTTCTGGCTTCCTTGACCTTGGCTATCCCTTGACTATTCTCTGTCTCTAACGTATCAGTCCGGCCATTCTAAGGACCGGTTTACGTTCTATCCTTTTTTATTTCCTTTCTATTTTCTATGTAAATGTTACATAGTTCTGCGTGTTGGACCACATTAGCAGTTGTGACAGTCTTTGCAAGGCAGATACTCTGGGTAATTATCTGCCCTTTGAGTTTTGCTCCACTGAGTTAAAATACCTGGAAGTAACATGAACAGCTGTCTAATTAACAGGCAGTGAGATTTAACATGGTTCATTACTAAAAGTGCCAATTTCTGTTGAAATGTAAACTTTTATATAATGAAAAGGACACACTATTCACACATAAAGAACTTCAGCAAGTTTATGTATTTGAAGTGTTCCTTTAATAATGCAGCTGCTGAAATGACCGATTTAAATAGTTTAAGACTACTTTAAAAAGGCTTTTCTCAAGTACAAAATATGTAGATTGATCACACCATATGAACATTGCGAAGTCTAGTCCACCAATCCCCATACCAGTGTCCTATAAGAAATGTTTGAAAGAGGGTACAGTTTAGAGGAGAAACTCTTGTAGCAGTTTATTAAGTAATTAAAGCTTGTAACGTTATTAACTCCCACTTAAAAATTAGTTTAGGACCCAATAATATTGGGATACTTTGATGCAGGCCTGCCAACTGTCCCAAAACCAGCTGGACAGTCCCTGTTTTGGGTCTATCCCTCTGTCTCTGGGTTTTGTTTTTCTGCTGGTGCCCTGTCTGACACCAAAGAAAACTCACAACAAAGTGCACACTGGGCGTGTGTTTAAATGTGCTCAAAACTGCACTATAGTGTTGCTTGGCTTTTTGCCCATACAGACAGTGCTTTGGGCATAGACTCTCAGTTGGCTGCCTGTTTTCTTGATGCCCTTTCTACAGCCATGAACACCACCAGTGAGGCTGTGTGCATCACTAACACGCCCAAAGCTGGCCCATACACAACCTACCCACAATTCACCACTCTCGGTTGATGTTATGGTGGGCATAGTCTAGCCATATGGTGTGACCAAGTTCCCAGATCTTTTGCTTGTATTTCTAAGACAGTTTAATGATTTAAAATGGCATATTTTTAAGGATGCAGTGTTTTTCTTGTTCATTTCAACATTCTCACTTTCCTGTTAAAAATCACTCCAAGCACCATATGCACTAAAACTCATTGTAGTGATTATGGTGTAAAGAGTTTCAGTGCATTTATTGCAACAAAAATTATTACCCCCTATGCTGCGATCTTCTAACCCTGGATGGTGTTAATAGGCTGTGAGTGCTGGGGCAGGTTAACCCACCACTCATAGTCTAACATTGCTGGCCAAGGTCAGAGGGAATTATATCAATATCTGTCATTAAAAAAGACATTTCATACTAGTGTTCCTTTAAAAGAACACTCCACGCACATCAAGCTCTTCAGCTTATGGAAGTACTTTTTGTGTCAGGTGCATCTCATACTAATTGAAGTTTTAAAAAATGCAGATTTCTATTAGAAATTGGCACATTTACAAAGAATTGCAGAAAAACCCCTCTAGCGGTCAGTCAGACAACAAGGAATGTTATGTTCCCTATTCTCTTACCTCCACAGAACTAATGGAAGTGGCAGGCATGCTCTTATATATCTGGCCTGCCTTCTCCTTTAAGTTACAGTGAGCCTGTGCATGCGTCCACCGGGCTAAGTTTTACTATGTATCCTTGGGTTTGCGAGGCTCCCTTGTCTGCTCCGTCCGCTTCTGAGCAGCTCAAAACCAGAGGTCTCTCTGTGAAAAGGCTTTGATTGGTTATACTCACTTATACTCAGTCCTTATCTTCTTCCTCTGATATGGACGTCTAATGAAATAAAAATATGAAACGTTAGTCTGCAATTGAAAAAAAGACGTGAACATAAAACATATAAATACATGAAATCTAAGGTTGGAGCGCTAAGAAAAATTAAATAGGGCATTGATTAATAGGGCATTACCGATTTTAAAAAGTGTGCCCGTAAAAATGAATGGAGTCCGTCTTTTTGCTGATCTTGCTCAGCATGGTAATGCCTTTGCTATATCCCATATTGCTATATCCTAAACAGCAGTCGCACAAACTGATGGTGAACAGCAGATATTATCACCATGAGCAGCTGTTAATCATAAATGTCTTCAATTAACATCCAGCAGCGATGGATGTACAGGACATGAATCTAGTCCTTCATTCTAGAGATGACATAAAATAGCATTGCTTTTATTAATGTACCTTTCCTGCAGTTTTCCACATTTGTCAAGCAGCTGAGAGCAGATGTCAATGCTCTGTACTCAAGGGGGCGCTGTGGACTGGCACATGATGTTCCACCTTGGGCTGATGAAAGAGAATCCCTGAAACAACTTCTGATCTTCAGAGGCAATGGGTGTTTTGCAGGACTCCAATGAAGATATTGCCTTTTCCTGTGTTATACCTGATGTTGCATTATCCAGTGATGGCTACAAAGAGGAAACATACGCTTTAACACATAACTTGTATGTTACTATTGGAAGAAAAGCAGGCCGGTTTCCTATTGACGTCTAATGATCCCCAGATCGGACACACCCACCCTATAAATTGTCCTTGTTCTGTTTGTATAAAATAAGCTGTTAAATCACAGTATTTATAGCAATCCCTGATCTTATTGGTCCATATTTTACCTGTTTATTGAATGTAGTTATTCTAGTGCAGTTTATATACTTACTGTGTTTAATGCGAAGGGGGGATCTACTCTCCCAGCCTCTAGCTCCTCCCAATCGATAGACTGGAAGAAGAGGTGGAAACGGATGCGGCTGATTTTCCCCAAACGCCTGGATGGTATTTTACACAGAAGCTGTAAAGGAGAACATGAAATAGTTTGTTATAAACCTGTCACTCGCATTGTTTATAGAAAAATGAAATCATTATATAATTTAATAGCAGTCATTAAAAAGGTCAATTAACAGTAATAAGTTACGTTTCTGTATGCAGTAATTAGCAAATAATTAACAAAGACCATTGGGAGGGAAAAGCTAACCAATTACTGTATTTTCATTTTAGATCAAATGGAAGTTCACTACAAACATTTTGGAACCCTCAACCCATTTGGAATATAAACATGATTCACTGAATGCCATCTATAAGGATAGGACAGACAGATACTGGATCTGGACAGGCTTTCCTGGCAGCAGACAAATCTCCCTTCTCTCAGTAGATAAATGGATTACTGTGTCCAGAAGGCTTGCAGTATCTGCGTACGTTGCCATCTACTCTAAACACCATGTGCAGAAGGTGAGTTGTTATTTTTAAATAAGGGGGTGTTACTCAACATTTCCTCACTGCTTCCCCCTGCAGCCTACATGCAAGACACCTGCCATTTATAAAGATAAGGGTTTACCAGCTGCCAGGCTATTTCTCTATCCATTATCTAGTCATTACAATGTAAATGTAATACTATGTTGGCCACATGAGCAATCCACCTGTTTCACCAACACTTTGAATATTAATACAAACCTGTTTCTTTTAATCTAGATTTCAAAACATATCTTGGAACTAATGAATACTTTAACCCTATGGGTTGCACAGATTTCATAAGCCCATTGGCATGTCTGGCACTCAAAGGTTAAAAGGGACACAATAGGCAGGAATTAAATTCTTATTTTTAAAGCATTTTATAATAAGTTATCATGCTAAAGCAGATAATACTCACCGTGTTTAGGATGTCCTGAGTAGCAGGCCTCAGATAATCAGGGTAGCTTGGGGTATCCTCCAGCACTGATCTGTCATTGGTGGTACTCGAACCCCCACAGTAAAAAGGGGATTCACCAGTGGCCATCTTATAGAGGATTACCCCAAATGCCCACCAGTCCACAGCACAGTTATATCTCCTCCCCTGAATCATCTGCCAAAAAGAAAACAATCAGCAATGTGCACACGTAGGAAATCAAATGATTACAGTAAAATATTAATGTATTCATCAACAAATTCATAAGTTCTGTTCATAAGTTTAATGTAACAGACATTAGTAAACTGACACTGATAAAAGGGATTTGGCTATCTGAGACCGGTTACATTGTGGTTGTTATAATGGCTATGAGTGTTAGGATTGTGGGAAAGATGCGAGTCTACAATTGAGGAACAAGAAATCCCAACCATCATTACTTCAGTAATATTTCTGCTTTTGTTAACCCTTTAAGTGTCGCAGCAGAGTTGAGATTTTAAGCTAAGGTCTGTGAGACCCCAGCATCTAATTACCGTATATACTCGAGTATAAGCCGACCCGAATATAAGCCGAGGCCCCTAATTTTACCCCAAAAAACTGGGAAAACTTATTGACTCGAGTATAAGACTAGGGTGGGAAATGCAGCAGCTACTGGTAAATTTCTAAATAAAATTAGATCCTAAAAAAAATATATTAATTGAATATTTATTTACAGTGTGTGTATAATGAATGCAGTGTGTGTGTATGAATGCAGGTGGGCGTATGAGTGCAGTGTATGTATGAGTGCAGTGTGTGTATGAGTGCAGTGTGTGTGTGTATGAGTGCAGTGTATGTATGAGTGCAGTGTATGTATGAGTGCAGTGTATGTATGAGTGCAGTGTGTGTGTGTATGAGTGCAGTGTGTGTATATGAGTGCAGTTTGTATGTATGAATGCAGTGTGTATATGAGTGCAGTGTGTGTGAGTGCAGTGTGTGTGTATGAATGCAGTGTGTATATGAGTGCAGTGTGTGTATGAGTGCAGTGTGTGTATATGAATGCAGTGTGTGTATATGAATGCAGTGTGTGTGTATATAAGTGCAGTGTGTCTGTGTATGAATGCAGTGTGTGTGTATGAGCGCAGTGTGTGTGTATATGAGTGCAGTGTGTGTATGAGTGCAGTGTGTGTGTGTGTGTGTGTGGCAGAGCCTTGGTGGGGGGTGGGCAATTTTATTATTTTTTTTATTATTTTTTTTTATTTAATTTAATTATATTTTTGTATTTTATTATTAATTAATTAATTAATTTATTTTTCATCCCCCCTCCCTGCTTGATACATGGCAGGGAGGGGGGCTCCTTCCCTGGTGGTCCAGTGTCATTGGCAGTTCAGTGGGGGAGAGGGGGGCTGGCAGAGCTGTAACTTCCCTGTCCTGCAGATCCTGTCAGCTCCCTTCTCCTCCGCGCCGGTCCGTGCAGCTCTCTCTGTCAGCTCACAGTAAGTCTCGCGAGAGCCGCACTATGGCCCCGCGGCTCTCGCGAGACTTACAGTGGGAGCTTACTGAGGTGCTGAACGGACGGCGCGGAGGAGGAGAGAGCTGACAGGAGCTGCAGGAGAGGTAAGTAACAGCTCTGCAGCCCCCACAGCCCCAGCCTGTATTATGGCAATGCAAATTGCCATAATACAGACTATTGACTCGAGTATAAGCCGAGTTGGGTTTTTTCAGCACAAAAAATGTGCTGAAAAACTCGGCTTATACTCGAGTATATACGGTATATAGAGCCAATCACCTCCCTTACACCGAGAGAACTGATCTGTGCTCTCTATAAAATAACTTATTTTAAAAAAAATGGAAACATGCCAGATCTACAGGCCCGCAGTTCAATTGGGAATGGGTCCTACAAGTAGCCCCTAGCTCTTACCCCATTCTTTAAAGAGTCAGAGAGAACCCAGCTTATGGTCCTGAAAGGAGCAGTAGGAGATACCCAGTCTTCGTTTTATTCCCTGGATGTGGTTAAAGCTATGAATTCTCCAGCTGAGCATACTTTAATTATTTGGTGTTTTTTCCAGTGAATTTTGATGCAATTATATTCTTATATATATCAATAGATTTTTTTTAATTATTTTGGCAATAATCAATTTTAATATGCAAATCTTAACTTGTGCACTTGTTAGTGTTGTGAGTGTTGGTATAATTGTTAGTCTCACAAAATCCTCCAATAACAGTTTTCAAGATGAATTATTGTTATAGTGTATTTATAGCATCCACTGGCATTGAAGTTTCAAAAGTAAACATTACAGCATATCAGCCATGTTCAATTCCTTACTTCTGGTGCAATATCACCGGGTGTGCCGGCATATTCTGTTGCTGTTTTTCTTCCAAACATTCCCTCCAGCGCTAGTCCGAAATCCGCAATCTTCAGGTGTCCCACGCTGTCCAATAATATGTTCTCCGGCTTCAAGTCTCTGTAAAAAGAAATATTCTGATTGCTGTGTGCCTCTCCATTTACATAAGATAGGGCATATAACCAGTTGTGTATTTAAAGGCTGATCTTGGAATTTATTTAGCTTGTTTCTCTTAGCCTCAATTATGCCTTTCAGAGTACAGTTTGTTAAATTTCAGACTTGGTTGGATAAACAGAATTTGACCGTGGAAGAGAGAGTATCGGTACTTGGTAGAAGAGGGACATTGTGAAGGAAGAGATCAAGAGATTTTAGCGACATGGCCACCATATATGTGACATTATTTATGACGGGTTCCTATAGTAAAAAAAATACATTATTTTCTTCTTTCCCTAAGAACCTTTTATCACTTGTTATCAAACCACAGTCTGTGTGTCTATATGTAATGAGAAAATGACGTCAGACATCCTTCAGTAATGTGAGAACTGTATTTGGTGACAATAATCAAGATCTTTCCCATATATAATTCATACATCTAAGCAGTGTAATGACAGAGCAAAGACATGTAAAGGAAGGCTTTACTTTAAATGTAAATAGATAATTAAACAATAACAACAAAATTGCAGAACAGAGAATACACAATATGAAAGTAAATTTTCAGTAATTCTATGTTACTTACCGGTGGATAATTCCTTTTGCATGGAGATACTGGAGTCCGCAGACAATTTCAGCAGCAAAAAAACTGATGGAAGAGATTTAAATTATGATCAGCCACAAAGCATTGTATGCAGGGACGGCTCTCTAATTAGGCGGTTTAAGCGGCCACCTTTTGGCCAGTGTTTGTGACTAAGCGGCTTCTAAAAAAGACTGGACATACCCCATTTGCAATACCTTGGGTTGTCTTCTTTTGCAAATGGTATGCCATCATGGGGGTAATTCTCATTCCTGGGCTACCATACGGTCTCAAAGGCTACGTAACCAATCTGGCGAATTTCAATGTGAAAAAACTGAAATGCAACCCTTATATTTGACTCTGTAACTTTTGAAAACCCCTAAAAACTGTACATGAGGGTTACTATTATACTCTGAAGACTTCGCTGAACACAAATATTAGTGTTTCAAAACAGTAAAACGTATCACAACAATTATATTGTCAGTGTACGTGCCATTTGTGTGTGAAAAATGCAAAATATTTCACTTTCACTGACAATAGCATCGTTGTAATACATTTTACTGTTTTGAAACACTAATATTTGTGTTCAGCGAACTCTCCCGTGTAAAACAGTCCCCCCCCCCCCCCCCTCCCCTCTGTACAGGTTTAATGGTGTCTTGGAAACTTACAGGATTATATATAATGCTAGCAAATAAAATTTCCTGGACTTCCTGGGATGTCAGGCAGGTCCCGTAAATTGTAATTAATAAAATGACCTAATTATGTAAAAATATTACATAAATATATACATAGAATTAATATATATATATATATATAAAACAACAAAAATATATATAATAGGCGCTCACTAAAAACTTATACAAAATAAGATAAAAGCGGGCTGCAGCAATTAATACAAGGATTCCCAACCTTGTGAGTGGTGGAACATATAAACAAAAGAAAGAAACCGTGCCCAAAGAGTATGTATGAAGTAGTATATGTACACAAATATATATGGATGATATTCACTTTAAACCACGAGGGAAACAGAGATAAAAATAATAGTGCAATACAGTATGTACAAAACGACAAATGACGTGTGATCTGTAGTGATTACACTCACATTTGTTTGAGCTATAGCAGAGCTCAGCTGTATCAGCGCCTGGACGGAACAATCCCCGTCTAAGGATATAGATAGGGGCAGATGTCCAAAAGGCTCAGATGAATAGCAATATGCAAGACAAAAAACGTGCTCCAATGGTGAAATACATTTTGTGAAATATAGATAAAATAGAGAAAGATGTTGTACTCACATTTACTAGAGCAGAACTTGCTCTAGTGTATATAGCGTTGGTGGTATAATCCCCACCCAAAGATATGCTGGAACCAGGAAGTGAAGTTTGGATACATTTAAAAAAGTGTAGATATGAATAAAATACACTATTTATTTACTAAACATAAAAAAACAATAAGATCAATAAAATAAGCTTCAGGAGTCCACTTTACGCGTTTTGCCTCTTCAAAGGCGTCTTCAGTTTTTTATGTTTGGTAAATAGTGTGATAAATATATGATCTAAGTATATATTCTAATCTAAACTGTTTTAAAACTTTTATTTTACTTTTTACAGGCAGCGGGGAGACTACCTGTCATTCCAGGCACTCCCCCTGCTGACACTGCTATGGACAGCTATTCCTTCCATGTGATCGTGAGGTCCTCCAAGGCTGGCGTTTAGAACAGAATCTCCAAGGACGGCATACCACGCCCGCCGTCCTGAAGGGGTTAAACAACCAGAGCTATAGCAGAGTTAGAGAATTTTCCAGACCAGCTAGCTTTGACATTCAGATTCAGTTTTCTACAATTTAAAGTTCTAATGCAGTGGTTCCCAAACTTTTTAGGTTCAAGGCTCCCTTAATATTTCAGTATTTTTCCAAGGCACCCCAAGTCAACATTTTTAGGTTGTATATCTGTCCAGCGCCGTGGCATTTACTGGCGTTATGGTGTAATGTACAATGTTGGTGTTTGAAGGGGTGCTTGTATACCATTTATTGTGTTTTAATACAGTGGTGTTTTTGTATGTTTGCCTCTGATTGCAGGGGTGTGTCTGAATGTAATGTTATATATTCATGCACATTAACACACAGATGCATATAAATACACAGACACATACACACAAATTCATATAGACACCGACACATACACACGTATAGATACACACCGACACATACACACACCAACACATACACACACATGCACCCTGACACACACAAACATTGATACATGCCCACACCATGACACAGATACACACTGACATAAAAACACACACCCTAACACACAGATGCACATACACAGATGTGTGCGAGCATACAGACACAGAAGCACACTGTCATATATATACACACACAGATGCACACCCTGACACGCACACTCAAACACATACACAAACTCACACTCATACTCACACTCATACACATACATACACACACACACACACTCAAACTCATACAAACACCCATACACACACTCACACACATACTTATACTCACACACATACAAACACTCATACACATACACTTACACTCATACACACACACTCATACTCCTACACTCTTCTCATACACAAACACTCATACACATACACACACTCATACACAAACACACTCACACATACACACACTCACACACAAGTGATTTTCTTTATATCTCCAGCCACCCTCCGGTTAGCTTACCTTATGTGCCAGGAGGGTGGCTTGGAGTCTTGCTGCTGTGTGAGTGAAGAGTCTGGAGCTCTTCATGCTCCTCTCCCCTCATACTGCGGCTGCCTCCTCTCCCTCCCGCGCTATCTCCCTGCAGGATGCTGGGAGGAAGTGACAGGCTCTTACTTCCTCCCAGCTGGCGGACATTACAGGAACCCGGTCGCGGTCTTAAAGGACCGTGGCACTCGACCGGGTCCCTGTTGAGCAATAATGTTTCCCCGGTGCTAAAATCATAACACCATGGAAATATCCCGCAGCACCCCTGTGTGCATGGGGCGCCGTGGTACACAGTTTGGGAACCGATGACCTAATGAATAAACCCCTAAAGTGTGAATTTTAAGCCAGAATGGCCAAATAGGAAATATTTTCACCAGGAGAAGATCGTTTGGCTATTTTGAATTTTAAATTCACTTTGAATTTTCCACAATGCACACAGTAATGAATAATCGTGATATTGATAAGGTAAAGGCGTAATAGGGGACGTTAAACTAAAACCATAGAAATAGATCTTGTAGACTTTTTGGTGATCCTTCTCATTTCTACTGCTCTCTACTTCTGCTCAAATGTTTTTTTATTGAAGGTTTTACTAATTTAACAAACATGAAATAGGAAATGGCATTACAAAAATGTAAAGAAAAAAAGAGGATTAACCCCTTAGGACCGGACTGTTTTGGCCATGTTGTACGTTAAGGACCAGGGCTGTTTTAACATTTTTGTGGTGTTTGTGTTTATCTGTAAATTTTCTCTCTCTCAGTTACTGTTCCCATACAAGTTATATATTGGTTTTTTTTCGGGACAAAAATGGCTTTCTTTACATACCATTATTTGTATCATGTCATATAATTTACTTTAAAAAAAATGGTGAAAAATTTAATTAAAAACATGTTTTTTTTTAGCTTTTGCTTGAAAAATCTTTTACTTACCTACGAAAGCTAATGCAAAAACGGGCTAAATAGATTAAAAATGTTGTCCAAAATTTTGTCCTGAGATTAAAAACACCCAGTGTTTATGTGCTTTTTTTTTTTTTTTTTTTTTTGCAAGTTATAGGGCTATAAGTACAAGTAGGAAATTGCTGTTTCAAAATATATATATTTTTTTAAATGTATCAATAGTGACATTGTAACACTGTTATCTGTCATAAATCTCTGAATCACACCTCACATGTACATATTTGTTTTAAAGTAGACAACCCAAGATATTCAAAATGGGGTATGTACAGTCTTTTTTAGTGGCCACTTAGTCACAAACACTGGCCAAAGTTAGCATTTATATTTTTTGTGTGTGAAAAATGCAAAAATAAATGATGAACTCTAACTTTGGCCAGTGTTTGTGACTAAGTGGCTACTAAAAAGACTGAACATACCCCATTTGCAATAACTTGGGTTGTCTTCTTTTGCAAATGGTATGCCATCATGGGGGTAATTCTCATTCCTAGGCTACCATACCCACTCAAAGGCAACTTAACCAACCTGGCAATGTAAAAATATTTGACCCTGTAACGTTCAAAAACACTATAAAACCTGTACATTGGGGGGGGGGGGGGATCTGTTATACTCGGGAGACTTCGCTGGACATAAATATTAGTGTTTCAAAACAGTAAAACGTATCACAACAATTATATTATCAGTGAAAGTGCTGTGTGTGTGTGAAAAATGCAAAAAAAAGTCACTTTCACTGACAATATCATCGCTGTGATATGTTTTACTATTTTGAAACACTAATATTTGTGTTCAGCGAAGTCTCCAGAATAAAACAGTACCCCCCATGTACAGGTTTTAGCGTGTCATAGAAAGTTACAGGGTTAAATACAGTGCTAGCAAATAAAAAAATTAAATTCTCTGGACTTTCGGCCTGGGTTGTCAGGCAGGTCCCTCAAATTGCAATCAATAAAATTACTTGATTATGTAAAAATATTACATAAATACGCATGTAGAATTTAAATATATACGCATTTTTATATATTTAAGTCTACGTGTATATTTATGAAATTATTTATGTAATTTTGTATATGGATATATATATATATATTTTGTATTATTTTGATTTATTTATATATACATAAATGTATATATAATTGCATTCTAATTGTATTTTGATATAAATATATATATATTAATATCAAAATACAGTTAGAATAAAATGTAATTTATATATATATATATATATACATATATATAATTTTTTTTAATTTTGAAAAAAATTTTTTTACGTTTTTTAAAATTTAATTAAATGTACTTATTATTTGTATTTGATAACTATATATATTGTATATATATATTATTATTATATATATTATATATATACTTGTGTAATTTAATTATAAGTGTATTTTTATATTAATATATGTAAATATTAATATAAAAATACACTAAGTATGATATTATATATACATACCATATATAGACATATATTATATACATATAATATATGTCTATATATCTTATATATATATATATATATATATATATATATATATATATATATATATAAAATATTTTTATTAACATTAACATTTTTGTTTTTTTATTTTACACATGCAGGGAGACTGCCTGTCAGCACAGGCAGTCCCACTGCAGGCAGATACATGGACAGCTATTGTGGCCATGTGACCACTTTGTTGAGTGATCACGTGGCTGCAGTGTCCTAATTTGCCACGGGGAGACTGCCTGGGCTGTCAGGCAGTCTCCCCACACCGGGAGCAACGCCGATCGCTGCCGGGGGAACGATGGCGATTGGGTAAGTACATAACACCATTATGACGGTTCAGGACTGTCACCGGTCCTCAAGGTGATTTTTCTGATGACGGTCCTGAACAGTCCACGGTCGTGAAGGGGTTAAAAGGGCTAACATTCCTATCCAACTGTTTATAAACAAACAATAAAATTCTTATTAATAACAAACAATCGCACCAATATACCAGTATTTCACTGATAATAAATTAATATTAATAAATAAATGAAGGTGTTCATAATATAAGTGATAAAATATTCACAATTAAATGGTAATATTGATCATTATAACTGTTATACAAGTATTTTTCTAAATCTACATTATCACGTTCCTCTAATACAAACTCCTTTACCTTTTATTAGTAACATTCCCATTGCCCTCTCTACGTCTGAAAATTGTCTTACTTTGTGCTGCACAGATCCAGCCTGCCGTTCCTTCTCAGATAGGCATCCAGGTCCCCTCCGCTGAGATACTCCATCGTGAAGAATAGATGGTCCTGATAGAAAACATCGAGAAGAGTAAAGGTCACAATATCTGTTACTGTGAGACGTGTAATTATGTTTCCACACAACATGCAGTAGCTAGAGCCCTCTCTAAAGCAAAACAAGTCCTTTATGTGTATCGGATCTGTTACGTTTGTGATAGTTTATAAAAGTGCTGCTTTCAATCAGATCAAATTTAAGGTCAAAATAGTCAAACTGGTAACATTATATATATCAACTACGCTTTCAGTTCAGTTATTCTGGCCTTAAGTGTCGAATTTACTCAGCATTTTCACTTTAGTAAATCATGTGTGTGTTTCAGTTATTTTCTCACAGCAGATATGTGCGACTTATTTTTATCTGAATCAAATTTCGGCTGAATTTGGCCATTTTCCTAATATAGGCACCCAGACCACTTAATTTTATTGACTATTGAACAGGAGGAAAGGGAGTGCTACAAAACTACAGTAGGGACACAATATTGTTAGCAAGACAGGGTACTGGTACCTTAAAAAAAATAATGGACATTCAAATTTGGGAAATTAACAAAATTACTGCATGAATTTATAAGCACTATAACCACTACAGTGTGCTGGTTATAATGCCAGTACTCTCCTGGTGCCATCCCACTTTTAAAAGTTCTTTCCACTTTAGACATATTAGTTTTGATCCTTAGTGGATGGAAGTTTTGGCTTAGAGTGTCAGGTAAGGCCAATGACGGCCAGAATTGGTATCACTAAAAATGCAAGTAGATACATAGAGGGCAGAGTGTGGGCAACCAGGAACATAGGTAAATGTCAAACCAGTTGAAAACATTTTGTTTTGAAAATATATGTTTATTGAAGTGTTTTATTCCCAATAATGAACAGAAAGGGAAAAAAATACAAGCAGGAACTCACAGGACCCAAACACTTAAGAGTAAGAATAACGAGACATGCAGGTCTCAAGTAAAGAGGGGAAGAGGGGGGAAAAAGCAAATGAAAATGCGATAACTGAAACAAAAGTGCATTAATGACCCTAGACCCAATGTGTGGGTATACAATAACATTAGACAAGAATAACAACAGATTAACAAAGAAAACTGTGGCTAAAGTACACCAATGACCGTACGTGTTATGGTTTTCACCTAAGCTAGCGTATGCGCTCCAGACAATTGCTCAGTGGTTCCAAGTACTCCATAACTGGCCATAAAAACTCCCCAAACCTTTGTGTATTATCCCATCTTCCTATCTACCTTTCTTCTTGCCCTCCACCACTCCCTCTGTCCAACAATCTATGTTTTATTAGAAGATGTTCTACAAAAAGAAATAAAGAATGCCCAGACGCCATACATAAAAAAAAGTCACAACCAAAACATAGGTAAAAAATATTCAGTAATAAAACAATGTTCGCTAGTTTGGGTGATACCCTTTCAGTGTTTTAAGCACACTCATAACTTTAGCGTATGTGAATATATGTCGCAGCACCCCAAAAGCTGCGGATCAATATTGCATACTTGTCAAGCGCTTATGCAAGAGTCAATGCCTCAGGTATAGTTGGTTTACTTCTAATTTTTTGTTTTATCGCTCAATCTCTGTCTCATCAAGAGTGTTTGTTTTTACATTCCAGCCAGATCCCAGTTAGAATCTGGGTATGAATAATCTCAGACAGTATCCTGTATGGATACATTTTATAGAACCTGATGTGTTTTTGTTTGTGTGTGTTTTTGTTTTTTTATTAATTTATCCAAATGTGATATGTTGAGAATTTTCCTAATTCCAGTTAGCATAGACATTTCAAATGACATCTTTAAAATGAATTGTTGTTTTAGTGAGAAAGGTAGTATACAGCTAATGACTAAGGGGGTTCATTCAATAGCCATTGATTAGGGAATGAACCTTATATAGCAACCTTAGTTGAAACCCAAATACCTAAACTTACTTAAAGAGGATTTGTCACCGTTTTAGGAGGAGAGTTCTCTATGGGATGGGGTGGGGGGAGACCACTAAAGGAGAGGGGTGGAGGAGAAACCACTAGGGGTGGGGGGGGGGGGGGGTGAGGAGAGACCACTAAGGGAGGGGGGGGGTTGAGGAGAGACCACTAAGGGTGGGGGTGGGGAGAGACCACTACAGGAGAGGGGTGGAGGAGAGACCACTAGGGGTAGGGGGGTGAGGAGAGACCACTAAGGGAGGGAGAGGGGGGTGAAGGAGAGACCACTAAGGTAGGGGAGGGTGAGGAGAGACCACTAAAGGTGGAGGGTGAGGAGTGACCACTAAGGGTGGGGGGTGAGGAGAGACCACTAAGGGAGGGAGGGGGTGGAGGAGAGATCACTAGGGGAGGAGGAGAGACCACTAGGGTGGGGGAGGGGGGGGAGGAGAGACAACTAAGGGAGGGGGGGGTGAGGAGATAGGGCTGAGGAGAGACCACTGAGGGAGGGTGTGGAGGAGAGACCACTATGGGTGGGGGGTGAGGAGAGACCACTAAGGGAGGGAGAGGGGGGTGGATGAGAGACCACTAGGGGAGGGGGGTAAGAAGAGACCACTAAGGGTGAGGGGAGAGGAGAGACCACTAAGGGTGGGGGGGGGAGAGAGACCACCAGAGGGGCAGGGGCAAAGGAGAGCAGAGACCACTAATGGGGAGGGAGAGAGGAGAGATCACTAATGGAAAGGGGGAGGAAGATGAGAGTACACTAAGGGAGGTGAGGATGAGAGTAGGGACCACTGGGGGGGGGAGGAGGGAGTGGAGAGAACACTAAGGGGCAGGAGAGAGCTTTATGGGACGCAAGGGAGAGCTCTAAAGGACAGGTGGCAGGGTAGAGGGTAGGAGAGAGCACTAGGGGATGGGGGGAGCACCAAGGGACAGGGGAGGGGGGGTAGGAAAGAGCACTAGGAGACAGGAGGGGAGAGCACTACTGGAAAGGGGTCGGGAAGATCACTAAGGGACAGTGGGGCAGGGGAGAGCACTAAGGGACAGGAGGGGAGAGCAGTAAGAGACAAGGAGAGAGAGGCTGAGGAAGGGGGGAAAGCTCCTATCCTCCCCCACAAACTCCCTTTCACACTACACACACAATGCTTCCCTATGTATACACAAAAACACACCATGCTTCCCGTACACACAGAGAAACATACAATGCAACCCTTACACACACACAGACAATGCCTCCCTTGCACAAATACACATAAACAAAATGCATCCCTTACACAAATAAAAACACAATGCATCTCTTACACACACACACACACACACACACACGCTGCTTCTCTTACACACACACAAAGAAACACAATGCATCTCTTACACACACACTCAATGTACCCCTTACAGACACACACTGCCACTGCCTTAATCCAAGATGCACCTGGCACCCAGACCACTTCATTAAGCTGAAGTGGTCTGGGAG
Source organism: Pelobates fuscus (assembly GCF_036172605.1). Classification (NCBI taxonomy): domain Eukaryota; kingdom Metazoa; phylum Chordata; class Amphibia; order Anura; family Pelobatidae; genus Pelobates; species Pelobates fuscus. The sequence continues at coordinate 131,317,282 of NC_086324.1, read as the reverse complement.
CCTATAGTGGTCCTTTAAACACAACCAGAAACACACAATACATCCCTTACACACAAACACACACTGCTTTCTATCCTTTACATAAAAACTCATTGCATCCACTACACACACAGACACACAGTGCATCACCTACACAAACTGATATCCCTATACACTACATTCCATAAGCACACAATTAAGATCCTCTACACTAATACGTAACACATCCCCTACACACTTCACTCCCTGTGAGCGAACTCATGGGTGGGCCTTTTGTGGCGGAACCAACCTCGCCACTGAGAACTGGAGAAGCCTGGTTGCTAGCCTCCTGCCCAGTGATTATGGTCCCTGGGAGATATTGCCCTTTAAGGGACTGAATTGGGGCTTATGGACTGCTACCATAATGTACTGACCCTTTAAGAACTTTTGGGCATGTGGATTGTATAATACTGTCCCTAGCCCTTTAAATACTTTGGGGACAGATTGGTACTTTTGTATATGGCACTTCGGACACAGTCGAAGCTGTCGAAGCTACCGAAGTTACCGAAGTTGTCGAAGTCGTCGAAGTGGCCGGTATCGGACAAAGGACCACGTGGCGGCGGCCATTTTAACTTCGAACACCGCCGACCCTTAACATCAACTCCACTTCGACACTTCGACTAAAGTCGAAGTACAGGCACACTTCGAATGGGACCGTTTTTATGCCAGGAATTGACCGACCGCACAGCCCAAATCTATGGAACTGTTTTGGGCAAGAAAATGTGCTTGTGGTCGGTCATAAAAGGACTTCTGTGTAACTTTTGATCCACTGGAGGGATTTGCCTGGATTTTGGAAGTGTTTATGTTTAAAGTATGCTGAGTCTGAATATGTGATTTGTATGTGAATGTGATGTATGGTTTTGAAGTTACAGATATTGTGTAAAAGTTATGTTTTAAACTGTATAATAAGTGGATTATCTCTCAGGCTAAGGGGAGGGGATGTGTGGGTTGTACCATATCTCGGATTGGTTATTTTATGCCTCCCCCTGGGTGTGGCCTGTATGTGTGAGATGGAAATAAAAGCCAGGCTGGATGAGCCAGTCCAGAGTTCCTGTTTTACCCTCAAAGTGAAGTGTCGTCTCATTATTGGGGGAAGGATTTATTGCATGCTGTTCCAGTTGACTGCTAGGAGTGTAAGCCTATTCGTATGGTTCCTATTCAACGGTCTACAGCATTCCTATGCTTGAGAAGGTTCATATGCTGCATCGGTTCGGTGATTGTGGTGTCTGCCAGAGTGCTTGGAGTCCTCAGGAAGCGCTAGGAGCATCCTTTAACGGAGGTACCCAGTCGGGGTGCCAGGCGATCCGTTACACCTTATGTGCATACTCACTGTCAGGCCCTGGGGGCCCAGACCTTGAACTGTGCAAGGGGCCCAAAAAAATGGAGCGGCTTTACGTTCCCCCAGAACATTTACTTTTGTGACCACAGTTACAAACAGCCGCCAGAGAGCCTGTTGTACACCAGACCAGTGGAGCCAGACTGCAGCCAGAGCCCATCATCACCATCATCATCCTCATCTGGTTGTAAGTAGGCAATCTAGTATTTTATTCGTGGCACTAATCTCTAATTTACCTCACATTAAAGGGACACTATACTCCCCAGAACCACTTCAGCTTAATGTAGTGGTTCTGGTGTCTATATCCTGTCTCTGCAAGCTTTCTAATGTAAACACACACTGTGTGCAGCACTGGGGTTAGTTCATATGGCAACTCATATGGGTGGGGCATTGTGAAGTCACATGGGTGGGGGGAGGGGATGGAAAATGTTTCTCTTGCCTAGGGCGGCAAAAATCCTTGTACCGGCCATGGTTGGATGCACTTGAACCTGTCCTTTGTGGTGTTGCCATGCTCTTCCTGACGGCTCTCTTCACCTGCTGGTGCTTTCTCTGCCGGCAATCCATGTCAATGATGGTGCATGTGTGATAGTACAATACAGAGGTGTTTGGACGATTCCTGGAGTCTTTCCCCTCAGCTGTCACTACTCAAGCTTGTGAGACGTAGGAAAAATACTAACATAAAACATTCCTACTTTGTCTTAGTGTATCTTTTGACAAAGATATGCCCTCTGGGGTGAATGACAATGCGTCCCAGTCCAAGGCTCTCACGTCTGATATCCTCTTGCAGGACAGTAAGCACAAAAGTGTAATTAGTTTCCAAGACAGGTATTTAAGGGATAGTTCTTCATTTGGTGTCCATTCCTCCAAGAAATGTAGGATCACGTTGACATCCCAGAACAACGAATATCGTGTTTGTGGAGGTTTCTCAAAGCGTATCGCTTTCATTAATCTACAAATGAAGGGATGTTGTCCAATCGGAGAGCCCTCTAGATTCTGGTGTCCTGCCGAGATCGCCGACCTAAACACATTAATGGTACGGTACGCTTTTCCTTCTTCGAAAAGAGACGTCAAAAACTGCAGGACCTCCTTCAGAGATGCAGAAACTGGATTCAATGACCGTTCCATGCACCAGCTAGTCCACACACGCCATGCGGATCCGTAGGCCGCTCTAGTCCCTGGTGCCCAGGAGTTGTCCATGAGCCTTGTAACCATTTGTGGAATGTCTGTGCGTGTCCAGGGGCCCCGGAAACCAACCATACTGTGAGTTGGAGCAGGCCTTGGTCGATTAGATTGTGTGTGTTCCCCTCCGGGTCTAAGAGTAAGTCCGGTCTTGATGGTATCATTCGTGGAAAATCGATTGCCATTTCCAGCAGTCGAGGGAACCAAGGTTGAGCGTTCCATAATGGGACCACTATCACTAGTGAACAGTTCTGTTTGCATAGGTATGATAGTGTCCTGGATATGAGGTTGAGTGGGGGGAATGCGTAGTGTCGAGACTTCGGCCACCTCTGTAGAAATGCATCTGTCCCTAAGGCTGTTGGATCCGGTCGCCAACTGAAGTACCGGGGAAGATGGGTGTTCAGTCTGGATGCAAAGAGGTCTGTGTCTAGCGGTCCCCATATTCTGTTTATCTTGCGAAAGGTTGAATGGAGGAGTTGCCAATCTCCCGGATCTCGCAGGTATCTGGAGTTCCAGTCTGCTTGTACATTGTCCAAGCCCGGAATGTGTTCGGCCGTCACCGCCATTTCGTTGTGAAGGCAGAACTGCCAAAAATACTTTGCTAGTTTCGCTAGTTGCTTGGATTTGGTGCCCCCTAAATGATTGATATAGCGGACTGCAGAGATGTTGTCCATGCGGAGTAGTATGCAACATCTCCCTACAGTCGGGGAGAGACTGCGGATGGCGAATGATCCTGCCAGAAGTTCCAGACAATTTATGTGTAACTTGGATTCCTCCATGGACCATCTGCCACCGGTGGATATGTCGCCACAACGTGCACCCCAACCATGTAAGCTGGCATCCGATTCTATAATCAGGTCAGGACTGGTTCCGAATATCGCTCGTCCGTTCCATGCCTCCATGTGGTCTAGCCACCACACTAGCTCTTCCCGTGATTCCATATCCAGGTCTAGTGTGGATTCGTATGAATGGCCGGATCTGAGGTGAGAGCCTTTTAGACGTTGTAGTGCACGGTAATGCAGGGGCCCTGGGAAGATAGCTTGTATTGAGGAAGCTAGTAGTCCTATTACCCGGGCTAGTTGTCGAATGGAAAGGGACGGAGCTCGTAATGTGCGCCTGATCTCTTTTTTGATGGCCTTCAATTTTGTTTCTGGGAGGAACAGGAATTGTGAAATGGCGTCGATCTGCAATCCCAGGAACTCTATCCGTTGTACCGGATTGGTTATGGATTTCTCCCAATTTATCATAAAGCCCAGGGCCTCGAGTAACTGTATGGTCCTTTGTAGGTGGCTTAGTACTTGGTCTGGTGAGGATGCCATGATCAGAATATCGTCTAGATATATGATCATACGAACGCCTCGCGCTCTGAGAAAAGCTACCACTGGCTTCATGAGTTTTGTGAAGCACCATGGTGCCGAGGATAAGCCGAAGGGTAGACATGTAAACCTCCAGCGATGCCCTTGCCATGTGAAATGCAAGAGGTCCCAGTGTTCCTCCGCCATCGGGACGGTGAGATACGCGTCTTTGAGGTCTAACTTGACCATCCAATCCCCTTGTCGTAATAAGTCTCTGAGGCAATGAATGCACTTTGAAGTGCTGATAAGTGAGAAACGCGTTGAGTTCCTTTAAGTTTATAACTGGTCGCATAAATAGGTTGCTGGTAAAACCTGGGGTATCGTATGGTATCTCTTGGATCGCTTGTTTCGTGCGGAGTTCTGTAATCTCCGTGGCTATGAGCTCGGCTTGGTCTGGGGTTAACGTCAGTTCTCGTGGTGTATGTGTTCGGAATGGGGTAGATATTAGGTCGAGGTGAAAACCCCTGACTGTGCTCAAAACCCATGCATCTTTGGTGATTTTGTCCCATGTGTGTGTAAATCTTGCTAGTCTGCCCCCTATATGTAACTGTGAAGGAGGGTGAGATATTGTACTTACCGTAGGGGCTGTAGGTTACTGTAGGTTGATTGCCTACGGCTTCCCCGAGTTGTCCATGGACGTCCCCTGGACGGGAAGAAGGGTGTCGGTCGGACTTCCTGATAGGTGCGGGGTGCACCCAAAGAGCCTCTATGGATCCTGGGTGGATCCCTGTAGCCTCGGCCGGGTGGACGGCTCCTAGATCTCCCGGCCCCGTTTAAAACCTTGGGGCTGAATACCCGTTTTAGGTTGGCCTGCGCCTTATCTAAAGTTGTGAAGGTTTTTACAAACGCTCCAATGTCCTTGACAAAGGAGTCCCCAAAAAACATCCCTTTTGCTGTGGGCCCGGGTTCTCTACTTGCCAAATTAATCAGCTTTGGCTCAATCTTTAGTAGAATAGATTTGCGGCGTTCCACCAAAATGGCCTTGTTGGCATTACCCAACATGCAGATAATTCGCTGGACCCAGCCAATGGCTTCATCGAAATCCATGGCGGTCTCTCACGCTTTAGCGGATTCCAGTAATTCATATAGTTTTGTGGTTGGCCCCAGGGTGTCTAATATTTTGTCCTGGCAGCTGTGGAGCGAGAACTCCAGTCCCCTCTTGGGCTTCCAGCCCGATTTCGACAGGAATTGGGCAATATGGGGATCCACCATAGAGGTCTTGCATGCCAGGTCTGGCACTGACGGTGTAGCGGTACTTACCTTATCCGGGGGCCGGACGCTGTCCTCTCTTCAAGCCGCGCGCGGTCCTGCGGCTGCACGAGCCGCGCGCGGCTCGTCCGACTGTTCAGACAGGAAGGCGGGCAGTGACCGCGAGAAGCGGTCACGTGTCCCGCCTGCAGCTAAGAGCGCGCCGCGAATCTCGGGCGCGCTCTTAAAGAGACAGTGGGAGCCTAAATTGCAAAAAGGCTCCCATTGGCTCCTGTCATGCCAATCACCCCATACACTTACCTGTTGGGGGAGTGGAAGTGACAGGAGCCAATCACATTAGTTTGAAGGCTACTTATACTTACCCTTTTCCCTTAGTTCGTTGCCCTATCGTGGTTTCTGCTACAGTTCCCTTTAGTGCTTGTTGTGTTCAGTTGTGTTTCTCCGTATTTGACCTTGGCTTTGTATTCTGACTTCGTTTTCGCTTTATCCTATTCTGTACTGTTTGCCGGCTTGCTGATTCCTGTGTACCAGTCCCCGGCTAGTTTTCGTTTACGCTGTCTCTTTGTGCCCTTGACCTCGGATCGTTCCTGACTCTGTTTTATCCTATTACGTCGAGTCCGGCCACTCTAAGGTCCGGTAGACGTATCTCTCCTCTGTACTGTCTTCTGTTAGGCTGGATCCTGCGTGTAGGGGTATATACTCGTTACATTACGAAGGGCCATGGACCCCGCAGATTTAGCTCAACAGATGGCGACCCATGAGGCTAATGGACCTATGGTGCATAACTTTCACAGTTTCCTAACAGCTTTTCGCAGAACTTTTGATACTATGAAAAGGTCTAAGAATGCCGCTAGAGCATTAATGAGGGTTAAACAGGGTTCTAGGTCTGTGGCTGATTACGCTATACAGTTTCGTACCCTTGCCTCACAGGTCGATTGGACCAATAATGGGTTAACTACGGCCTTCATGGAAGGTTTATCAGACTCTATATTGGATGAGGTAGCAGCTAAGGAGCTTCCTATTGCCTTAGAGGACCTTATTGACTACCTCATCGATATAGATAATAGGATTCGTGACAGGCTCTATACTAAGAACAGGAATAGACGTTTTGTTACACCTATTCAACCCAGAGTTAATATACCGGAGAGTGTTAAAGTATCTGAAGAGGAACCTATGCAATTAGGGGTTGCCAAACTCTCAGATACTGAGAAATTACATAGGAGAAGGGAGGGACTCTGCCTATATTGTGGTAAGAGAGACCATATGGTAAAGGAGTGTCCTCTGCTCCCGGAAAACTCTCGCACCTAAGACCTTATAGGGGACTGGCCTTGGGTGTGATTTCTAAGTCTCCTACATTGCCTCCTAACCGACTGCTTCTCCCTGTTTCTTTACATATGGGAGAGAGTCTCCTGACAAGCCATTGCATCCTTGTGGCTTCTTTTCTAAACAAATGTCCAAGGCAGAGAGGAATTATGATGTGGGTAATCGCGAACTCCTTGCTATCATTTTAGCACTCAAAGAATGGAGACATTTGCTAGAAGGAACTAAGGATCCTATTCTCATATTTACAGATCATAAGAACCTATCCTACCTTAGCGAAGCTAAAAGATTGTCTTCAAGGCAGGCTAGGTGGTCACTGTTCTTGTCTCATTTTAATTATATAATCACCTATAGGCCAGGTGACCGGAACACCAAAGCGGACGCTCTGTCCAGACAATTCGAGACTATTGACAAACAGGAGATTGATGTCATTCCCTCAGACAGGATAATAGCAACTACTATATTGTCTATTTCCTCGTCCCTCTTGCAGGCCATACAAGCGAAACAAGGCATGGCACCCAGCGAGAGGCCTAATGATAAATTGTTCGTTGACATTCCCGAGAGACGGGATATTCTGTCACTTTATCACGATACTAAGACTGCTGGACATCCTGGTATTTCCAAAACAGTGTCAGCCGTTTCTCGGTATTTCTGGTGGGATACCTTACGTAAGGATGTTACTGACTATATAAGTGCTTGTACTACTTGTGCATGTATGAAAACCTCTCGTAGAGTTCCTTGTGGGCTGTTGCATCCATTGCCCGTTCCCGAGAGACCTTGGTCTAATCTATCAATGGATTTTATTGTTGAATTACCACCTTCGAATGGTAACACAGTCATCCTAATGATAGTAAATCGGTTTTCCAAAATGGCTCACTTTGTGTCTCTTCGCAAGTTGCCCACTTCCAAGGAATTGGCTCTTATCTTCGCTAGAGAAGTGTTTCGATTACATGGTATTCCCTTATCTATTGTATCCGATAGGGGTAGCCAATTTATTTCCAGGTTCTGGAAAGCCTTTTGTTCGGAGATGGGTATTTCCCTCTCATTTTCTTCCGCTTACCATCCCCAGTCTAATGGAGCTGCTGAACGTGCCAACCAGTCTCTTGAGCAGTACCTCCGTTGTTTTGTGTCTCACCATCAGGACAATTGGTCTGACCTGCTTCCTTGGGCTGAATTTGCTCGGAATAATGCCACTCATGATTCTTCCGGCAAAAGCCCTTTTTACGTTGTCTATGGCCAGCATCCCGTTGTTCTTCCGGCTGCATTCTCCTCTCAGGGCATGCCAGTTCTGGATGAGCATTTGGCTGGTTTGCGTAATACTTGGGAGCAGGTTCAGCGTTCTTTGGTGGACTCTGCTGCCCGCCAGAAGGCTCAGGCTGACAAGCATCGCAGAGCGGCTCCTTCCTATGTTGTGGGGGACAGGGTTTTGCTTTCCACACGGAATATTCGCCTCCGGGTGCCTTCTATGAAATTGGCTCCCCGCTTCATTGGTCCTTATCGCATTATACATAAGGTTAATCCCGTTTCTTATGCCTTGGGTCTGCCTAAGAATCTGCGTATACCCAATGTATTTCACACCTCTTTGTTGAAGCCTTACGTACGCAACCGCTATACCCGGCATACTCCCCCTCCCCCTCCTGTCTCTGTGGAGGGTCATGAGGAGTTCGAAGTATCTGCTGTTATTGACTCTCGTTTTCTTAGGGGTCGGCTTCAGTACTTGGTACATTGGAAGGGTTATGGGCCTGAGGAGCGCAGTTGGATTTCTGCGGATGCTGTTCATGCTCCCCGCCTTGTACGTTCTTTCCATTCGCGTTTTCCTGCCAGGCCTGGTCCTGCCCGCCCGGAGGGCGTGTCCTCAGGGGGGGGTACTGTAGCGGTACTTACCTTATCCGGGGGCCGGACGCGGTCCTCTCTTCAAGCCGCGCGCGGTCCTGCGGCTGCACGAGCCGCGCGCGGCTCGTCCGACTGTTCAGACAGGAAGGCGGGCAGTGACCGCGAGAAGCGGTCACGTGTCCCGCCTGCAGCTAAGAGCGCGCCGCGAATCTCGGGCGCGCTCTTAAAGAGACAGTGGGAGCCTAAATTGCAAAAAGGCTCCCATTGGCTCCTGTCATGCCAATCACCCCATACACTTACCTGTTGGGGGAGTGGAAGTGACAGGAGCCAATCACATTAGTTTGAAGGCTACTTATACTTACCCTTTTCCCTTAGTTCGTTGCCCTATCGTGGTTTCTGCTACAGTTCCCTTTAGTGCTTGTTGTGTTCAGTTGTGTTTCTCCGTATTTGACCTTGGCTTTGTATTCTGACTTCGTTTTCGCTTTATCCTATTCTGTACTGTTTGCCGGCTTGCTGATTCCTGTGTACCAGTCCCCGGCTAGTTTTCGTTTACGCTGTCTCTTTGTGCCCTTGACCTCGGATCGTTCCTGACTCTGTTTTATCCTATTACGTCGAGTCCGGCCACTCTAAGGTCCGGTAGACGTATCTCTCCTCTGTACTGTCTTCTGTTAGGCTGGATCCTGCGTGTATATACTCGTTACAGACGGTCAGGGACACTCCGCTCAGAGTTTGTTCCTACTCTCGTTAGAGAGAGGAGTACGCATGCGTAGCGCCAAGTACTGCGCGATATGCGTCGGTGGATCCCATTCCGCCGATCGAGGGTGGCGGAGGTCGTCCGGGTCGGACAGGGGATATCCCTGTGGGTCCCGAATACCATCCTCCATCCCAGTCGGCTCCTCCTGAGGGCTAGACTCCTTTTCCGAGTCGGAACCCATCTCCTGATAAATATAATCTGGGTCATCCGACACCAACTCCTCACTCTGGTCAGAATCTGACCCGTCATATTGGGCCCACGCCCCGTTTCCAATTTCTGGCCGCTTGTGCCCGGCCAGTGGCTCTTGTGCGTGGCAACACGCCATCTGGGACCGCCATAGGCGGGTCAGTCAGGGCAGGTAGTACCTGCATCAGTGGGAGTGGAGAGGTATGTTTGGTCTTTGTTTTTGCCTTGCGGGCCGCAGGGACTGATGTATCAGTTTTGGCCGGTAGAGGTGGCTGTAATTCTGGGGGTTGTGCCAAGGACTGTGAAATCGAGGAGGACATTGTCCCCGTGGCCGATGCCAGGGCTCGCTGGACCGAGCCGGCCATAGTAGACTCCAGGAGAGCCTGGAATTCCTGAGAGGGCAGTATACCCAGGTCTAGGCCAGGGGAAGTCAAAATAGCCTCGGTGTCAGGGCAACCAGGGCCCTCAGTTCTCTCCCCGTGATTCTGCATCCTATAGGATACGTACCGCAGAATTCAGATATCTGGGTACTTTCACCAGTGTATGCAGACACTGGTCAGGTGAGTTCCCACTTATGATAATGGCTTTAATCCTTATTTGGTGAGGTGTCTTTAATTAGCACCTACCTAAGTTCTACCACATAGTTCTGTTTTGTACTGTGGTGGTTTGGAGTGACAGGAGAAAAAGGGGGGGGGGAAACCCTCAACTGAATCAACCCTAGTAGAAAAAAGAGAGAGAGAGACCCAGGGGTTGAGTAACCCCAACCTAAATAACAATAGTACTATTACCACACTAGTTGCAACTTGCGTTATGGAGACAGCAGGATTCGAGCTAGGAGCCGTTCAGCCTTCCCGCGCTTCAGAAGGAAGAAGCGCGCCGAAGGTGAGTAGCTCCGCCCCCTCTGCAATGACCGTGAGTGTATGGAAGAGTACTCGCGGTTTCAGACCGCCGGGCAGGGTAAACCCGGGGAGAGGACAGTGTGGCTCGGTACCCGCGGAGTGTCTAGGCGGGTGCCGGCATGTTACAGTGGGGGAAAAACTAGTGAGACCGACCGGGCGCACGGCCGGTGCGGTCTCACAGTCTGTCAGTCCCCTCTCAGCTCTGTGCGGACGGAGAGCACAGGGAGAGAGGGAAGAAAGTGTCTGACGCCAATGTAGCAGTGTGGGAGCCACTGCTTCACGGTGGTCCCGTAAAAGGGGTACAAAACATTAATCAGAAAACCATTTACAGTGGAAAACAATCAATCATACATAACCAAAGACATTAATAAAATCTGTGAAGCACAATAAAGTCTACTTAGCTGATCTGAGGAGCAGCAAAGAAAGAGGAAATTAGAGGATTGGTCAAGACACTTAATGTATATAAACGTATATGATTGGCTGCCCTGTTGTTAGGCAGATTACTTATGTTATTTCATATATTCTCTTTCAAGTTTAAAAAATTATTTGCTGCTGAGGAGAATAATAAAGAAAGAGAAAGCATAATAGGAGCCTCCGTGTCATTAATAAAATCCAAATTGTCTATCCTTCTCCTCCATTCAGTCTGTTTTTTCTGTTTCTTCTGTCTCTTTATTATTTGCTTTTTCCAGTCTCTCATGCTTCTTTTTCCAGTCTTGTCTTTTTAGTATCTCTTCACTCTATCTTGCCTCTCTGTCCATTCCTAAACAGTTTTTCTTTCTTGAACATCTGTTGTTTCTCAGTAATTTTCCATCTCTCAGTCATTCTCCCACTATTTTATACTACCTAACATTGGGAGGTATGGCTATTGTGACTGTTGGGCAGACTTTCAAGGTGTCGTAGGTATAACAAGTATCTACATAGTTGACTCTAAAGTCAACTATGTAGAGAAGACCATACAGAGATCGCTGCTGTAGCATTCTCTACAGGGTCCTAGTGCCCACCACACATCTCAAGCGGATTTAATGTCCCCAGATGTGGGACACCAATTAATAAAATCGAGATGTTGAGACAGGACCCTAAAACAGGGCCTGTCCAGCCAAAAGTGGAACAAGTGGAATGGCTGATATTTTGTGCCAGTCTCTTCTCCCTTTACATTAGCCTTTTTAACCTAACTTTCTCTACAAAAATTTTGATTCCCCATGCCCCCAGCATTTTCTGCTGTCTTTCTCTACTGTTATTCTCTATTATCTACCTCTGTTGTCTGTGATGGGATTTTAACTTCCTCATTATCTGTCCAAATTTGTAAGAAAGTGATAGGATGAAATTGTTTGGCTAAGTTGCTATCAACATTGAGTTCCATATTTGTATGGATTGGTACAGATATTGCAAAAGTAAAACTTCTGCTTTACCACATTAGCATGAGAGTGGCTAGACTTTTGGTGCTGAGGGAGCATCGGTTTCATCACATTGCTTAAATGGTTGTAGTGATAAGAGTGTTCCTTTAAAAATTGTGGTAAAATACACCCTGTGTAATCCACTTAAAGGGAGTGTCTTCCCTCAAAACAACTTTATCCTACCACGCTGTCATCCCGTTTGTTACGAACTTTTTTCTATGTATTTTTAGTCATGCACCACCTTGATAGGCACGATGGCAATATTAGAATAGCATGTCCAACATTTAATATACTCTTAAGATGCACAGGCATAGTGCTTTCCTCTGTCAGTAACTCCTGCAACTCGCCTGTTATTGCCACTTAGTATATCTAGCCTGTTGGGCAGCATCCCATACATATAATCAGTATGGCAGTTCTGCTAGGTCAGCATAGCCTGTAAATGTATGTCTGTTTATTTACTATAAAAATGAGGCAATGCTATATGCTGTGGAATCCCAACATTATATATGCTCATCCTCGCAACCTTACAGTCACACTTACCTAAGGTTACGCCGTGCACTTAATCCTGTACCTCAGCTTGTTAATGTTTGAATGTATTCATCTCCTAATGCTTTGATGCATGAACCTAGCTAGAGGTTTATAACAAACTTCTCTTGTCTGACATACTCTACCAATAGAAAAGCTTTACTTTTGATCACATAGTCAGATAAGCATACCTAGCCGGTCTCTGATACATTCTGTTTACTAACCTTGTTTTATAAAAAAAAAATGTGCAAAGTTCTTGATGCCACACTAATGTACTCATATGTTTAACACTGTTTGCACCAGCTATTGTGGCGGTGCAAAACTGCCTGTGTACCTTATGCACAAATAAAATAAAGAATTACAAAAAAAAAAAACACAACTTTATCTCAATGGTTTCCAGTATTTTTGAATGATTCCCTTCTCTGCTCTGTATTATGTCTGAGCCAAAAAAGGACATGAGAGTGTGGATGTGCTCCTGGAGAACATCTTAGTTGTTAAATCATTCAAAAATTGTTAAACAGCTTAAGGTAAGAAAGTGCCCATGGAATCCAGTCCTCAAAACAAATTCAACAAAACAAGTCATTTTAATGAAATAGTTGATGAAGATTATTTTGGTACCTTGGTCTGAAAGGTGGCAAAAGCTTGAGTGAGGAAGTTACTTCCGGCAGCTGCTTCAAGCACACGTCGTTCTACCAGAGTGCTGTCAGGGTCATCTTCCAGAAGGACTCTCTTCTTGATGATTTTCACAGCAAGCCACTTCTTGTTGATCTTGTCCGACGCCAACATGACCTGGAAGAGATAAAAGATGAAAAGTGCATTTAGATGGTTAGGCTGGTTGTTTTGTATAAACAACAACACATAAAATTATATAAAATATATAGAATATAAAGAGCCCTGTATCCCTCCCCCCCCTTTGGACCGGTGGGGATTATTCCGATCCCCACCACTATGGCTCCGGGGTACCTACCACAATGTCTGGGCAGTTTTGCAGCTTGAGGCAGAGTCTCCTTGCACTCTTGACGACTCCTGGGAAAGTGGCTACCTCGTGGTCCTCATAAAATGGCGGATGGTGGCAGAGCACTGAAGCAGGGCACGGACATCAGCCAGCATAGGGGAAGCATTCAAAGCCATCTGCTGGCAGTTCTGGAAGAGCTTTCAACCCAGAGAGAGCAATCAACAAAGCCTGCTCCAGGGGCCACAGCTTAAAGGCAAAGCTGTGAACTCTGCTTGGACGCTTGATGCCTGATCTGAGTTGGCTACAATATCAGGCTATCTATTGTCATTCATAGGCTCTCCTCTCCTATGCTCTTTCGGCTAACACATCTGCCAGGACAGGCTGTTTGTGCCCAGGTGCTGAGCATCTTGTTGGTTCTATTTTTCATATGTTGCACATGTCCAGTCAGTAAGAGAACTCTATGAATCTCATGAATCGTCTTTTACTGACCGGACTCACATTAATTTCACCTTTCCTGTTAATATAAAATGTTCAGTAGTACATGACATTTTATGCTACCATTGTAACCTTTCTTGTTGTACATGCCTGTGCCAAAAAAAAAGTCTATCCAAGCTTTGTATGTAAACCCCATCACAACTAAAATACGATATAATCCTGTTTATTTCCCTATATTAAAAAAAGAGTGCAATGTCTTTAATGCCATGTGAATGCTAATCTGTTTGTGCCAGCTGTTGTGGCAGTGCACTTTACATGTTCAATCTCTGCACAAACAAAAAAAAATTATAAAAAAAAATAATTGTAAATGCATTTATACTAAACAAGGTGCAAGACAATATTTAAACATTATTTAAAACATTGTAAACATTTAACAAAAAAACTTTAAAAAACGTAAATACAGTAACTATTATCTAGAGCAAACTATAAATTCACTCAAAAAGTGACATATATATGTAGTGTTATAATTTGATAACAGGCATCAAAACAAGTAAGTGTAGCTCCTTAAGGTGACAATGCTCCCATAAAACACAGATACTATTTACATACTGAAACACATTTGGATTTCAAGTATTGCACTTCACAAGATTAAAACAATAGTTCATCAAGCTAAAACAATACTACACAAAGTTCAGATGCATACAAATAGAAGAAACCTAAATTATCCAACAACAATTTAAACATTTTCTATTCATATATATTCAGATTCATACATTTTCATATAAAATTATACAAGTCAAACTCAATGTTTAGGCCACGAGGTGCATTTCTACCGATCCCATAATCCTAAAATTATCCTGATCTTTCCAATGTTTAGCTCATTTTAGAATCTCCAAAATACCCACAGCTTATTTATTATTATTTTAGTTTACATTTTAGGACGCATTTGGGAACTCACTGCAACATTACATACCTTTCCGTAGCTGCCTTGTCCAAGCACTTTGTGGAATGTCAGTCTCTCCAACGAAATACAGGCCTCTGATGACGGTCTGGGATCCTCTTTTTTTTTTTTTTTTTTTTTTCTTTTTTTTTTTTTTTTTATTCATGTGCTCAGATTCACAACAAGTGCACAGAGCCACGACAGCTTCTGCACGCATTTTCATAACATTTTGCAGTTTAGACAGCACATTTTTTATAGATAAGATGAGGAATACAGGCAGTTAAACATAAAGGTAGTATAGTGCAGCATGCTAGACTGAACGTGCATTTAGCATGGCTAGTAGCGCTGGGGTTTGTAAGTCTAAGGCATTGCATTATTAAGAACGACAGCTGTTGTGGTTAGGGTGTGATTTGCACGTTATCAACGGTTATGTCATGTCAGCAGCCCTACCGCTAGTGTTAATTAAAACTGAAGGTGTCCCATGAGACAAGACTGGTCAATAACAAGATACATAAGCGGGTATAGTAAATATAGTAGATATATGTATGAGGAACCATGGTTATGGACTCTTCGGGAGGTGAAATAACAGCATTTTAAAAACAATTGTTACTTTATGAATAGCTGGCTTGTGGAGAGCAGTTCATATGAGTAACGGCATAATGTGGAAGTCTATTTATAGCAAGACATGCCTGGCAGACTCCGCACTCCTGCTTGTGCTTATCCGATCCCTTCTGGGCGCCTGGTACATACCACGGGGGCCTCTATCACACGGAACATCAGAGGCAAGTGTCCTGCGAAGCGCCAGGTTACCGGCTTATGGTGGGGTAAGTTTGTTCCGTCGGGTGGTCGGCACAGTCCCGGTGGGCTGGGCACCATATATCCGGTGCGGTTTTGACGCTGCTTGAGACGGAGGCGGGTGCTTGTATTGAGGCAGGCTCTGCGTTTCCGTTTGTGTCTCCGATCCCTTCTTCGGCGCCTTTTGAGGGGACTTCTAGTGACTGTTGGTCTGTGTCCACCCCTTGGGCCTGTGGGTGCCGGGGGAAGTGGCGCGGGATTAGACCGCTTGACAGTAGCTGTGGTCAGCGCCCTCTCCGAGATCTCGGCCCAGAAGGCAGCAAGGATAGCGTCCAGCTTGATCAGTGTGTTATTCAGCTGCTCCCCGCAGTCCCCCCTGTTTGCCGGCTTGCTTGTTGCATCCACCATTTTGGGGTCGGTGACTCTAGGAGCTTGTAGTCCCTGGGATGTGTGAATCAGCGGTGGGTGTGCTGCTGTTGCCGGGATGTCCCCCACCGGCAGGGGGGGGGGAAGGCTTGTGGGTGGTCCTCCGCAGGGTTAATATTGGCTTTTTGGGAGCCCCAGGCTGGGTGATCGGCCGCCTCACCCGCGCCCTTACCTCCACTTAGGCCTCTAGTCAGGCTTGTTGTTGCTGCGGTAGGCCCCAGTGATGCAGCCCGCGTTCTTGGTGGCTCAGTGTTATGGGAGTAGTCTCTGTATGATCCAGCCTGCATCCCCTACCAGGGTGGTGCGTTTTTGATGAGATTGTAGCATGAGAACCAAGTTTATTTAGCTTAAACAGGGATTTCAGGCTGGAGCTCGTGTTACACACTTCTGATCAGCTCCACAGCCAGGCTCCGCCCCCGTCTGGGATCCTCTTGATGGACGCTGGTTCCTCCTGCTTGAGTAAAAATAGATCATGTATGTAAAACATTATATAAAGTGGGTTGTTGACTATTTTGTTTTTCATGTTAAATATTCTGTGAAAATATCTGAATTGTCTCTATTAGTGACGCGTGTCACAAGGCAGTGGTAGGCTGAGAACGCCATGGGCAGGTTGGTTTAAACCCTCTCAGGTCAGATTAGACTGTCCAGATTAGACTGAATTGATATTAATAGTGCGGAATAGTGATTCCACAGTATCAATGCAGCTGAGGAGGGGGTAAGCTTTGAGTGTTGTGAAGAGACCCAGTTTTTACCCTGAATGATATGACATACATGGCACAGCACCCATAGACACTTTGCACCATAACCACTACACTCTTCTCTAGTTGTTATGATATACAGAGTGCTCTCCTGAGTCTTGTATCAACATAAAAGTTTATCAAAGCTGAAATATCATTTACATTTTCTCACTATTAATTTACTATATTTTTACCAATATTTTTTGACATCATGAAAACATAGTTTGCAATATCTTGGGCCGTGCAGGAGATTTGCTAGATTCTAAAACCTGATTTCTTCCCCAGATAACCTGCCCTTGTGGACATCCCTGAATTCATCCCTTAAGGTATATTTGAAGCATCACACGTACTATAGATCTGTAGTGGTGATGGTGCCAGGAGACCCCTCACATGTTCAAACAATTTGCTGTTAGCCGTTTACAGATAGTTTGCCGGTTACCTGGCTGTTCGGGTTCCTGTGCTGCTTTGGTATCATCTTATATGCTGAAGTAGAAGGCCATACTTCCACACTATGATAACAGTTTGGACATTATCCATTGGCCCAGAGACGTAACTTTTCAGATGAGAGCCCTTTATTATGAATTTTTGTCTTAGCAAATTAGCTCAGACCAGAGACAACGTTAGCACCCAGGTAACTGGCAAAACATCTGTAAACAGTTTAACTGTTTACCATCAAATGCACATAATGGAGACACATGGACCCAGAGGATTTTGCCCACGTATAAACCAATAGTTAGAGGGCCCTTTGTGGAGTAAAGGCCCCCCTTTCATAAGCTTCTCATCAGTATAGAAAATCCATATACAAGGCAAGCAAGCTAAATCAGGAATGATAATTGTAGGTGTATAGTGTTACCCCTGTGAGTGGAACTAAATACTATCTAAGTGTAACTAAAACATAACTTTTAATAAGACATACAATAAAAGGTCTTGTAAATAGTAGTGCCACCGCCCTTAAAACAATGAAGCAAACAACAAGCACTTAAATGGGTATAAACATCCTGTGTATAAGGAGTAGAATACTCAACAGTGTCCTATATAGTATGGGAGGCACTGGTTAATAGTCTTCAAAGCGGGGACAAATTGTGCCCTCTAGTGGTCAGGTTCATGTAGATATGCTACATACAAAGAAAATAAATACAAATTTATAAATAAATCACTGTGTAAGCAGAAACAAAAGTAAGGTAGCCACTTTAACTCTGACACTGATTCAATGCCAGAGATGGATTTGCCCAAGGTAGACTGGCCTACTGCTTGAAGCCCATGGAACAACGCAGTAGGAGGAGTGGGCCTTGACAGAGTCAGGAAGTGGGCAGGTGCTAGTGTTTGGGGGTTGGATTAGTTTAATGGAGCTTGGGGGCGGAGACAGGGAGTATAAAGAGCAGCCATTTTAGAATAGGGGCCATTTTAACCAGAGCCTTTCTTACCTGTAAATTGTTTCAGGTCGGCGAGGTTCTTTTCTTTGTCGTTTCTGCAGGATTATGGCGTCGCTAGATGAGATCCTGGAGGGTGTTCGGGCAGCGGTGAAGGACAGAGGACTGGATTGGCTTCATCAGCAGTTGGGGACTGCCGGGCCTGCTCCTGTGGTACCGGCCTGTCGACCGGCAAGGAGGACGAGACCACCTCAGCGTTTGAGCCCGGGCGCTGGGCCTGCAGCGCGGCGGAGGAGGAGCCCTTCAGCGGGAAGTGGGGTGACCGATGGTCCGGGTGAGCCCCGGTCAACAGAGCCAGGCAGGCGCACGGCTCGCTCCGGTGGGCGCGGCAGCGGCCTGGCGAGGACGGCCGCACAGCGCATGGTGGCGGATGGATCTAAGCCACGCGGTTCCGCCGCTGGCAGGAGGAACGGTCCGGGCGGATCTCGGAAGACGGCCGGGACGGAGGCCAGGCCGGCTGGGAGTCATGTGAGCGGCGGCACGAAGCGGACACGTCCCGGTGAGTCAGCCACTAATGCGAATGCTGGAGGGCAGGGGTGTGATGGTGATGGCGGATGTATGACGGCCCCTCAAGCTGTGGGGGGAGGCCAGGACAGCAGTGTGAGGGCAGGGACGTCTCAGGCTGAGGCAGGTCAGGGAGACAGATGCAGAGACAAGGGGACCTCACAAGAAGCGAGTGGGTCAGGGCACACGGCAGGCTGCCATGATAGCGAAGATGAATCGGACATGGGGCAGACGGCCGAGGAGAGGCCAGGCTCGGCACTGACAGTTGAGGGACAGGGTGCTCAAACTGTTAAGCTGGTTAGGGATGTCAGCGGTAGGCGGGAGGGCCCATCTGGCCGCTCCCAGGGTCAGCTTCATGACAGGGAGGCCTCAGGGAGTGAGTGGAGAGCAGAACGACGCTTCTCTGGCGTCAGGCGCAGCGTTTCGAAGAGCAGAGCAAGGAGTTCAGGGAGCAGAGAAAGATCACCTGCGCGGAGCGGGTGCAGCTTAGCAGGCTCATGTTGCAGGAGGCGTGATTCCAGGGATAGCATGAGGAGGAGTCAGCGGAGAAGATCGGGTTCGCCGGGAGAGAGGCTCAGTGATCGGTGGAGGGGATCATCTCGTGAGGGCAGTCGCCCTGCGAGACGCAGCGTTGCTGAGGAGGATTGGGAGGAACGTAGGGAGGAAAGGCGGGTGAGGAAGGTTCAGGACAGACTACCCAGATCTCCTTCTCCCTACAGGTCTCGGAGCAATACCCCTACGGTCTCGAGGCGAGTCCAGGCGGATGGGAGTCGGCGACAACGGGATTCTCCGGTGCCTGAAAAGGTGGACGGAAGGACGGCGCCTCTGCAGCCAGCTACGGCCAGAGGTTCGAGTGGTGAGTTCTTACACACACGACACCCAGGACAGTTGTTAAATGATTTAAGAACATTTTTAGATTCTTGGTCTGGGAAAGAGGGGTCGCCTGCGCAGTTCGGGAAGGTGTGGGCACGAGAGAGTAGTCGGGACATAGCTACAGGGCTCGGGGTTACACAGCTGTCCGCGCACGGCGGAGGTGAGTCGGGAGCGGGGGCTGATTTGTCTGGGTTGGAAGGAGGGGGCGAAGAGCGGGAGGTAGGTGATGTCCCGGATGCAGCGCGGCAGAATGTGCACGTGTCCTTCGCGGGCCCCCTCGGATGTCATTTAAAAGTAGAAGTGAAGGAGAAGATATGGAAAGGTGAGTTTGTGGAGATATTTTCCCTCCTTCCCCTAGAGGAGTTCTTAGACTTGAAGGAGGAGGATAAGAAGGATGCAAAAAAGGAGGAAGAGGAGAAAAGGCGGAGGTATCGCAAGATACCTAAGACCTTTGGGAATTGGTTGAGGGCCTTCTGCATTCTAGCTAGTGTAATCGGGGAGAAGGCGCCGGGGCGTTGCTCAGAACTATTTTGTTATTTGGACGGGATAGGTGACGCGTACCGAACCTACGGAGGTTTGGCTTGGTGGAGGTACGACGAACAATTTCGTCAGCGGCTGGCAGCGAATGCGAACATGCGGTGGGACCAAATGGACCTGCCGTTATGGATGCGCCTTATGATGGCCCAGAAGGCGGCGCCCTTTCCCGGGGCAGCCGGCACGGCCTCAGGGGCCGGGTCGGCTGGGCAAAAGAAAAGTTTCTGTTGGATGTTCAACGAAGGACATTGCAAATGGGGAAATAATTGTAGGTTCCGGCACGAATGCTCAGGCTGCGGGGGGTCCCACGGTGTCAACCGTTGTTTCAAAAAGGGTAAGTCTGGCGGGGGAAGCGGGCCCGCAGGGGCGGCAGCCACCGCAGCTCCCGTTGGGAGCGTCTCCGGTGAAAATAGACGTGATGTTGCCTTGGCTAAGGCGATACGTTAACCGGGAAGATGCTATTTTCTTGTGGCGGGGTTTTCGGGAAGGGTTCTTTATTCCCTACGTAGTTAGGGGACCTGGTACGTTATGTGGGAATCTTAAGTCAGTGCGGGAACACCCAGAGGTAGTGAGGGACAAGCTAAATAAGGAAGTGCAACTGGGGAGGATGGCTGGGCCGTTCTCGGCACCGCCATTGCCCGATTTGCGAATATCCCCGTTGGGCGTGGTCCCCAAGAAGGAGGCAGGCAAATTCAGGTTGATTCACCATTTATCGTACCCGAAAGGGGCTTCGGTGAATGATGACATCGACACGGCTCTTAGCTCCGTCTCTTATACGTCATTTGACAAGGCAGTCGAGTTGGTTCGGAGGCTGGGGCAGGGTGCACTGATGGCAAAGGTAGATGTGGAAGCAGCATTTCGACTGCTCCCGATACACCCGGACTGCCATCATCTGCTCGGTTGCTGTTTTGATGGGGAATATTTTGTTGATCTGTGCCTGCCTATGGGGTGTTCGATCTCGTGCGCCTATTTCGAGAAGTTTAGTACCTTCTTGGAGTGGGTTGTGCGGACGGAATCGGCAGAGGGTGCGGTGGTGCATTACCTAGATGATTTTCTTTGCGTGGGCCCGCGAGATTCGGACCGCTGTAGACAGATATTGGACGTGTTTCAGTGGGTGGCGCATAAGGTAGGGGTGCCCCTGGCGGAGGACAAGACGGTGGGGCCTACGACGTGCCTTAGTTTTTTGGGCTTGGAAATCGACTCCTGTAAATGGGAATGCAGGTTACCGGGGGACAAATTGTCACGGCTGCGGGAGCTGGTGGCCACGGTAGGGAGGGCCAAGAAAGTGACACTGCGAGGGCTCCAATCGCTGGTGGGGAGCCTTAATTTCGCGTGCCGGGTCATACCCATGGGGAGGGTTTTCTGTAGGCGCCTCGCACAAGCTACGAGTAAGGTGCGTCTGCCGTCGCATTACATTAGGGTTTCGGCGGATATGAAGGCAGATTTAATGGTGTGGGACCGGTTCTTGCAGGATTTTAACGGAACGGTGATTTTTCGAGAGCCGGCGGCATCAGGGGAAGTTGTTGGTCTATACACCGACGCTTCTGGTAGCGTAGGCTTTGGGGCTTACCTGGGGGGTCATTGGTGCGCTGAGCCATGGCCGGAGGCCTGGAGACAAAGCTCGCTGATTAAAAATCTAGCGTTTCTGGAGCTATTCCCGGTGGTGGTAGCGGTGAGTTTGTGGGGGCGGGTGTTGTCCAACAAACATATTATATTTCACTCAGACAACATGGCGGTAGTACAGGCGATCAATAGTTTGTCGGCGTCGTCCCCCCCTGTGTTGTGTTTGCTGCGGCGTTTTGTCCTTCTTTGTATGTCATTTAATTTGGTGTTTAGGGCTAGGCACATCCCTGGTATGTTGAATGTGGTAGCTGATGCACTTTCTCGTTTTCAGTGGGAACGATTTCGGGAAGCGGCGCCGGAAGCTTTGGCACGGGGGCAGGCTTGCCCTGGCGAGATGTGGCAGCTCGGGACCGCATGCTTGGGGAGTGTATAAAGAATTCTCTTGCGCCGAGCACGTGGTCAGGCTATGTCAAGGTTTGGAAAGAATGGGACGAGGCGGTACAGCAGGTAGGGGGTGACAGTTCGCAAGGGCAGAGGGTGGATGTGCTGTTGTGGGTACTGTGTCGCTTGTTTGCTAAACAAGCGTCGCCGGCCGTGATAGATAGGTGCATGTCCGCCATGGCGTTTTTGTTCAAGTTCAACGGGTGGGAGGACATTACGAAGAATTTTTTAATACGCCAGGCTTTGAAGGGCTTTAAGAAGGGTAAGAAGCTCGCGGACCCGAGGCGACCGGTGTCGTTTTCGGTTTTGCAAAACCTGTTAAGTGTGTTGATTGATTTGTGCAATTCCCCTTTTGAAGTGACACTATTTTCCGGGGCGTTTGTCTGGGCGTTTTTTGGGGCTTTTCGCATTAGCGAGCTGGTGAGTGCCAACAAGTTGGGGAACGGCGGTTTGATGTTCAAGGACGTGGTCGTGGGTATTGATCAGGTGCAGATATGGCTGCGCCGGTCTAAAACGGACGTGTACGGCAAGGGACGTGCGGTGGTACTGTATGAGTTGCCAGGATCAGAGGCTTGCCCGGTGGCTTGTGGCAAAAGATACTGTGAGGTGCGGCCAGAAGGTAAGAGTTGTTTCTTTTTACACGTCGATGGTTCAGCGTTGTCGAGATTTCAGTTTCTGCGGATTTTTCGCATGGGTCTGCAGAGAATGGGCTTAGAGCCGAGTCAATTTGGGACGCACTCCTTTCGCATTGGGGCAGCGACGGAAGCTGCGCGTTTAGGTCTGGGGGACGAGCAGATCAAGCAAATTGGGAGGTGGGAGTCCGTGCGATTCCGCTCGTATGTAAGGCCTGATAAGTTGGTGTAATTGCTAGGGTGCAAGTATCTGGGGCTGGGGACGTTGCCTTTTTTCTGCCACTAACTTTGTCTCTTTTCAGGTTTGAAAGTTTGGTTGCTGGGCCACTCGTATGTGTACTGGGCGGAGAAGAGGGCCGCAGTTCGCAGAAGCGGATCACAGCTGGGCTTTCCTTTGGAACGAGTGACTCTGTGTTGGTTTGGTTTCAGGGGAGCAAGTTGGCAGAGTTTGTGTAATTTCTTGTTTCAGAAAGTGGTTGGCGGGTCGGTCCCGGATGTGGTATTGATTCATGGAGGAGGGAACGACCTAGGTGGGATTCCGCAAAGGGAATTGGTGAGAAGGATGAAAAGGGATGTAGATCGGCTGAGGGAGCTGGTTCCTGGCATGGTGGTGGTGTGGTCTGAAATGGTTCCGCGATTTGCGTGGCGGCACGCCAGGGACCCGGCTGCAATAGCTCGATCGAGGGGTAAGGTTAATAAGATTATGTCAGTTTTTATCAGACGTTCTGGGGGCGTAGTGGTGCGTCACAGAGAGTTGGAGGGCATGTTACCTGGGTATTTCAGGAGGGACGGTGTACACCTGTCAGATGTGGGGAACGATTTGTTGAACCTTGGGTTCCATGAAGGTATTGAGCAGGCCCTGTTTAGGTGTGGTGGGGGTCGCACATGCGCTTAAGGAGGTCAAGCCATGTGCTGTGGCGGAACAGGGCATAGTAGAAATTGGAATTTGGCGTAGAGTTTGGACTGGACAGGCCGAGGTGTAGGCCTGATGGAATTAAGGACTGGTTGGTTCTAGCTCTTCGGTGGCGACGAACCTGTGGGTGTAGGGGTGTCTGAGGTACACCCCTACAGTTAACAATATGATGTGGGGCCTCTTTGGTAGGCCGTGTTTCAAGTGAATTGTTATTTGTTATATATTGTTCAATTGGTAGGGTCATTGTCAGGGGTACTGTGTGGGGGGTATAGTAATTTAATGTATAGTTGGACAATGACCCTAAATTATGTTAATTTATGATAATTTAATTAATAATTTAATTAATAAAAGCTGTGGACTTTATACTCCAACAGAATTAACTGTGTCCGTGTCTTATTCAGTTTAAGGTTATAGTACATACGAATATCGTCTGTACAAAGGTTTATATAAAAGTTTTAGCACATGCCGAATAACGTCTGTGCAAATGTCATGAAGCCCATGGAACAACGCAGTAGGAGGAGTGGGCCTTGACAGAGCCAGGAAGTGGGCAGGTGCTAGTGTTTGGGGGTTGGATTAGTTTAATGGAGCTTGGGGGCGGAGACAGGGAGTATAAAGAGCAGCCATTTTAGAATAGGGGCCATTTTAACCAGAGCCTTTCTTACCTGTAAATTGTCCCACCCACCCTCCCTTGGTTTAGCAGTTCCGTTTCAGTCACAGCGGCGGAACAGGGCATAGTAGAAATTGGAATTTGGCGTAGAGTTTGGACTGGACAGGCCGAGGTGTAGGCCTGATGGAATTAAGGACTGGTTGGTTCTAGCTCTTCGGTGGCGACGAACCTGTGGGTGTAGGGGTGTCTGAGGTACACCCCTACAGTTAACAATATGATGTGGGGCCTCTTTGGTAGGCCGTGTTTCAAGTGAATTGTTATTTGTTATATATTGTTCAATTGGTAGGGTCATTGTCAGGGGTACTGTGTGGGGGGTATAGTAATTTAATGTATAGTTGGACAATGACCCTAAATTATGTTAATTTATGATAATTTAATTAATAATTTAATTAATAAAAGCTGTGGACTTTATACTCCAACAGAATTAACTGTGTCCGTGTCTTAGTCAGTTTAAGGTTATAGTACATACGAATATCGTCTGTACAAAGGTTTATATAAAAGTTTTAGCACATGCCGAATAACGTCTGTGCAAATGTCAAGTTATATACATTCTAATAGTGCATGTATACTTGATTTAGCTTGCTTGTCTTGTGTATTAAATATATTAAAGGTAACCCCATCCCCCCTCCCCCCCCCTCCCCCTCCTTTCAGGAGTCATATATTGACCTTACAGTTTTAGAAAATTAATGTTTCAAGGCAAAAATGATGTATCTTCCAACCCTAACTGTAACTCAGCCTCACACACAGATACTTGTACTACACACATTCATATTCACGTACGTATTACATTAATATAGAAACTGCAGTTAAGTAGATACTTCCATAATATATAAAGTGCAAAAATATGCAGCAATTGTACCACGTGCAGTGCCCATTAAAAAGAAAATGCAAAGCTGCTGAAACTTTAACTCACCATCACCACAATTGCAATTTCAACAAAACTATTTTAAATATGCAATATCACATAGAAAGATACGGTTTCAAAAATCTTTAAATGCACAAGTAAAGAATAAAATAAGGACTCTTACAAAGTAAAATGGTGAGCACTTATCTTTCACTATAATTGTACAAACTGACCACGAAATTAAACAATTAAAGGGACACTATAGTCACCCAGACCACTTCAGCTCAATGAAGATGCCTGGGTGCAATGTCCCTCAGGTTTTAACCCTTCAGAGGTAAACATAGCAGTTTCAGAGAAACTGCTATGTTTACATTTGGGGTTAATCCAGCCTCTAATGGCTGTCTTCTGGACAGCCACTAGAGGCGCGTCTGCGACGCTAGAGACAAATTTCGCCTCCATCGCGCAGAGCATCCATAGGAAAACATGCGCATTCGGCTCCAGTGAAATTGGGGAGGAGAGGTCGCCAGCGCCGAGGGAGCCCGGCACTGGAATAAGGTAAGTGGCTGAAGGGGTTTTAACCCCTTCAGCGCCACGGGAGGGGGACCCTGAGGGTGGGGGCACCCTCAGGGCACTATAGTGTCAGAAAAAACGCGTTGTTTTCCTGACACTATAGTGATCCTTTAATGTGTATTTCAGGTTCAAACTTCATTTAGAGTGGAGTACAATAGAAAGTGAAACTGAAGACTTAATACATTTATTATATTGCCGAAAATAAGTTTTATATTCAAAATTGATGGCGAGGGTGCAAAAAGAAAACCACATGAAAACCCCCCAACAGATTTACTAGATTTGCCAAAAACGATGGCCCGAACCTTTCCCCAGCACTTTATTAAATCTCATTTACTACTTCTGTTTCTTCTTTTTGCTCTTTATACTCATAATGCTGACTGACAGTTACAAAAGGCACAGCTTGTGGCTTAACATTGACAGGTCATTTACTAAAGTAAAAATTCAAAGTGAATTCACAGTGAATTTCAAATTTAAGGTCAAAATAGCAGTACTTGAAAAATTATGGAAGTCAGCTTTGCTACTCTGGCCTTAAATTTGAAATTCAGTTTGGACTCTCACTTTCATAATAAACCGTTTACTTTAATTTTCAGACCTCACAAACATATATGTGTTAAGTATGGGGGATAAGTAAACTTAATATTACGTTTAAATGTCAGCTAAAAATATCACAAAGACTTTTTTAGTAATAAGCTTTAATTATAATTAATATTAATAATAATATTGAATGTAAAGTCAAATTTATTTTTACCATTAGAATGAAATGTAGACCCACCCATGTATCCATTGCAGTGTTTCTTACCTCTGTGTCTCTTCTTCATTAGACCTTCCTTCCTCGTCTTCTTGTCTTCTCTCTTCCTCGTCTTCTTGTCTTCTCTCTTCCTCGTCTTCTTGTCTTCTCTCTTCCTCGTCTTCTTGTCTTCTCTCTTCCTCTTCTTGCCGCAGTTGGTCTCGTCACTTGATGTTTTAGTGATCTTAAATCCGAAAGATCGGTCCCTGGTGACTGTCACACCATTGTTTAAATCGCCAATGGGTAGTTTTAGGCGCTGGATGTTCACTCTGAGGGTCAATCTCTTTCCAGTGATCTTATATCCTAAAGATTGGTCCCTTTTGATGGTAACACCATTGATTAAATAACCAATGGGTAGGTTTAGGCGCTGGAGAGCCACCCTGAGGGTCAATCTCTTTACAGCGATCTTATATGGTGAAGATTGGTCCCTTTTGATGGTAACACCATTGATTAAATATTCAATGGGTAGATTTAGACGCTGAAGAGCCACCCTGAGGGACAATCTCTTTCCAGGGGGCAGATCTTTCTTCTTCAACTCCAGAAGGTCTTTAATGGAGCTAGGTTGGTCCTTGTCTGCTGTCCATTGCTGCTCCTCTTCTCGCTGTTGTCTTCTTTCACCGTCTTCTTTCTTGATAGAAGTCTTCTTCTTCTTCTTCCCGCCTCTCATATTGGGTTTTTTGATGACACAGAAACCACCACGAACAGAATTATCGCTGTGAACGCTCAGTCACAAAGAAAGCCTCTTTACCGCTCAAAAGCTCAAAAGAGAAATGGCAGTTGGCCTGGCCGTGTGCAAGCATTCCGTGTTGCCATGACAACCAGCGGGCCTCCATAGCATTGATCTATATACCATACTATGGATATTGGGATATTCTTTTTTTTTAAAACCATGATTGATACATTATAACTCTTATTATTTATTATTTGTTTCATGGCTGGCTTCTGTATTAGCAGATTAAGCAAACTTGGACACTCACTTGTTGATCAATCATATATAAACTAAAACTGTCAAAACGTGTTTCTATTAAAAATTGTGTTCTTGTTTCTTTGTTTGTGCTTCTTTTTCTCTTTTTTTTTTTTTAATTCTTTATTTTTGTTGCGCAGGTGGCAGCGAGACATGCGCATTTTTTAGATTTTTAGGTACAGGCTTATCTTTGCGCCATAGTTGCGGTCCTAGATGCGTATACATGCTTAGTGTTGGCGTAAGAGTATATACATTTTAGTTACGAATAGGTAGGATAGACATTTTAGTTTCAAACAGGAGCTTATAAGGTTATACAGCTTTAAACAGAATTTCACGGTAAATGCAGTCTAAGTTATGCTAATAAAACACGTTAATTCTATGTAGTGCTAGGAACAAGCTAAGTAACAATGCAAATGGTGCCATAGTATAGTATCATAAGGAGTTCAACGGTGAAATCTGGGATGGCTGAAAAATTAAAGTTGGGGTAGGCTTGCAGCCTTGTGTGGGTCCAGCGGCTGGAGGGGAGTAAGGCCCTATGCTGAGGGGGCGTTAAAGCGAAGTGCAGGCACCCAGAGCACGTTCGACACCTTGGCCGTTAGAGAGTAAGAAGGGGGCTGGCTATACTCGCGGTGTGTGAGCAGATAAGCCAATATAACAACAGTAAATGCAAATAAAATTTAAAATTAGTCGTTTACTATCTAGGATAATGTAATAAGCTTTAGCCAAAACAAGCAGTGATTACTGCTGACTATCAGAGGCTCAATTAGCTAGTTAGGTCCCATAGGAGAAAGTTCCTTTCTGTAACAGTCCCGTAGGCCTGTACCTCGGACTTCGGGGTGGACGGCACGCTGAAAGGTGTATAGTCCACCTCCGGCCCTGTCCGTGTGGTTTAACCGATGCCAACTCTGGAGGCTAGATAGATGGGCCCAGTGCGGTATTGGTTGGTATTGCGGCCATGTTTTCGCTCCCGCTGGGTCTGGGGGGCCTCCCCGCTGATATCTGGCAGAGAGCTGTGCTGGTTTGCTGCAGGCTATGTGGCTGGCGGTGCTGGTCCATGCGTGTGGGGATTGACGATCGTGTCGGGTAGGCTTGGCGGACTTGCTCCGGTAATTGCTCCGGTAATTGCGAGGGCGTGTGTCGGAGTGTAAGGGGTATTCTGCTGTTTCTGGTCTCCGGCTTTTATTCTGTTTGGAGGCCGCGCTGGGTAAGTGTCTGTGTAGCTTGCGCTGGATGGCCGGGCGTAGCCATGCCGCCATTTCCCTCCACATCAGACGGAGATATTGACCATTGTTGCAGAGCCTCTTGCATAGGTTGGCCCAGAGCCTGTCGAAAAACTCTGTGGTGTTCAGAGGTGGCGTGGCGAGGGTGCCGTTTGTCTTCGGACGCTTCCGCGCCGCCATCTTGCTCGCGCCCCCGCTGTCCCGCTTGGCTGTTTGTTTTTCCGCTTGTGTAAGTCGTGTTGCAGGGGTGGTCGACCCCCGTAAGGACCGGGATATCCCCCGCCGGTCCAGGGGGGGGGCGGCTGGGCGGTGTACGTTTGCTGCCTGTGAGCAGGTCCTGTGTTGGAGGATCGGCCGCTTCCTCCAGGCCTCAGGCTCCGCTCTAGAGTAGGCCGCGTTGCCAGGACAGGTGTTTGCCTCGTGTGTCGGTGCAGGACGGGTATCATTTTGTTCCCCTTGTGGTCCTGTTTCGTTTTGTGGGCTCTCTGCACGGCTGGCCCAATTTGGGTATACAAGGTGCTCGTTTTTGTGCCTGCAGGAGCAGGAGCCCTCAGAAAGCACGTCCTGCCATCTTGGCTGTCAGGCCCCGCGCCCTTCTTTTTCTCTTTTAAGTTTATACTTACATATTACGTATATTACTATGTATATACAATATTACACTTAATCTGAATTTATAAAAACTCTTATTAAGTGAGTAAGGTTTTAAATGAAAGGTGTGATGTGGAATTATTAAAAATCTTTATTGTACTTGTATTGAATTATTGTACTAACTCCATTTTAACTTTATACTGTGACTTCGTCCTCCATTTTGTCCTCCTAACCTGACTTCTTCAATCCTCCATTTTGTCCTCATGACTTAACTTGTTCATTTTAAAACTACATTACGTGACTGAACTTCTCAACCCAATTAATACAGTAGACAAAGACCGTGTTTCCTTCAAGGACAAGTACCAGGAGGTGCTGGCTACTCCTTAAGACTTGCTGGCTACTCCTTAGAGCTTGTAAGATAGTACAGTTTGAAGGCCACAGAACACAGTAGTAATGAAATGTTCTATTCATAAGAGACCTTGCACCTGGACATAAAGCCTGATATCATTGACCGTGTAAAATGACGCTTAGGACCCCCTTGTCCCCCACCCGTGTCCAGAATAATCCCACCTCTGATGGGTGGGCACGGGACTAACCTCTTAATTTTACGAACCAATAGGTAAGACACTAACCCCGTCACTTAACAATTAATCCAATTGATGATGTTTATTTGCTGATATTCTAATAATCAATGATGACG